>NC_060901.1:9643512-10013512 GCF_014805685.1 Silurus meridionalis | reverse complement strand
CAAGGTACCTAAATCCAGAGGGAGTGATTTTAAAGGGCATGTCCAGATGTTTGAGTGGCAAAGCAGCTGTGTTGATAGAAGAACATTGACAATGAAAATGTATATCCAAGGAGAGGGAGCTGAATGTATCAAGAATGCACAAGATACCAGACAGACCAGATACAGGATCAGATACATAGAGCAATAAATGGTTTGCATACAGTGGTAATCGATGTTCAAGACCAACATCTTAACCAATAAATCCCCCATTTCCTCAACAATGTCCTTCTAAAGACTTTTATGCAAATTGTTGTGAGGCAGGTTTTTTTATAATGCAGATGGATAAATTGATGTCAACTATGATTTATAATATTATTACAATTATCATAATATAATAAAATATAATATAATATAATATAATATAATATAATATAATATAATATAATATAATAAAATGGAAGCTGTGATTAGTCTTTTAAATTACTAAGTAAATGTAATCATAAATAGTAAACAACAAAAGACATAAACAGTGTTAGAATAGTGCTAGACATAACAGTAACAGGTTCAGTCTGGAACAATAGCAAGACTTCAGCAAGACAATAAAGAAACACAGGAACACGGACAAACAAGTGGCAGATGTTTAGAATTCTGTTGATGTGAAACAGAATGGGGCCACATGATGGCTGGTGCACATGGCAAGGGCTGAAGGTGATGATGATGGTAATGATAAATGTGAATTAACGAGTAGTGAAAGCACCATGATCTATTGCCACCCAGTAGTAGTGTATAAAACATTATTATAGTGCCCAAATGTAAAACGTGCACAAGTGCACAAATTTTACTACCTCAAAGAAAGAAAGAAAGAAAGAAAGAAAGAAAGAAAGAAAGAAAGAAAGAAAGAAAGAAAGAAAGAAACAGATTTTTGATTTTTTTGTAAAGCTGTTGTGACCTACAAAATTTCGGCATGGATCAGTAAAATATCTGATTAAGAGTTCAATTTTAGACCCTGTAGATGTACAGGATCTGTGATCTGTGTGTCAATTAATACAACTCTATCTGTCTTGCACTACTGTACAGGTGTTTCAGACTAAATCAGAATTCAGTCCATATGAGCGGTACATCAAGATTCAAGTCTATTTTCCCATTAATCTTTTAATCCTTTCACACTAGACTCTGATGTGTTTATATATGAGCTACTGGCAGCACAAAGAGCAAGAGTGCATTTGGAGTTTATTGTATTTTGTTAACTCCAGTATTAGTAGTATAGTATAGTATAGTCAAGTCAAGTTTATTTCTATAGCGCTTTTCACAACAGACATTGTCTCAAAGCAGCTTTAAAGAATTTTAAGAGTTAAGGTGAATGGTGTGAATTTATCCCTGATGAGCAGCCATGGCCACTGTGGCAAGGAAAAACTCCCTTAGATGTTATGAAGAAGTACCTTGAGAGGAACCAGACTCAAAAGGGGAACCCATCCTCATTTGGGTGACATCAAGAGTGTGATTATAGTCTTTAAACAATATACAACACTGGAAAGTGAGAACTAACATGAGCAATGAAATGTAAGATTAAGAGTTATGTTTTTCCTACAGTCTTTGACAGTCATTTGTGGTTATAAAACTAGGAGCTACTGAGCAACTCATAAAATTGCAACATTTGCAATCATCATAGATCCAACACCAGCTTTTCCATGCCAGAGCCTTTAACACTCAAGGAGGACCAATGTCAAAACTCCACATGAAGTGTGATCCAGTTGGCACTGGTACGTCTCTAGATGGTTCAGGATGTTTGCAGGGTCGGCATCTACTTCTTAAAAGGTCCACAATTGTCATGAGGTGGGACGTGACTGGGCTGGAGCAACCTTAGGATGCCTCGGGATGGGTAGAGAAAGAGAAGCAGTATAGTATAGTATAGTATAGTATAGTATAGTATAGTATAGTATAGTATAGATTGTGGATCTTTAAAGAAGTAGATGCCTCCAAACATCCCAAACCATCTAGAGACGCACCAGCGCCAATTGATCCCACTTCATGTGGAGTTTGGACATTGGACTTCTTTGAGTGTTTAAAGGCTCTGGCATGGAGAAGCTGGTGTTGGATCGATGATGATCTCAAATGTTGAGCTATTTTATGAGTTGCTCAGTTGCTCCTAGTTTTATAACCACAAATGACTGTAAACGACTGTAGAAAGAACATTACTCATAATCTTACACTCCATTGCTCATGTTAGTTCTCACTCTCCAGTGTTCTGTATTGTATAAAGACTATAATCACACTCTTGATGTCACACTAATGAGAATGGGTTCCCTTTTGAGTCTGGTTCCTCTCAAAGTTTCTTCCTCATAACATCGTAGGGAGTTTTTCCTTGCCACAGTCACCATGGCTGCTCATCAGGGATAAATGGATAAATAACTGTTGATTTCTGTAAAGCTGCTTTAAGACAATGTCTGTTGTGAAAAGCGCTATAGAAATAACCTTGACTTGACTTGACATTTTGCTTCATGAATGAGCTTACCTGTACAGTGTTTAATAATAAATAGTTTTGTGGGTTTGACTGAAGGGAGTTACTTTTTTACTACCACTAAAACTGGTAACCATTCTATCTATTTAATCAGTGTTTGCAGTGTGGTTTGAATGCCTTAATATCTGAGGAGGGTTTGATTATTTTATGATTCTTCTGAATTGCTTGTTAATGCAGTAAAGATGAGCAGCCACAGAATATTGTCTGGTTATATATATATATATATATATATATATATATATATATATATATATATATATATATATATATATATATAATTATCTAAGCAAATACAAATAAAACCACATTTACTATGAATGAAAGTGCTAGAAATCAATGGTAATGGACTGCATGAATGTGGTTTTGTGGTCTATAGATCTGGAGCACATAGCCAGAGAGACTTATTTTAGGTCAGAAGATTAAATGGACCGGGAGCTTCATTGTGAGGTTTTTCTGATTGATGATGGAGGCAAAGTAAAAAAAAAATGCAAATGTAAGCTAACAAACTAGGTAAGCTAACGAACGAGGTAAGTTTTGGCTTAATTATTAATACATTAGACTTCTATTTGTAAGGTTTTAAGTTCAGAATCCCAACACTGCTAAACTGCTACTACTGGGCCCTTGGATGAAGGCATTTGGCAACTGCTGTAAATGTAATGGTATAAGTAATACGCCGAAATAAGGATGCCAGCCAGAAGTGAATATCATTTTTACATTTAGGACTACTTACCTAGCAAAATAGTTCCCATACTTTACAACAACTTTACAATGTTATGGTACTCTCTCTTATGCTTTTATTGTGATGTATTATGTGCCTTATCATTAGTTTATTTTCTGATTGTATACACCAGAGACCTTTACTTCCCCATTTAGATCCTGATGGTTTGTTTAGTTATAGCCTTGCACTCTGTGTCTAGTGCAATGTTTTTTTAACGTTTGTATATTTCTAAGCTTGGGCTGATTGATTATTGATTTTGATCTTCTTACCCTATTGCTTGGATGGATTATCCTTTTGTATTTTTGCCACCTAGTGCTTTAACTGGTGCCACCTGGTAACTTAACCTCCTTCTATCAATCCTAAATCTGATTTGTGACTGATTTTCAATAAACAAGCCAAAGATTTACAGACCTAATACTTGACTAGATATGTGTTATTTTTATACTTATATTTTGAGGTAATAATACGTGGGATTAAATGTTAATACAAATGTGAGTGTGTGTGTGCAAAGTCTTATGAACATATTTGCGTTCTGTTTGTTTTCTGCTCATTAGGTGGACAACACATCTACAGTATAGTGTAAGAAACCCATGTCTAGACACACTGCAGATCAATAACTGCACTGTCTGCCGACTTGTCTTCTGAAGCGTACCGCGTGATGCAGCCTGTATGTGGACAAATGCTTTAGAGGAAGGCAGAAATGAAAGGAAAAAGGGAGGAAGTGCATGAGATGTAGAACAGCAGATGGAGCAAAGCTCAGTTAAAGATAGATACACCAGGGATTTGCCTGATTTGCACAATCTTTAGTCTGAATGGGTAAAATGAATAAGTAACCACATTTTATTACATCATCCAAGGCTAAAAGTGCTAGACTGTACTGCTCCAACTGTATTACAGTGTAAGTCTAAGTGCTGTGCATGAAAGTACACTTACTTAAATCATGTTCAAGTTCAAGTTTATTTCTATAGCACTTTTCACAATGGACATTGTCTCAAAGCAGTTTTACAGAACTTAAGAATTAAAGTGAATTATGTGTATTTATCCCTGATGAGCAGCCTGAGGCGACTGTAGCAGGAAAAACTCTCTTAGATGAATGAGGTAGAAACCTTGAGAGGAACCAGACTCAAAAGGGAACCGATCCTCATTTGGGTGATTTTATTGGTGTGATTATAAATCTTAAAACAATACAAAACACTGGAGAGTGAGAACTACCATAAATACCAGAGTGTGTGATTGAAAGAAACGTCCCTTTTAAAGTCTTAAACAGTCAGTTGACTTTGTGGAACCAGGAACTACTGAGCATCTCATAAAATAGCTCAACAACTGATCTTTTGCTTTTTTTTATATAACAGTCATCAAACTAAACCATATTAACTGTTGCATTACATAGAAAATCCCTGCTATATTTCAGCTCAACTGATGATTCCAAAAATTATGTTTTTTTTATTTTATTTTTTTTATTCCAGGTATTCCATTGGATGGAATACACTGCTGCTTTATAATCAAATGTTTAGCCATAGGCTCAGAAAGAAAACTTCAGGCACATTTACAATAGTAAAAAATGTACTTTAGTTAGTTTATTTATTAAAAAAAAATACTATGTAGATTTCGTGACAAAAAATGACTGAGCAAGTCAAACAATTCTTAAGATTAGCTGTTTTATTTTGCTCTATTTATTCTTAATTTTGTTATTGATAATTAATTTTATTTATAGATTACATTTATATAGGATAATTTTATTTATGCTTAGCAGTGGCAGCTTTGTGGTGCTGGGTTTTAAACTCATGACCTTCTTATCAGATGATCAATATAAGTAAAAACATAAATGAGACTAAAATGTACAGGCTAGAGCATCCAGAGTGCACTTACTAGCATACAGTAGTACAGTATTAAGAGATACTTTTCTTACTCGCTCTTTTCCGGCAAAGTATAATGTAAAATTGAGCTTTTTATCCAGTGAGAAAATGTGGGAGTAGCTGATACCATACACAGCATTGCTGTGGACTAATAAGTAGAAGGTTGCCACAGGCAGCAGTGCATTCTGGTTTAACCTTGAACCCAAGCATCAAAGAAAAGCAAAACTACTCCAGGAGCCATCTGACTTCCATCTGCCCCAATATGGAAATAATGAATCATCATTCTAAACACTTCAGGCTAGCTTGGGGTTTTGCAGTTTTTGTGCTGTTGCTTATAATTAAACAAACAAACATATGAGGTCCTTTGTCTGAACTGAGACCTGCGTTATAGTAGTTGCTAAGGTTATAAAATTCTGTCTAATGTAAAAACATGCCACACTACACGCTTGCATGCTTTAGATAAATCTATAGATAGCAAATTTATATCTGTGAATTTTTAACTAATTGTCTTAACTACATTTTTTACATTTTGTAACGGCTGCCTCTTTTACTTTATCAGAAGCTTTGGCAAATTGCGGTGGTTATCATCAGCACCGACTCAGTTTCAGTGTAGGCATGCCACGCACTACCACGTGGCGAGGCGCCTCAGGCCGTGTCATATGAATTATTAAACATAGTAAACCTCATATTTTCACAGGCTGAACTCTTTCACAACCTGTTTCCTTTGTGTGTCATCTGCATTCACATGGCATAGGCCTTGCAAGTGCTCCTCTCCGTTAGAGGGACGTGACCGGCACACAGAGCACAACCACAAAGGAACTGTTCAGTCTTTCCTGTAAAACTCATCCTGCACTGCACACACAGCCAGCTTAGGTGGAAGAAGGTCTATCTGTAGTATAACAACTACCTTGGTCTAACATCTTGACAAAAAAGGTGCATTGATCTAGACATTGTTACATAAATGCTCCATTTAGTTATTTCCTTTTAAATCTTAGACTTTGTTGACTTTTTTTCCACAAATAAGCCCAAAATCCAAAACTAATATAATCTCTAAGGTTTTCATATGAATTACATTTAATTGGTTGTAGACTTTTAAAGGAATCATTTCATATATCCAACAACAAGCAATGATATTTTTTTTTTAAATAAATTATTCATCCTCGTCGACAATCAGTGAATGAATTTCCATAACAGGTACCGGTATGATGATAAAATGTATTATAAAAGAAGGGCTCCCCCTAGTGTCATTTTTCTTCCACTTAATATTATGGCTAATAAATATTTAATACTGTGTGCTCAATTTAGTAAACTGCAACCTATAAACTTAGAGTGCTCTAATTTCTTACTGCTCACAACAATCCTCACATAAAACATATCTGAATTACATTTTCATTTTCCATTACTGCATCAGTATCACATTCACATAGTACATAAACATTACTTAATGCTCAAACTGTCAAAATATAATTATATTTTGGGCATGATTAATCAACAATGGACAGCTAGGAGCTTGTTTTTATAATTAAATTGCTAGAGACTTCAGAACAGCGTTAATACAAAATAGAAAAAATACATCATGAAATGTTCATTTCTCATTGCACGACTATCAAAGCCCACCACAAAGGTGACAAGCCTTCATAAAAAGCAGCTTAAATTTCTCTCTCATCCTGATTTGCTGTCAGAAGTCATGCCTCAACAGCCACTAAGCTGTGTGAAGCGAGTGCAGACTGCATTTGAGTCCTTCAAAACAAGTTCTCAGTGCAGTCATGCGGCCAAACACTGTTAAACTGAACTGAAATTTAAAGAATGTGCTTCCTGAGTGAGGCCACTGCAATTAAAAGATTAAAAGATACATAAAATAAGCCAGAAAGACAAGTTATACAATTACAATATTCAATTATTGATATTTATGCATCATCAGATTCAGTTGTATTGCCTTTTAATAGACAGGGTCTCACTACTTTTAGGTGTAAAGTTTTATTTATTTGAAGCATACAGATAAACATTTTTCCTCTTTTATTTCCATTATTATGCCAATAGCATTACAGCTTAATGACCCAACACAATCAATGTCCCCTTAGCATACACAATTAGCACTGCCAGGGTATAAAACAAGAGCATGTCACACTGTGTGAGAAATGGTCTGGAAATTGATCTGATTGTTTTCTATTAAACGTTAAACATTACAATCTAATGTCTTCAGCGATTTTCATTGTCACTTTATATTTACTGTGTAATTACATGAAATGTATCTAAAATGCAACTCCAAATGCCTTTCCTGTTTCCTGTTCAAACACCTGCTCCACTGAATCCATCAGGTCAAGCTCACTTAATCAACACACACAGTAAGTTAATACAAGGTCAACAAGACTAGTTTAATCCTGTCTGTTACCTGAAATCTCATTACACAGCATTTAAACCTGCAGAATCAGTCATGGGTTACCAAAATATTGGTGTCCTCCATCTAAGTCTAAACTGGCTAAATTCATGGAAATGATCATATGTAATGTAATGTACGTAAAGCCAAAGGAAGACTTTAACAATATCAGGAAAATGAACTCAGAAACCCATCGTCTCATCATGAACACTGTATTCTGACCTGTTTCTTATTCCTTGAGCGTGTCACTTACTGAGTGTATCAACTTTCTTCCACTCTCACCTTGCCAAAACTGGAACAAACTCCTGTCATAAGGGCCTTGTGCTTGTCTAGACAATGAAACGTCAGAGACGTGTCAAGTTCAAACAATCCTTCAATTTTATTATCTGAAAGTTACAGAAGAAAAAAACACAGAGTTTGTGTTGGTATAGAAAAAAAATGATTACACAATTGCAGGTAATACTATCATGAAATTAATTAATTTAACAGCAGTTTAATTTATTAAAGAACAAAGCTTTATAAACTCCTTTTATAGCTTATATATATATATATATATATATATATATATATATATATATATATATATATATATATATAAAATGAACAGTTTGTGTAAGCACCTAGCACTGCCTTAATCCTCCTGGGCATGGAATTCACCAGAGCACAGGTTGTTGCTGGGATCCTCATCCATTCCTCATGTCATAATGACATCATGGAGCTGTTGGATGTTAGACACCTAGTGCTTCTCCACCTTCTGTTTAAGGATGCCCCACAGGTGCTCATTCTTTGTGGAGAGCTACAAATCTAATTCTAACATCCTCAGAGTTCTTTGCCATGAGGTGCCATGCTGAACATTCAGTGGAAGTACTGATCAGGCAGAACATTATGACATTGTAACATTATGAGCGGTGAAATGAATAACACTGATTATCTCTTCATCATGGCACCTGTTAGTGGGTGATATATATTTATTAGGCAGCAAGTGAACATTTTGTCATCAGTGTTGATGTGTTAGAAGCAGGAAAAACAGGCATGTCTAAGGATGTGAGTGAGTTTGACGAGGGTCAAATTGTGACGTCTAGACGACTGGGTCAGAGCATCTCCAAAACTGCAGCTGTTGTGCGATGTTTCCCGGTCTGCAGTGCTTAGTATCTATCAAAAGTGGTCCGAGGAAGAAACAGTGGTGAACTGGCGACAGGGTCAATCCAACAGATGAACTCCTGTAGCTCAAATGGCTAAAGAAGGTCTGTCTGAAGGACTGTTTTGGCAGGTGATCATAAAATTATGCCTGATAGGTGTATGTATGTGGGACTGTGTTGGTGATGGTTGATTCATTCACACTGTGAGTTGGGTGGGTGGTCACTCAAAGGTTCTTTTATTTTCCAAGACAGACACTGGGACAAACAGGACCATCGTTTGAATATATTGCAGATTATTGATGATGCATGACAGTCAGCAACGAGGCTTTGTGAGACTGCTGTCAAATTAAATTTTCTCAGAAAACAGTACCTTTTCTTTTTTAATACTCATTCATTTACATTAATGCAGTAAAACTATAAAATCAAGTGACCAAAACTTTACACATTTTAGTATAAAAGAAAGACAGAACAGGTAAAAGCACTACTCTCTAATGAGGCAACATGTTGTTCAGCACGTGCGAGTGTGCAGCACATGTGCTAATGCTAACGGCTAACGATTTCTGAGACAAACAGGACCGTAGATTTATTAGATTGCAGATCATTGATGATTAATGACAGTCGCAAAAGAAATAAACAGAGGTTCAGAGATTACAGGCAAGCTTATACACACACTCCTCGTTTTATCATCAAAATAACACATATTTGACTCGAGCTAGAAGCTGACAGTAAATTGTGTGTATAATAAAAGTTTAGCTTTGCGTTTAAAAACAATCCAAGACAATGAGACTGCTGGCGATTAAGTAGCACCGCCCCCTAGTATAATGAATGCGATTGCAAGCAGTGCAGCAATCGATCGCGAATTTTAACTCTGTTACATATGCATGTTTCTTTGTTTATTTATTTGTTTGTGTATTTATTTATTGTAGGGGTGGAGAAGGTGGAGGAATTCAGGTATCTAGGGTCATCAGTGCAAAGTGATAGAGAGTGTGTTAGAGAAGTGAAGAAAAGAGTGCAGGGTGGAGAAGAGTGACATGAGTGATTTGTGGTAGAAGAGTATCTGTGAGAGTGAAAGGGAAAGTTTATAGGACTGTGGTGAGACCTGTGATGTTGTCTGGTGTAGAGACAGTGGCATTGAGTAAAAGACAGGAGGTGTTGCTGGAGGTAGCAGAGATGAAGATATTGAAGTTTTCGTTGAAAGTGATGATGATGGACAGGATTAGAAATGATTTTATTAGAGGGACAGTACATGTAGGACGTTTTTTTGGACAAAGTGAGAGAGGTGAGATTGAGATAGTTTGGAGATGTGCAGAGGAGGGACATGGGGTATATAGGTAGAGGAATGCTGAGGATGGAGTCACCAGGAAGGAGGAAAAGAGGAAGGAGACAGATGATCCGCTGTGGCGACCCCTAATGGGAGTAGCTGAAAGAAGAAAAAGAAGAAGAAGAAGAAGAAGAAGAAGAAAAAGTTTGTTTGTTTGTTTATTAGTGGAAGCATGACACAATACACAGGCATAAAAAAATCATGTAGGAATACGTGTAAAACCTTGATATTACCAAATTTTGATACACTGCAGTATTTGACTTGATTCCAAAAATAATTTAAACAGCTACATTTTCTCATAGTGCTCAACCATTTCAAAATTGAATATTAAGATTAGTATTTGCTATTCCAAATGATATGAGTCAGAAAGGGATGTGTGGGGATCAGCATCAGTGATAGACACCAGTAAGCACAATTTTATTTTTTTACTTTTTCTGACAAAAGACAAGTTCATACAGAAAGTTCCCTTTAATAAAACTATTTAGGATCATTTTTATTATTCATTAGTAACTATAGTGTGGTTAAAACAGATGTATAAATGTTGATTATATATTAGTAAAAAGTATGTTTAGTTCAAATCAGTCTTTCATCTGCTGTGCTTTTTGTACCTTTAGCTGAATGCTTTTCTGATTAATGCCTTGAGGAATAACCGTCATTTTTTTTGTCAACTATTGGAGGGACACACTCCTGTTGTTGGTGACTGTAGTTCCTACAGTGCCACATCTGCTGATGTGGGCATTCGCTGCTTCACATCGAAACAATGTCTTGAAGATATTTACACCTCTTCTGCTCAAAAACTTTTTACATTAAGATCCTGTATGCTTTGCGAGATCTTTGCAGACCATGGTTCAAACCCAGGAAGCCAAGAAGAAGTAACTGCTACAGAATCTTTGAGTAAATCAGAATCACCTGAGGAGAGGTGTACAGAAATTGAGATTGAACCTGAATCTGAATATGACTGGGTCATTCTGAGGAGGAAAAAGTGTGTGCATTAACCAGATAAGAGTCAGGTACTGGTGGTAGGTGAGGTGAGGAGGCCTGGGGTGCAGTCAGCATTTCAATTCATCCCTAAAGTTTTCAGTAGGGTTGAGATCAGAGCTCTTTAACAGGCCAAACCATGTAAACCATATCTTCATGGAGCTCACTTTGTGCACAGGGGCATTGCCATGCTGGAACAGGTTTGGGCCCTGGATTTCAAATGAAAGCAAAATGTGATTATACCGCTTCCAAAGATATACTATAAAATTATGTGCCTCCAGCTTTGTGGTAACAGTTTGGAGAAGAACCACATATGTCAGGAACGGTCAGGTGTCCCAATACTTTTGTCCATATAGTGCATATAACTGAAGAGGTAGGACACGATTTGGACGTAGACCATGACAACAGTGACTGTCCAATCACATTAGCACAGGCGCGCGTACAGTCCGTTCTCTCTAAACGTGATTGGTCAGACGGGTTATCGGCGACCACGTGAGCGACGTAAGAGTGACGCGTCAGCCATATATAAGAATTTCCCGGCGCGGGTGTCCCGCAACCCTCGTTTTTACAGGGAAGAAAATGTTTCGCTCTCGTTCACAGGCTTTCATCGGAATCGCTTTTAATTCTTTACTTTTCACGGTGCCATTGGAAGATTTTCAGTTTAAGAGACGCTATAGTAAAAACTTGTCGTGTATTGGGTGATTTTAGCTTTAAATCGAACATATTTATACAAGAACCATGCCCAAATCTAAGAAGAGGAACAGCAAGGGTAAGCGAGCTCAAGTATCTGGAACTGGCCGGTTGTTTTGGCTTGTTGCCCTGCATGCGCATGGGATTTGTAGTTCTCTTGCGCCGCCACAAACGTACATCCTTTCTGCGCTGCCGGTTCAGAAGAACTACAACATCCATATCCACACGCGTCTTCTCGCTAATATGGTGGCCAATATGTACTCGTTAAACTAATTGTATTTGCTCGGAAGATGTGTTTGTCGCATATGGACGATATGGGCAATTTGACACTATTGCCAAATTATTGTTGTTTTCGTTTAACGCTTAAATCTTTGCCACCATTACAGCGAGAAGGCTTGAGTCTACTTGGGATTTGTAGTTCTTTTGCAGCTCCTAGCGCATTAATTCTTTCGATGCTTTAGGTTCAGTCGAACTACATCACCCATTTTTGTGCTGATATGGAGGCAAATATTTTACGCGTTAAACAAAAGGGCTACATTTTAGCTGTAAGGATATTGTATGTGTATAGTGCATTTTATGAACTCTGACAATTAAATAACTATTGCGAAATAAAGTGTTCTTTTTCAGTCATGGTCGTATTCATAGATAAGCTTGTTTGCTAACTAGCTTGCTAACACGCCTCGGGCTGTAGTCGTTCGTGGGAAATAAGGCGTGAACACACCGGAATTTCTCTCAGTGGTCACCAAAGAGAAGTGAAAATCGACATACACTTATAAAGCTGGTTTCTGTAGATGACCAACACTATACATGACTAATTAGCTACGTGTCTGGCCTATTGTTGTTGTGGCTTTTTCTTCTTTTTTCCCCCCCTTTTTTTTCCTGAACCCAGTCTGATCACGGAAGCAAGGGAACAAACTAGGAAGCTCCACGTGTATGGCGGCTGTTTATATATAGAATCTGTTCTGTTCTACCAATCACTATCCAGTAACAGCATTATCCTGATCGAGCTTTTCCTATTCCTGGAACACAGGGTTTGATGGGATTATGAGAGCCCCTGGATGATACCCCTGGCCCAGTCTATCCTAACACACATTCAAAAAAGAAAAGTAAAAGCACCTTTCTCTGTCACATATACATTACAGCACCATGAAGCTGGGGTCAGAGTGCAAGGTCAACTATGATACAGTGCCCCTGGAGCAGAGAGGATCAAGGGCCTTGCTCAGGGGCCCAACATTGGCAGGTTGACCGTGCCAGGGCTTGACCCCACGATTTGTTTTGATCAATAACCCATCATTTGCTGTATCTATTGAACTCATTTTGAGTGTAGTAGTAGCTGTTTTTGTTATTTTAATGGGAAGTAGAAAGAAACCAGAGACTCTGTGAAAATCCCAGGAAAACTTCACACAAGGAATAGTTTGAGGGCACCCTAAAGCTGTTTCTTGTGTTAAAAGCCATCATTTACATCCCCTACGTCACCTGCTGTTCTTTCACTGAAATTGAGCTTTTATTATGCAAACATATAAAAAAATATATATATATTTTTGCTTGAACACAGCTAGATGGATTCTAGTCCGTCTCTTTCTCAGTATGGACAGTGTTTATTTTTTAATTTTGAATTTTTCACGTCCTCGGTTGTAGAATGAAGGAGCATGTCGAGATTGAATCGGGAACCCAAAAGCTATTTCTTGTGCTCAGTTACCATTTGCTTCCCTCATGCCACCCCCATGTTCTTGCACTGAAATTTTAATTTTTTATTTATTTTTATTTATTTATTTATTTTTTGCGTACTTGGATGAACTCTTTCTCTGGATAGTCTGTTTCCTTCTCAGTATGTCTAGTGTTTTTTTTTCCTTTTCTGTTGTAGTGGAAAAAAGGTCAGTATTATCTTCAGTCTAATTGCGATCACTGTGCCCTTCACCTGACCAGTACAAAACCAGGAATTTATTTCCCCACAACTCTGCATTTGAACAGATAACACGAACAGTATATCGCCCTTATCACCTGCTGTGACTAACTCTGTGGTCAAAGGTTTGTTCACTGTGGGAACTTGGCCTATTTTGCAGGTGTCCCAGGAGGACAGCATGGACCGCTGCAGCCTTTCAGTGATGAGGACGCTTCAGTCGAGACACTTAGCCACTGCAGCAGCTTCAGCGATGCTACCAGTGTGGCAGAGGAAGGTGGGTGTGTTTTGGGTTTTGAGTGCAGCTGATATGACTGCAATGCCATAATATTACCAAGATCAAATGTTGAAATTGTGGGATGCTTTATTTGCACCGGCAGGAGGAGACGCTGAGGTTTCGGCTCAAGATGATTTTGAGTTCAAGCTGAAGGTTTACATCGATTCCACAGTTGACAAAAGGTTCGTCTGATGCGCCACTCAGTCGAACAGCAACATTTATACAAAATTTTGTAATTCTTTCCTGTAAACATCTCTATGGTGCATTCATTCAGTGTTCTGAATAGCATTGTTTTTTTCTTTCAGTGCTAAAACCAGGCAAGGTGCCCTTGATGGATTAAAGACTGCCATGGCAACCAAAATCCTGCACGAGTTCATTTTGGAGAGGAGGATGACTATCACAGACGGCATTGAACGCTGCTTGAAAAAAGGTTTGTATACAGAATTTATAAGCTGCGACTGCATACGGTCAGTGCTGGCAGTGAACCTGAACTTGTTTGCTTTCCTGTGTTTAGGTAAAGGAGAGGAGCAACGTGCGGCCGCCTCGCTGGCTTGCCTCTTGTGCATTCAGCTGGGTTCAGGGATTGAGAGTGAGGAGGTGTTTAAGACCCTCAAACCTATATTTAAGACCATCCTCAGTGATGGATCAGCAAACATCCAAGCCAGACAGGCTGTGAGTAGCAGATCTGATCTGTTCTGTACCTGGCGTTTATAGTGTTCCCCTTATGTGTGCTTTGTAACAGTACTTTTCTTTTACACCCTGTGCAGTGTGCAACGAGTCTGGGCCTCTGCACGCTGGTAGCAGAAGATGATATATTGGTAAGTGGTGGAGTTGGTGTAGATTCGTACCGTCTACGTGAACCTGCACACAGACAAATCGTTCTTAGTATTTCAACAGACGGGGGTGCTGCTGAATTCTATAGCTGTATGAAAATTGCTGAACAAGCTTTAATTTTTGAACTTAAAGCATGGGTTTATTCTCCACATGACTTTAAACATGACTACATGATGTTAAAATGTTTATTGCCAGCGTACTAACAACCCAGCCATTAGGGTTGCACAAGCCAGTGCACTCTAAGCGCCGGTCCCAATCCTGAAAAACGGGAGGGTTTCGCTAGGAAGGGCATCCAGCGTGAAACATCAAATCAAATATGCGGAACACAAATCAGAATTTTATACTGGATCAGTCGAGGCCGGGGTTACCAACGATCGCCACAGGTATTGTTGGCCAAAAGGGTACTGGTGGAAATTGGTTACTGTTGGCCAAAGAAGGAGAGGAGGAAGACATCTAGAGAGTCAGTAGGAAAAGGCGAAGTGGAGGTTAGAGTTGGTACTTTAAATGTTGGTGCTATGACTGGTAAAGAGAAAGAGGTAGCTAATATGATGTAGAGGAGACAGGTAGATATGTTGTGTGTTCAGGAGACCAAGTGAAAAGGGAGTACAGCCAGGAACATTGGAGGGGGGTCAATCTGTTCTATCATGGTGTAGATGGAAAGAGAAATGGTGTAGGGGTGATTCTGAAGGAAGCGTACATTAAGAGTGTAGTGGAGGTGAAGAGTTTCTGATAGGGTGATGAACGTGAAGCTGCAAGTTGAAATGTCATCAGTGCTTATGCTCCAAGTGGGCTGTAATATGAAGGAGAGGGAAAAATTCTGGAGTGAGTTGGATGAAGTGGTAAAAGGTGTACCTAGGAATGAATGAATGGTGCTTGGGACAGACTTTAATGGGCATGTAGGTAAAGGGAGCAGAGGAGGTGATGGGTGGGTATTGTCTAAGGGAGAGGAATGTGGAAGGGCAGATGGTGGTAGATTTTGCTAAAAGGATGGAAATGGCAGTGGTGAATACATATTTTAAGAAGGAGGAGGATTATAGTGTGATTGAATAAGAGTGGAGAAAGGTGAACTATGTTCTATGTAGGGATCGACAGAGTGATGTGAGAAGTATGCAGAAGTACAAGGAGATACGACAGCAGGTAAGGGGGATGTGGTGAAAGTCAAGGAAAAGGCATATGAAAAGCTGTATGTGAAGTTGGACACTAAGGAAGAGAAAAGGATTTATACTGATTGGCCAGGCAGAGGGACTGAGCTGGGACCAAGCAGGTCTGCAGTAACTACAGGGGAATTAAGTTGATCAGCCACACTAAAGTTATGGGAAAGAGGAGTGGAAGCCAGGCTGAGGGAAGAAGTGACCATCTGTGAGCAACAGTATGGTTTTATGCTGAGGAAGAGCACCACAGACGCATTATTTGCTTTTAGAATGTTGATGGAGAAGTATAGAGAAGGACAGAAGGAGTTGCATTGTGTGTTTGTGCTTTTAGAGAAAGTGTATGACAGGGTGCAGAGAGAAGAGTTGTGATATTGTATGAGGAAGTCTGTTGTGTCAGAAGTATGTGAGGGTGGTGAGGACATGTATGAGGACAGTGTGACAGCAGTGAAGTGTGCAGTAGAAACGACAGACTGGTTTAAGGTGGAGGTTTGACTGCATCAAGGATCGGCTCTGAGCCCTTTCCTGTTTGCTGTGGCAATGGACAGGTTGACGGACGAGGTCAGACAGGAGTCTCCGTGGACTATGTTTGCGGATTTTGTGATTTGTGCTAAGAGTAGGGAGGGAGCAGGTTGAGAAGAGCCTGGAGAGCTTGAGGTACATGCTTGAGAGTAGGGGAATGAAAGTCAGTAGGAGTAAGACATTGTACATTTGTGTGAATATGAGGGAGGGCAGTGGAGGGGTGCAGTTGCAGGGAGAAAAAGAGGCACGATTGAGATGGTTTGGACATGTGCAGAGGAGGGACATGGGGTATATCAGTAGGAGAATGCTGAGGATGGAGCCACCAGGACTGAGGAAAAGAGGAAGACCAAGGAGGAGGTTTATGGATGTGGTGAAGGAAGACATGCAGGTAGTTGGTTTGAAAGAGGCAGATGTAGAGGACAGGGGGTTATGGAGACAGATGATCCGCTGTGGCGACCCCTAATGGCAGAATCCGAAAGTAGATTGTCAGCGTATTTAAAAAATAAATAAATAAAATAAATAAAATAAATAAAAATAAAAACAATTATTCTAGCCAGAAATCTTGATTTTTGGATTAAAATAATTTTGAAGCCTGGTTGATGACATTTAAATACTGCTGTTACTGTTTTTCTATGTGACTATTGCTGTGTTGATGGTGTGTTCCAGCTTAAACCTCAGCCAAATGAAATGTTATTCCTGACTTGAGTTTTTTACTGAAAGAAATTCTAAGGAAATACAGTTCTCCTATTAAAATCCCTGAGAACTCATTCTTTGCTAAGTGTTTAGTTGTATGTCTCATGTTTATGTATGCTTCTTTTTTTTTTTTTTTTTCTTCTTCCCCCTTCCAGGATATTTATGCCACTATGGAGTGTTTCGAGAGCCTGTTTACTCGCTCGTACGTGCGTGAGGATGGAAGCAGGCCCTCTCTGAGCCCTCCGACCGTTCAGCTCCATACCAACGCACTGCTCTCCTGGGCTCTGCTGCTCACCATCTGCAGCAGCAGCCACATCAAAGCCATCATTCACAAGTACATAGCTGATGTGCCTTAAGCTTTTTGCTATTGCTTATTTTTAAAAGGTGAAATGGCATTGAGTTGTCGAATAAGAGGAAGTGATCTGACATCATGCTGGACTTCAGTTCTGCAGAAGTCTTTAGTGCTTTGATGATCTCCATTTTAGACATCTGGCCAAGCTGCCGAGGCTGCTGGAGAGCGAAGATGTTAACATGCGCATTGCAGCTGGGGAGACGATCGCGCTGCTGTTTGAACTTGCTAGAGATGTTGATGCGGTGAGTTCCGATTTTATTACTCAAGGCAACCTGCTGTGTGATGGTAATCATTTTTGAGCCGCTATAAAAACTGTAAAACCGTCCAGGACTTTGACTGTGAAGACTGGGAGGTGCTGTGCAGCAAACTGAGCGCTCTGGCCACTGACTGCAATAAACACCGTGCCAAGAATGATAAGAGGAAGCAGAGGTCTGTCTTCAGGGATGTGCTTAAAGCTGTGGAGGTGAGGAACTGGCGAATATGGTGTTTTTATGAAAACAAATGTGTAGCTAAGGAATAATGGTGGTCTAATAAAGCTTTTCTGTATGCGCACAGTATGGAGAGTTCGAGACCGAGACAATCCGGTTCGGTACAGAGCGCATGATCATCGACAGCTGGGTGAGGAAGAGGACCTATGATGCCTTCAGAGAGTTTGTGGGCTCTGGCATGAATTACCACCTACAGGTATAAAATAAGGATTTATAGCTAGAATCTACAGCCATGTACGTTTAACACACACATTCACTGTTGCAAATTGTATGGAAAACTTTGGTCTGAAGAAAACACTACGTTTGGACATTTTTTTTCAGATTATATATCAATTTACAATTTAGGTGGTCTTGTGGTATGTTACATTTTTTTTTTATTATAAAAAAAAAGAACTTGCACTGCTGTCAGAATTAACTGATTATATTTAAAGAGCAGGGTTAAAATCTAAAGATTCTGAAATCCAATGCACTAAATTTAAATAAATAAAATTACTATGTAGCAACTTTTTAATTGTCTTGACTTTCACAAATAATCTTTAGTGTTAAACCATTACACCAGTTTTTATGTTTAGTGCCAGATCCTGACCTGGAAAACCATTCCTAACTTTTTTTTCTACTTGCTTTGAACTTAGGCAAATGAGTTCATCAGAGATGTGTTTGGACTGGGACCAGCCCTGCTGATTGATTCTGCTGCCCTGAAAGCTATGAAAAGTTCCAGATTGGAGAGGGTAAGCCAGAAATGACTTTATTTTATTTTTTATTTTGATTATAGAAAAAAGTTATGAAAACTTGTATAAAATGGTTGATTTTTAAATTCTTCTGTTTTTCTCCCAGCACTTCTACAATGCTGCTGCATTCAAGGCTCGCACCAAGGCAAGAAACCGATTCCGTGACAAAAGGGTGGATGTGGGTGAATTTTAGGGTCCTGGTTTTTCATTAACCATGTAGTCCTTACTTGGTCCAGTTGCTTTTGTGTTTCCTATTTTCCTATTTATATTATTATTATTATTATTATTATTATTATTATTATTATTATTATTAACCATTATATTCTAATGAATATGTATTTGTGTATTGTGTTCCCTTTTGGCCATTTTGTGTATGTGGTCATTTTTGATGAAATTGTAGAACCAAGAGTCTGGAACTATTGCATATACCACATCAAAATGTTGTTTTTGTCAAGTGATGTGACCAATAAAATAAATTTATTAGAAGTTATCATTGGTAATGTCTAATTTATTCTTTGCAGAAGAGAAACTAAGTTTTTCTTATTTCTCGTCTAATAATAAAAAAAAAAACCTTAAAGTGTCTCTCTTAATAAAATCAGAGCTGCAATATCAGGCTTAGCATTTGACTTGGAGTTTTTGCTTTGATTTGTGAAATAGGTAAAACTGGATACCTACGGGGGAAAAAATTATAAGGAGAGGAGATGCAAGATCTAGCTTTTAAAGGAGATGTACTTTATTCGTACCACAATTGGGCAATTTCTGTTACAGCAGCAAAGAAAAAGAAATGTGCAAATATATAAAAGTAGAAACCTAATACAGTATACACATCACGGTCTATATATAGAGACCACCAATAAGTAGTTACGCTATCAAACATATTGCACACAGGTAATATTGCATGGTTTTAGATTATTTTACATTTACTGCATAAAACATTAACTGTGCAATAATAACAAACACATTAACAGTGTGTATTTTGGTGACTGGTTCACTGGGAGCAGCTTTGATTGTAAAGACTAATAGCAGCAGGGAGAAAAGACCGTCTTTCTATTCAGGACTTATGAATTCATGTGCGCCAACAGAAAAAAGTGAGCTGTGTTTGTTTTAACTGTTCTTACTGTTGCTTGGTGCACATCTGTGGAGAAAATCTCATCTCCTTGCCAGAAATGCATGACCCTTTGAAACTTCGGCACTTCTGAATTAGAGTTCTGTAGTTGATTGTAAGAAAGTGGGTGACCAGTTTTTATGGAAGTCTCCTTTCTTATACAGTATGTACTGTATTGACTGATCTGCTGATGTAAAAATAAAAAAATCTCAAATCATGGCTACAAATGAGTTATAAACAATAAAATAAGGTGCTGTTTTGTGTGCATGGATACCTATGACGCACACTTCAAATGACATTATTCAGAAGGTACCAATCCTTTCTATTAACCGAGTAGACCCAATAGTAGTCATGGCTTTGTGAGGGGCATCTAAATAAAACCGCAAAATCTCCAGATCTGCTCTGCTGCATAATTGCGCAAATGTTTTTTGTAGGATGGCAAACGTTAACAACCCTGAGCTTCATTGAATTTGCATTGCTTCATTCAGTAGAGTTGAATGCAATGTTAACAAAATGAATGTGTGTGTGTGTGTACCAGCATGACCTTTAGTGGTTAGAGGTTCATAGCCAGTTTTGGCTTTTGTGTTTATTCAGTTTAAAATTTTAAATGTTCGAAAGAAATTGTAACTGATGTACACCACAATTCCAACCCCACCTCTTTTTTCTTTTAAATACCTAGAAATATTTGCATGTGTCTTTATATAAATAAATAAATTTATATTAAGTTTGTAATCTTGCATACCAGTGTAGATTTATTCATTGTAATATTTTAAACAGTATTTCTTATTGATTGACTTTTTAGTCTTTTGGAAAATTGCAGGCGATTTGTCATGATGGGATATGATGAGATATGACCGCTGTAATGAGAGAAATTAGTATTGAAGGTGTAAGGGCACCTTGAAATTGGCATGGCACTTTGCACTTTATAGCTTTGCATTTAAACACAAGCACGTTCTGTGCAGGCTAAATGCTCATAGCTGTTATTTCCAAGTGTGTGTGAAAGAGTGTCGCAAGGGCACAGCTGTCTTCCAGATAAATGCAGTGCGACGGGAACAGCCATCAAATACTCCGGTCAAAGCACCAACAAGGCCACGGCTACCTGGCAGCATCCCAGCATTTCCTGTGATTGTGTACAGCTTCGGTTCAGTCTGGGTATATTTATGAGTAGATAATGTTTATTATTAAGTGATCATCTAGTCTCATTTATACAGTAATCCATTATACTAGACAGTCTATTATAAGTGTCATTTTAAAGACATCATTAACTTGCTCTGGATCATAAGGTAAATTTCTTTTAAACATTTGCTGGGGGAAGAAATCTCTTAATTCACCCCTATCATGCTAAAACTTACCAATTTTTTTTCTGTTTTCACTGTTCACTGTTTTCAGTGTGAATACACTTCCCAAGTTCAAATGAGTAAGCCATAGAAACACTACTCTTATGAATTTCTGAGCTCTCAATAAAAAGCTAATAGAGGAGATCATCTTGCATGGCCGCTAGTGCATGCAGAGATATTAAGGACTGGCTTGGGATCTCTAAGCAACTGCTTACAGAAAGAAATGCCTATGAATACCAATGTAATATTCATATAAGAGAAGAAAAGCTTGGTTGGAATGTAAAGTATGTCTGAGGACAGAAATGAGTCATGACAATTGTCTAGTAGAGTTGAATTTGGTCTGACAAACACAAAGAATGTGAAGTGTGTATACTTATGAAATATAGAAAGTCAATGTATAAATTCTCATTTGTAAAGATAATTAGAATTTTCCATAAATAAACTTCTATGAGAACTTTCCTAAAGCATGGTCAACACTAAAGTAATTATAACTATTACCAAACTAACGAACAAAAGTGTTGGGAAAGCTAATTTCTCCTGCCATTGGGGTTCCTCCCCAAACTGTTACCACAGTTTACCACCAAGTTAAAGGCACACAATTGTACGAATGTCTTTGGATGCAGTAGCATTACATTATTTTCTTCACTTAAACTAGGAGACCCAAAACTATTCCACCATGACAATTCCCCTGTACGCAAGGTGTAAGCTCCATGAAAATATGGTTTACCTGGTTTGAAGAAGATCTTGAGTGGGCTGCTATGGAGATCTACCCTTAAACCTATTGAACACCTTTTGGGATGCATTGGAATGCTGATTACATCCCAGGCCACCTCACCCTACATCCTGGATGGTGAATTAATAAAAGAAAGTTTATATACATTATGTAAAACTGCGGCCCGGGTTCGATCCCGGTCAGGGAACCAACCCCAGCCATTAGGGTTGCACAAGCCAGCGCACTCTTACTGGCTTAGTAAATGGGGAGGGTTGCATTAGGAAGGGCATCCAGCGTAAAAACATATGCCAAATCAAACATGCGGATGATCCGCTGTGGCGACCCCTAATGGGAGAAGCCAAAAGAAAGTTATGTAAAGACAGGAAGCCAGTGAATGGCACAAAGTATACATCACATCGGTTAAAACGGAAGCTCTAGCTGAAGATAATTTGAAGATAATTCGCCCAACTTGATCAATGGTAAGGACCTTAATCGCACATCAACACAGAAGTCAATACTCAAGACAAAAGGAGAAGAGTAATAAGCATCTGACTGGCCCTTTTGTTGTAGAGAATCCTCCCAGTCTGTAGTAGAGTAACTAATCTTTTACCATTACCCAGTTTTATGCTTTTTTTCCGATGGAAATTCTCAAAGACATCAAAATAAAAGCATGGACTTGTAGCATCTTTAATATTCATAAGCTTATTCTAACTGGGATTCTGCTTGTTAGACGAGATTTTATCTATGATCAGATTACTGCTGCATATACCAAGATCTGAGCAGCAAGTATGATCTCTAATGATCAGGATAGAAGGTCCCAAACTACTGCACACAAACAGGACAATATTTAATGGCAGACTGGTTACAATCCTGGGGCTGTTGGGTAAATAAATATTATAAAGCGCAGAGACACATAGTTAAAAAAGCTGAACCTGAAGAAGAAAAAAAAAGAAAAGACTCTTCCAGCGTGTGTTTATCCACTCCATTTTCCATAAATCATCCAGAATAGCCTGCATCCTGTCTGCTTGCTTTCCCTCTCCTAGCATGTGGCCAACACTGTGTCCTGCCAGCATGAAAGATTGATAGAGAGATCACAGGCACTTTGTTACAAAAAAAATCTTCCTTTGACCTCAGATGCCCAGACAGCTGTTTATGACTACCAGCCTCACATACTGCAGTCACTAACACGCACAGAACCAAGACACCATGCTGTGCCCCGGCTCTTCCTCACAGCACTGACATGCTTTCAGGTGTGCTGGGAAGGTGTAGTGCAATTTAGCACACAACAGATCAACTAAAGCCACTGCAAGCTCTCCTCGCTCAATATCTTTTAGGAGACAGTACTGAGTGTCACATTTCATCTATTTGCTCTGAGGAATAGACTGAAATAGGCCAACTTTTTCTTCTGTCACAAGCACAGTGATATTTAAAGCCTAGCTGCACAACACCAAATATGAAAGTGGTTTATATTCTTAAAAACAGCAATGATTGTCCCAAGTGGTATTTTTCTGAAGACATTATTTAACCTAGTGCAAAAAACCCTCACTTGAACAGGAAGTGGAAAGAAGGCTGCCTTTATTTGCACAGATCTAAAAAGGATTTTCATTATTATTCAGAGAACATTTTTATGCTAATAACAAGTACGGCTGTGTGAACTTTAAAGTCTGTCGATATTTTGCCTGATGATTAACCATTGTGCTGCAATGCAATTGTTGATTTTTAATTGTGTTTTAAGTTGACTAATTATGCTTATGCTTATCACTATCATAACAACAACAAAAAAGCAATGTATATACACGGTCCTTTAGACAACACAACATATGAAAGAATAAAGTTTAGTATTTTCTTTTTCTTCTTCTTTCGGCTTCTCACATTAGGGGTCGCCACAGCGGATCATTCATCTCCATACCCCCTGTCCTCTACATCTGCCTCTTTCAACACAACTACCTGCATGTCTTTCTTTACCACATCCATAAACCTCCTCCTTGGCCTTCCTCTTTTCCTCCTTCCTGGTGGCTCCATCCTCTGCATTCTCCTACCAATATACCCCATGTCCCTCCTCTGCACCTGACCAAACCATCTCAATCGTGCCAACAACACCTCTCCAAAATGTCCTGCATGCACTGTCCCTCTAATAAACTGATTTCTAATTCTGTCCATCTTCATCACTCTCAACGAAAACCTCAACATCTTCAGCTCTGCTACCTTCAGCTCCACCTCCTGTTCTTTACTCAGTGCCACTGTCTCTAATCCAGACAACATCTCAGGTCTCACCACAGTCCTATAAACTTTCCTTTCACTCTTGCAGATACTCTTCTATCACAAATCACTCTTGCCACTCTTCTCCACCCACTCCACCCTGCCTGCACTCTTTTCTTCACTTCTCTAACACACTTCCCATCACTTCGCACTGTGGCACCTTCTCCACCGCTACTCCCTGCAACCGCACCACTCCAATGCCCACCCTCTCATTCACACACATGTACTCTGTCTTACCGCTACTGACTTTCATTCCCCTTCTCTTCAGCACGTACCTCCAGCTCTCCAGGCTCAACTCAACCTGCTCCCTACTCTTACCACAAATAACAATATCATCTGCAAACATCATAGTCCACGGAGACTCCTGTCTGACCTCGTCCCTTAACCTAACCATAACCACTGCAAACATGAAAGGGTCTGTCAGAACCAGTCTGTCGTTCCTACTGCCCACTTCACTGCTGTCACACTGTCCTCATACATGTCCTGCAACACCCTCACATACTTCTCTGACACACCTGACATCATAATACAATACCACAACTCCTCTCTCGGCACTCTGTCATACACTTTCTCTAAATCTACAAACACACAATGCAACTCCTTCTGACCTCTATACTTCTTAATCAACATCCTCAAAGCAAATAATGCATTTGTGGTGCTCTTCCTCGGCATGAAACCATACTGCTGCTCACAGATGGTCACCTCTCCACTCTTTACCATAACTTCATGGTGTGACTGATCAACTAATTCCCCTGTAGTTACTGCAGGTCTGCACATCTCCCTTGTTCTTAAAGATCGGTACCAGCCCACACCTTCTCCATTCCGCAGGCATCCTCTCACCTTCTTGTTAAACAATCTGGTTAAAAGCTCCACTGCCATCTCTCCTAAACATCTCCATGCTTTTACCGGTATGTCATCTATAAACTTTTTTTCGGCTTCTCCCATTAGGGGTCGCCACAGCGGATCATCCGTATTCATGATCTGCATGTTTGATTTGGCACATGTTTTTACACTGGATGCCCTTCCTAACGCAACCCTCCCCATTTATCTGGGCTTGGGACCGGCGCTAAGAGTGCACTGGCTTGTGCAACCCTAATGGCTGGGGTTGGTTCCCTGACCGGGAATCGAACCCGGGCCACAGCGGTGAGAGCGCCGCATCCCAACCACTAGACCACCAGGGAACCCTAACGGTAATGCAAAGACTTTGAGTACATTTATTATAATATAATGATACAGTAGTGTACAGATGTCGATCAGAACGTCATGAGTTCAAATCCCACAGTAGACTCACCCATCTGCCACTGTTGGGTCCTTGAGTAAGGCCTTAAGTCTCTTGTGCTCAGTAGTATAAATGTGATATCTGCCATTTATAAAAGACATCTGCCAAAAGCTATAAAGGTAAATGTTTCAATATATGAAGAATACTGCATGCCAGTGGCTCTGTCAATGATCACAACCCACTATTAGCAAATGTATGTTTATCGTTGATCTTTTATAGGTATTTAATCTAAACCTCCACTAGGTCTACATGGACCTAGACCACACAAAAGTAGGCATCAGAGCCAGCAAGGCCTTCTCTGCTGCTTTAAATCAGAAACACTGACTTACATTTTAATATATTTTTGTCTATGAATATGTATTAAATTATTTCCAATAGTCAATTTTTGTAGCCTTTCTCTTGGGTGTGCTGCTTCTAGTAATGTATGTTTATGTTGGAGTTTCCATCCAATCAGAATTTAGCCATCACATCTTGTGTTGCCAGGTTGAAAGGAATCTGCCTTACGACCTTCAAAATCAGCAGTAAGGGCACCTGTAGCATAAAGTACATGTTCCTTGCTGCCTTAACTAATATTTTGTGTTGGCAACACAGGAGCCATCTAGCAAGAGTACAGTAATGTCGACATTTTCACATCCTTGAATTGGATGGTCAGAGAGCACACTAGTCAGACCCGGCAAATCGCATCTCTATCAAAGTGCACAAGCTCAGATATATTTGTGTGGGTTGAATAGCTGTCTTTCATTCCACAGATATACTTAATAGGACATTTGCAAGATGGACTTTTTAAGAAAAGACGGACATTGTGAGGAAAGGTTGGACAAAAAAGTTTTATACATAATATTGTTTTTTGAACCATTTATAATTTTGCGTTTTTACACAATGTTATGCACAGAAAACCCGGGGTCAATTGATGAGGGCAATACTGTGGGCAATTTTGTTAATTAAGTTTTTTGGTTTAGTAATGACAATAATTTTTGCTGCATGAGATACCTGTCTTTGATGCGACGCCTTGTTTTACTGTGTTTCTCCATTATATTGATGGTTTCTATAGTCGTGGCCTCATAATAATGGTATTAAGAGGTACATTGATTCAGGTGGGACACCACTAAAGGCCTACAGTAGGTGTGATATTCACAGACTGCACTCATCTTAGAATTTTACAAATATGACTGGTCTTTTTTAAGGTTCAGGTACTAAGGGAATTTTTTTCTTTCTAAAAGTGTTCAATATTTTTGCAATTGTCTAACCTTAAAATATGACAGTTCTTCCTTTCTACCTATGCCTATTTTTAATTAGGCCATCGATGTCTCCAGTGAATAGAGGAAATTTGTCAGACACAGCAATTACAGGTCATAAACATAGCTGTTATTATAAGTAATTACACTCTGGCAGTTATTCTTTATCCATTAGAGATATTTGGATCTCTAGACTAGAGATAAAAAAAAAAATTATTTGAGAAAAAACTCCCTCTCCTTCGAATCATGTCCAACTAAATTTTTACTATGAGTATATAAAATGCAGCTTTTCTAAATAATTCCCAGTCGAAAAACAGTTTTATAAAATCCATAAATAGTTTTTTTTTTCAGGATGTCTGTCTGGTAAATGCTTAATGGATAGTAAACCACCAGTCGAGGATAAAGAACACAAGCAAAGTGATGCATTGCATAGCAAAGTCCATCATATTCTAATCCCCAAAAACATCCTGCTGGCTGGCGAAGTATAACTTAACTCTCTACATCTTACATACAATGTTACACCCCAGGTCAGTTTTATGAATAGGCTAACAGGGCTAAGCTCACCTATCTTCAAAAGATAAAAAAGATATCAGCATAAGGACTCATTTTTTGGCATCTACATCAGGGTCATTATGTAAGTGTGCATTATTCTGGAATTTGTTTGAATAAAGTCCAACAGCACTATTTCCAGCCTAGACTGTATATTCATACAGGGACAAGCATGTCTATTGATTACAGAGTGAAACAGCTCATAAATTTGATTTATATTTGAATTGATATTTGGTGGGACAATAAATGCAGCCTTTTTTAGTTTGAACAAAAAGGTTTTTGGTTTTGGTCAGTCTATTTGTTATAGTTAATGTTTGTTAGACAGAGAGCACAGAGTCAGTAGGGTACTGCATACTTTACATGTTTAAATAAAAAACAGCCCCTGTGCATTTAAATGTGTTTGTGTTATAGTTTGCACTACATAATTCTTGTTATGCCATTGATGTGTCTTCATGATGTAATGCACTGCTTAGTAATGCTTCAGTCTGTGCTCTGGGACTATACCCCATATTCACTAAATTCACTTTCTATACTTGTAGTGCTTTGTAGTACTTGTAGTACTTGTAGTGCTTTGCTAAAGCATGCCTGTGCAAGAAAGCATTCCATGTTGGCTCATTTTCATGTACCACCTTCTTCATTGCAAAAAAAAAAAAAAAAGAGGATGGAGCCTCTTTCAACATCATGCAGCATGGGAAATGATCTGATCAGAGAATGAAAGTGCTTAGCTGGTCATTTATCAATCTAACCCTATAGTGACATGATGTATGATGTATGATGCTGTGTGTAGCTGTACAGATGGCACAAAGAGAATGTGCCCAGGCCTGTATAGAGTGTGCCTTTTAGAGAAAACTAATTGCTGTGTTCTTAAATCGAACAAAGTTGAGCTGCCAGCAGCCTGTAAATATAGCCATGCAGTGTAACAGAAAACCTCCCAATCCTTGCTGTGAGTGATCTGATTACTTCTCTCTCGTTTGCTTGCATGTTGTATGAAAAGATACTTTGATGAGACACATCGAGTGCCTACATTCATAGAGCTACAGTCAGCTCAGTGCTCAAGGATTAATGCTCAAGGTGATAAATAACCTGTGTACAACTGCAGAAGATACAGAAATGCGAGTGCTCTGTAAAGCATCATTAAAAATGCTTCATCTTTAACCAGTAAAAGTAGAAAGAAAATCCATGGTATGTTTTATAAGCAATTATAGTCTGCATAAGGTGTAGTTTAAGCTTTTCACCTGTAATTTGAATATTAAGTATATTAAATACTAAGAATATTATATATATATATATATGATGTGGTGGGTGGTCAGGGGCAGCAAAGCCTTCTCTACTAGCCTAAACAATATCAGAAGCACTGACATACATTTACAACCTAAATTCTAATATTTGTTCCATGAAATTGTATTAATTTATTCCCAACAGTTTATTCTCTTCATTTCGTAGCATTTCTCTTGGCTGCACTGCTTCCAGTACGTGTATGGGAATGTTACAGGCGGTACCACTGGATTACAGCCTCTGAGGAGTGTTGCAAAATATATGTGTATGCATTATTTTATTTAAACTGTTTGTTTTTGTCAAGTTATTGGACAAATATTGGTTCTGATCTGCTCCAGAAGATGTACGTGGCACAGTTGGCACAGGTAATGTAGAGGTTTGGAGTTGTCTTAACTGGGTTTCTTGCTTTAGTAAAATAGTATTCACCCTTAATGCGATGTGATAGTGGTGGTATTAAGACGTGAATTAAGTCGGGTAAGTCCTCACTGAAGGCCCATCTACAAAAATGCACGGTCCGCCACTGATATATAAATATAAACATATCTGTACTGAGAGGGTACGGTTGGGATGATTATTCTAAAAGCCCTGACTAGACAAGTAGCCCTTAAGTGGACCCTAGAGTATGTAATTTTGAAGGACAAGAACTGTTGTTTTAACTTGTGAGTGGGCTCAAAACGTATATGATGTCTTGAACACGTGACTGAGAAGGTGGTGTTGCATTTGCAATGCGCTTATTGACAATATGCAGTGCCAAGGGCATCCAGCAGATGGCACTTTTTCCTCATCAAAATCCAACCAGCGTTTTTATTAATCCTGTCACAGCATTTATCATGTAGAGAAGCATTAGAAGAGTTAGTATTTCCTGTAAGCCAATTAATTCACTATGCCCAAAAGCAGAGACATCTCTCTTAAATATTACAATGCAGTATGAATAACGTCACAATGCTGTCAGCACCCAGTTTATTATAAGAATACAAACACTTCTGATAAGCAAGCAATAAATAGGGATAAGATGTAAATAACTGAATCTTTATTTAAACTTTAGCCCCTATACTATTCATATATTACTTTTATTCTATATATTCAGTTTATAACGTGCACATATCTGAGGAGCTGGACTACACTAATACTAACGTGTGTCCATTTCTCATGCCAAGCACAGATGCGATCTGACTCCCACTGCGTGACACATTAACACACTAAAGGCACACACAGACCTACTTTTCACTTGGCAGAGAGTTTCTAAGACAAACGCACACACAGCCAGAGTAATCAGCCCACAGTCAGTAATGGAGGCCAGTATTACAGACATACTCGTGACAGTGACACCCTCAAGCACCTACTGGGTCTGACAACTGTTTGGCAGGTGGTGATGAGCAACAGTGGCGCCACGGCACAGAGGGAGGCACCTGTGCCTGAGCTTCGTGAGCCAACAGCTTCATGGCAAGGGCGTGGCCAACACAGTGGGCAGCCAAAGTTTAGCTCCTCTTTAGAAACATACAGCAGCACTATAAGAGCACAGCAGGCACCCCACAGAAGCCTACACACACACACACACACACACACACACACACACACACACACACACACACACACACACACACAATCCCAACCAAACAACAAAGTACACATCACACTCTCTATTAGGACTATTCATTCATCTTCAGCAGATGTGTAAGATTGCACTGAATCTGGATCTAATCTTAGGAACACTAGAAACAAGGTGGGATAGAATACCAATCTATTTCAGTGCACAGTGCACACACACACATATTCACACACTCATTAGCACAATTTATAACCACCAGTGAGTCTTTGGAAGTAGAAGATATGAGGAGAACCTGCAGAAAATTACAAACAGGCTCAAACCCAAGCTCAGGATCAAACCCATATACTTTTACAAGCCAATTCTCTGTAGGCTTCAACCTACAGAACACATGTTTCGGACATAGAACATGCCCATGAAAAGCAGAAAATAGACTGAATTAGATTTTATACCAATCCAGTTTTGCAGGCCAATATCTAAATCTGATCTTAGTAGTGTATATTTTATTAGAAAGTCCCATTTTTTTTTATAGTTGTTAGAAGATATCATTTTTAATTATTATTAATATTATTATTGTTATAATTAGCAGTAGTGCAGTAATAATAATTAAAATATGGTTGAATGTTTAACTGAATTGTTATTACTATATAATAATTTTGGTGAAATATGTGTTTATTAAGATAATGTATTGAAACACTTTTCTTGGTCAGGGATGCAGTAGACCCAAAGCCTAGCCAGAGGATACCTGGATTTACTCTTAATAGAATACCAGTCCACTGTAGGGCATGTGTGTCAACAATTCACATATTGTTACAATAGACACATTACACTATATACCTCTAGGTGGTTTCTCTGTGTGTGTGTGTGTGTGTGTGTGTGTGTGTGTGTGTGTGTGTGTGTGTGTGTGTGTTCCTAGCACTGGTTACTGGCTAGATTGATTAAAGCTCATGCTCACAGGATTGTTGCCAAGGCTCTGACAGAGTGAAAAAAATTTGCTGTTTGGTAATTGCAGCTGATTGGCTAGTAGATCTACAGTGCATCTGGAAAATATTCACAGAATGTCACTTTTTCCACATTATTTTTATGTTACAGCCTTATTTCTAAATATATCAAATTCATTATTTTCCTCAATATTTCTACAAACAATACCCTGTAATGACAGCATGAAAGAACTTTCTTTAACATTTTTGCTAATTTTATTTAAATAAAAAAATGATAAAATGTACATAAGTAATCACAGCCTTCGCCATGACACTCAAAATTGAGCTCAGGTGAATCCTGTTTCCACTGATCATTCTTGAGATGTTTCTACAACTTGACTGGAGTCCACCTGTAAAAAATTTAGTTGATTGGACATAATATGGAAAGGCACACACCTGTCTATCAAAGGTCTCACAGTTAACAGTGCATGTAAAAGCACAAACCAAGCCATAAAGTCAAAGGAATTGTCTGTAGACCTCTGAGACAGGGTTGTATCGAGGCACAGCTGTGGGGAAGAGTACAGAAACATTTCTGCAGCATTGAAGGTCCCAATGAGCACAGTAGCCCTTATCATCTGCAAATGGAAGAAGTTTGAAACCACCACCATTTCTAGAGTGGGCCACCCAGCCAATCTGAGTGATCGGTGGAGAAGGGCTTTAGTCAGGGGTGGTCACTCTGAAAGAGATCTAGCGTTTCTGTTGTATGTATGGTAGCGTGGCCAGACAAAGCCACTTCTCAGTAAATGGCACAAGTCAGCCCACCTGGTGTTGGCCAAAATGGAACCTGAAGGATTCTCAGACCACGAGAAACAAAGATGGAACTCTTTGGCCTAAATGCCAAGCATCAGTGAAGCATAGTGGTGACAGCATCATGCAATCAGTGGGGAGATTTTTTAGCGGCAGGAACTGGGAGACTAATCAGGATCGAGAGAAAGATGAATGCAGAGACATCGTTGATGAAAACCTGTTCCAGAGCGCTCTGGACCTTAGACTGGGGTGATGGTTCATCTTCCAACAGGACAACGACCATAAGCACACAGCCAAGATAACAAAGTAGTGGCTACGGGACTGTGAATGTCCGTGAGTGGCCAAGACAGAACCCATCTGCATCTGTTTATCTTTGAGCTGTAACAATTTAATTCATTTTAATTTGTATAGTGCTTTTAACAATGGACCCTTCTCACAGCAGATTTACACAGATAATGTGGTAAGAAAGAATCAATAAGATGTTCTTTATAAATGTAAATTTGCCCCTGCTGAGGAAGCCGGTGACAGCTGCGGCAAGGAAAATCTCCCTGAGATGGCATAAGGAAGAAACCTTGAGAGGAACCAGACTCAAGAGGAAACCCATCTTCATCTGGGTGGCACAGAATGTCCATTTATTACAGATAAACGATGTTGATGTGTGCAGTGATTATTAAATGCAAACTGTAGTCTTGATTCAGGGAAGCAGACTGTTGACATTAAGAACAGTCCAAATCCAGCCATCTTATATGACAAATATGTAATAAAACACAATACAGAACATCATTTTCATTACCGTATTATTAGCTGAAGGCTGCTTTCACTCTGGTCCATGTAACATGTGTCAACATCTACAGACAGTGATGGCAGGTGACAATATTGAACGGGAGGTCTTAAAATGTCTACTAATTCTCAGTAACTCTGTGTTACTACCTGGTTCATTATAGCTGAGCCTTAGAGTACAGGGACTTATTATAGGCTTACAGGAACGCACTTACTGGAAGACAGTCAGGCAACACTATTTAGTGATTGCAGAAAAATTCTACAGTCTTCTATTGTGTATTTTTTTCTTACAACTAACAGTTGTTTTTGATTCCTCAATAACACCATTTAATAAAATTACAAAACAAAACAGCAAAAAGCAAAAATGAGTAATAATATTATAAATTTTTTATTATTTTAGGTATTTTCCTTTAAAGGCATGTTTAAAGGAGGGTTAACCCCGCAAGCACATTTGTAACAGCTGGCCCTTTGACTTCAGATTCATAACACATAGGACCAGCATAGAAATCTAAACAGACCAACAAGCACTATCTGTTAGTCCATCATATATCATACACCACACTTTGATTTTATAATGCAAGCAGCCTTCAAATATATTCCATCTGCAGCCTTTTACAGCTTTAGTAAATTCCTCAGCATTGTTTATTGGGTGGTTGAGCTTTTCCATCACAGAGGACCTTGCTGTGGGCTTGATGGTGTCTTTAAGGCTCTTATATCTCTCTCTAAAGAAAAATTGCTTTCTTGGGACATTGAGGTTCATTTTAAAAGGCTGCAGGCATTTCGTTTGTCCTTAGTATCCCTTTAAATACAACTTTTACTCAATATTGCCTTGCCTCTTTATTAAATGAGAAATTCAATAGTGGATGCACAATCAACGTTTCTGTAAAAAAAATAAATGCTATAAAAGTTATGCAATTGTTCATTATAAAAATATTACTCATCCTGATAGATAAGTAGTAGAAAGAAAATTCTACTTAAATTTGCTTTGAAAGTTGTAACAACGCAAGTACGCCACTATCATCGGTATGAGCAACAAGCATCTATATATACACTGACTGGCCTTACTAATACTGGTAGAACCCCAATTTGCTCATGTCAATAAAGTTTCCATAAGGTTTTGGATACATTCCTTTGCGATTCCTTTGTGGTCCATGTTGGTTTTTGTTTGCATCATATAATTGTTACAGATTTATCACCAGGTCATGACACCAAAATTCTGACACTTCCATCTCCATGTTGCAGCAGATGTCCAGATTCAGAAGAAGACTTTGTCAAATGTACATTACAGCACATTGGAATTATTTTCTTTGCATCCTAGCATGTTAAGATCAAAACACAGGATCACCATGATGCAGCATCTCGAAGCACAAAGGACTAAGAGCCTTGCTCAAGGCTCAAACAGTGGCAGCATGGTGATGCTGGGGCTTGTGTAACCAAGAGCTTTGACCGCCTAGCCACCATTGCCATGGAGTGTATATGTGACAGTCATAAGTTCACACTGTAACTTGTTTCATCAGATCGTTTTTCCCTTTACATGATCACATTGATGCTTTCCCATTTTCATAACTGTCCAGTTTTAGAGAGACTACACCTTCTGAAGCCTCAGATCCCGGTTCTTGGTTGACAGAAAAAAACTAATGTGGGTATATCTGCACAAAACCTTCTAAGATGCCTTTCTACTCACCAGAGTTGTGAAAATGGTTTATTTATCACAAATTTTCTCCCAGCTTGAACCAGTCTGACTGTTTGCCTCTGACCTCAGTCATAAACAAGGCATTTCTCACTGGATGTTTCTTTTTCAAATATTTTATAAACTTTAGAGCCTGCTGTGTGTGAAAATGTGTAGAAACACATGCGTCTCAGGAATGCACTGTGGTCGGATCTTTCAATACAGCTTCGGAGGTGGTCTGGGACACATATGACCACATAACATATGTAGTGTGGAAGCAAAAGCATCCCATTACAACCAGACAGTAACAAGGGTTTAAATGGTTATGTGTTTTAACCATTCACAGGACCAAAGTCACTTCTATCAAATTTTGTGTCATCCTGGAGGTAGTTATTGATGTGAACATTAACTAAAGCTCCCGATTTATGTGATCTTATGCATTTCACTGTGTCCACATGATTGCCTGTTAAGGTAATGATCAGGAATGAGCAAGTGTACAGGTGTTCCTAATAAAGTGGCCAGTTAGTACCTTTCTGACAGTCATACATTTTGACTGTAACATTATGAAATGGCCCTCACCTTGTGAATATGAGTGGCATAAAGCTCATTACAGTCTAATAATCTCTGGAAAAAACATGAGCGTGTGTATTTTTTTAGCTCTTCCACCTAGACTTAACAATCCCCATCCCCCACTACCTATTTCTGAATCTTGAATCTTAGAAAGATTTACTGGTAAGAAAATAGGATTTAAGCACACAAAAAAGACGAAAGAAAAGGGAATATGAGTTGTACGAATGCAGAGAAATCGAGAAAATAAGACCAAATTTACCGCTGAAGCCTTTACCTAGACTTTTCATCAGCAACAGACAGACAGGGGGATGTGGGGGCTGAAAATAAGTTTACTACTTTGTTCATGTAATTGATGCTCATTCCCTGCTGAACGGAACACCATACCCCACAGACCATATCTGGTGACTCAGGCATAAATCAGCAAAGATAATCACATTATGGAAATGAGGTCCACGGGAAACATCTTCAGTGCTGCCAAATATTGTTAGAGCATAGTTCATTCAGGGAAAACAATAGCAATGGATGCAAAATGGAATAACAGCCCGAATAAACCATTTGACAGCAACAGATCTGTAGTATTTAACTTATACTGTGATAATCGCTGCATGCACACAATTCTTTTATTTAAAGCATGCCTAAAAAAAATCCTTAAATCCTCTCCTGAAAGCAAAAATTTATTATTTTTAAAAATTTGACTCCTATATAGTAGGGGGAAATGGACCAATCAGCTACATGTTAGCTCTGTATTTCCTGTCACCAAGTAATGAGAAAAAAAAACTAAATCTAATCTCATTTTCTATTCTCTATGAGATGGTTTGGACATGTTCAGAGGAGGGACATGAGTTATATTGGTAGAAGAATGCTGATAATGGAGCCACCAGGTAGGAGGAAAAGAGGAAGGCCAAGGAGGAGGTTCATGGATGTGGTGAGGGAAGACATGCAGGTAGTTGGTGTGAAAGAGGCAGCTGTAGAGGACAGGGTGGTATGGAGACGGATGATCCGCTGTGGCGACCGCTAATAGGAGCAGCCGAAAGAAGAAGAAGAAGCACTATTTAGGGTAGCAGCCTTACATAAAACATGCAATATGACATCACAACCAAAAAAAAAAAAATAAATAAAAAAAAAAAATATATATATATATAGTGGAACCCGGTTATGTCAATGTCCATCGGTTATGTCAATGTAACATCGGTTATCATGATGTCAAAGCATCATGATAACCGATGATCGAGATAAAGGAAAATCAAAATGGCGGCAGTATATTAACGTGCTTGAAATTTCTTTATGTACATGATGTGCGTTAATAAATGAGAATGTGCATGCACGCGTTTTTGAAGGTTTTTTTTACACAACAGCTTTGCCGCGATTTGTTTGATGAAGGCATGCTATAAAAATACAGTACATGTTTATCTGTCAGGAATCCACCTGCCACGCCCCTTCAGCCCCCTTCAGCATGGCAGGTGCTTTCTCGGCCGCTTTCTCTGAAGCTCCGCTTCAATCACGCACATATGGTGCTCGTTTATCATCATCACCAGCTCCTATTTAAACTTCCACACTCTCACCGTCCGTTATTGTTGGTATATGTTGGTTCACGGCGGTCGTTATCGCTCATGTGTATCCCGGTACGTGCCTTCCCACCGGCACTCTCTCAACAGCTGCTCTTTTCTTCCCAAAGCGCACCGCGGATTCCCCCCCGATCCTGCCGGTGTTCATTCTATGCTTTTGCTGCTCATCCCACGTTCCGTGCCGCCAAGCGCGGCTTTCGCCTCCCGTTCATCGCATAACATTTAACAACAAAAGGCATATGTGCACTAACTAACAGCAGAGATTGACCAGTATACAATACAAAACCTGTAGCAGCTGTAAGCCTTGATTTTTCCGCCACTTCCGTGAGTTCTTCTGCGGCTGCACCGAGATAACCGACGTTAAATGGCAATTTTTCCCCCCTTGTGCTCGAGATATCAGGGTTCGGCGACATAAAAGAATCGACATAAGTGGCGGTTCCACTTCAAAAACGTCGACTTAATAGGGTTGTCGAGATAACCGAGGTCGAGATAAGCGGGTTCCACTGTATATATATAAAAAAAAAAAAAATAAATAAATAAATAAATAAATAAATATATATATATATATATATATATATATATATATATATATATATATATATATATATATATATATATATATATTTTTTTTTTATATAATATAATATAATAATTTATTACTACTTTAAAAAAGTTGAAATGCCAGCAACAAATGTGATTGTGTTGATTCGGTGCCAAAAAACAAACATATAATCACACATATCCAATACACAACTCAAACACTATTAAAAATATTCAATATGGCATATGGTCATTTCCAATTGTAGTGTTATAGGAATATAATCAGCTCACCTTCACATCTGTCCTAATCATCCCATCTTGTTGTTGATTATTTTCTATTACAACACACCCCTTCATCAATACACGGCATATACAGTATGACGAATGCAGAGTGCCTTCACTAGAAGACTACAGGGGGCTCTCCTAAATAGCAAATTACAACATATCCAACAATTTATACAACATAGATTATGTAGAGTGTAAAGTGATGTGGCTCTGTAGCAAACATGTTATGTAAATGTCTAACCTGATTGTATTGAGATGTAGGTAGACATACATCCCACATGACATATACACCAGGTAATTTAGTGCAGAGTGCAGATCCTAGAGTCTTCATAGAAATGTAAGAGTCAGAGCTGGATGACAATGACTATCTATAAACCTTAACCTGTCCTGTCCTGTGGGTCTATCACTGCCCCCAACCCCCCCATTCTTCACAACCTCAATATTGATGTCCTGTAATTAGTATTTTGTTTACAAGCTACATTCATAATACCTTGCCTGAGCCTTTCTGGTCTTTTGAATCCACAAAGTCATTTATTTTCATTCTTTGATTTAGAGTTATTGCATGGCGAGGGCTAGCGAGGTAATTAAAGATGAAAACGGTGGAGACAGCAGGAGAGTTCAAGTGTGTAACTCATCGTTCTTCTGCAGAAAAACAGTAAATCGGTCAACCATGTCTATATGTAAAGCACTCGATTTGTTGCTCCTTGCAATAAGTAGAGCTTTACTTAATAGAGAGCATGTCAACAGAACTGAATTGAATGGTGGCTTCCTTAAAAGGAACAGTTTCCATGAATATATCAAATGAATTAAACTGCTTGCAAGAGCGCGTTCTTAGTAAAGAGACACAAGAACAAATCAATAGATCCAATAGGACGCAAAAAGAGAATTATAGTGGAAATTAAAATGCTCTTGGCTACTTCATGTGTGACACTTTCCATGTAATTCCCTGTATTTATGTTCATTATGTGAGCATTTAATCCAGTGCACACGATCTCTAGCACAATGGTATCCTGAATCTTACTGCAGGTCTTCGTCTGCGTCACAACACAGCAATGCAAACACCCACTCAGGTCTAATTACATGCTTTTAGACAAACTCTTGTCCATGTCTATTTTGCTCTCCTTTTTTCTTTCCCCATACACTTTTTTAATACTGGTCATTACACCAGTACACCATAACACATTTTTTGTTTCCCAACTGGTGGAAAAATCTGGTAAACAACAAAAACAAAAAGTCTGGATTTCTCTAGAGAGAGAAAGAGAGAAGTGATCAAGTTTCACAGTGAGAAGGGTTTTCCCAGGCTGCCAAACATCTTTTTTTTTTTTTTTTTTAATCTAGGAAATCTTCTGGGCTTTACTTCAATAAGGGAGTATATATAGTGGAAAATATGCTTTCCCTAAGCTAATGGACAAGATGGTGAACAAATAAAAACCTAATAGATAATTCTGTGAACTGGAACGAAGCAAAATCAAAATGGTAATCACGTTGAGATGAATGCCGCTAGTTCTGCAATGCAAATATGCATCTACCCAAACGGATGTTTTCAACCACAGAGTCACCCTGGACTTCAGGAAAAGACAGAGTTATGGAGAAGTAGAGCACAAAGTGGGGCAGATGCGAAAGGGCCAATAAATGAAGATGAGGGATTGGACTGTGGTAGAACAAATGTGAATCAGCAGTGTTTAATTATGCTGTGCTCACTGCTTGTTGAAGTCAATGGATTGTACGAATAGAATATAATTTCTGAGCTTTTGGGGTGTTTTGGTGTTTATTGCAGCACATGCTACATTTTTGAACTCTAGTCTAACACAGGCACTTTCAGCAACTGCTATATCATAGCCAGTGTTGGTGCTTTCTATCCAGGTGGGAACACACCCTAGATACACCCTGGATGCATCAGTTCATCTCAGTACATAAGACACACATTCATATTATCATTTACTATTAAATGTAATTTAACACCACTTATTGGCATGTTTTTTGTGAAGTTGAAGGAGACTATCAGAAACCCACAATTTCTTTCATCTCATCGACAGTAGCCTGTGCTCAGGATTTAACCAAGAACCATAGCACTGTAAGACAGCAACACTATCCATTGCACCACCATACTGCCCTTTAGTCTGACACTACGATTTTTCTCTTAGGCCCACTGATAGTCTGGAGTCAGTCAAACACCTGCCATATTCCTACAAGCTTGCATGTGGTTGAAACTGACAAATACTGTAATGCAGCAGAGAATAAAAATTTCATGCCTGTTCATCACTGTGCAAAATATATGCACGGCCAGCATCCAATATTTGTTTTTCATCCACCTATTACCCATATTCCATCTGTGTGTATTTGCTGTCGATATCCCCTCATCCAATAAATGCACCACCCTGCAAAATAAAATTGAGTTTCATCCCATTCGGACAAAGGAGGGTGGCGTATAAGAACCTATTGATTGCCTTTGCTTGCATTTCTCTCTAAAGCGCGTGGCTCGTTTTGTGATATGACAGCAGGCCTGAAATTGACCCACACACGAGAGGGACTCGGCCAAGCCTAACTACACAATGACACTTAACCTCTGGAGCTCACTCAGCACAATGCAATGAATAATTTCAAAGGAGTGTTTCTCTGGAATAGTGGAGATGGAAGACGCCAGCTGGCATGAAGGACAAGTCGGGCCTGGAATAGCTAAAGGTTGATCCACAAACTGATGAAGTCATCTAATCCAGTTTTACTTTAATGCCACTTGTTCTGGCTTTTCAACCTACTTCTATGTAATGGGACTATAAAGGCATTTATGTCCACGATGTGTGACAGCTTAGGTCAGGTCCAGTCACAGAATCACAGCAAAGTACAATGCAATACCGGATGACTAGTACCAGCTGAGTCATTCAAATTAAAATGAAAGCAGGTAAATGCTTGGGGTAAAAGAATCCCTGCAGCACCTACAGCAATTTCCAGAATGGCAGTGTGCTGGAGATTTCAGGGAGCCGTGACAGAAGAGAAACAGTGGAAGTACTGGAGCCAAGATGAGCTTCAGTGGAGATGGCACCCCACAGAGCTATTAGAGATGGACAATAAAGCTGTTGTGAAGGTCAGGAGATCTGTTTCTCCAGATGGGCCCACATTGTCTACCTCAGTTTCACAGCTGAGCCTTGCCGCAAAGCCGAACAACAACAAACAAATCATTTTCTATAAAACGAATAAAGTTACACAGATGACATGAATTACACTGTAGAGCTTTCCCTTTTCTTGCCTTAGACACTTCAGAGCAGATCAGAATTTGCATCAATGTAAACTTCACAGTGCATCTCCATTTAAAATACAGGAGCTAAAGAGGTGTCATGATTCAAAGAGCACATTATCCACAAAGGGGGCATCTCTGCTGGGTTGTGTGGTAGCAGTGAAAAAATGGCATATCCTCGCAGTAGCACATGGTGAGAACAGCTGTTAATTGTCAGGAGGCCTTTTTAAATTAAAGTGATTAAAACCAACTCTGCCTAAGCAAATCTGTTGTTCTGTCCCACTTATAACTGCTGTGTCAGAGTACCTTAGACCTTGATGGCTGCATTCTTTTCTTTTCTATTTCTGGCACTTGAAACGTCTCAGAAAGCACCTCTTCATAACTCTGCCTGATTCGAGTGGATGTGACGGTGTTTAGCTATTGGGCTGAGTTTAGGACGACTCCGCAGATATCTTGCAGGGGTCAATCATCCACTGGTCTGCTGACTACTGCTAATCATTCTTCTCCAATCAGATAAATGGGGGCTGATGGAAATTAGCTGAATTAGCTGCCCTTGATTTGAATTATGTACATATCAATGCAAGTCTTCCAAAAATAAAAGAAGTGGTGCTATTTTTGCCCAGCTGTTGAAAAGCTACATACAAATACAAAACAGCACTGTACTAAAGAGTTAGTGAATCGGGCTTCATTAGTAGGCGGGATAAAAGACCATCACTGATATGGTGCTGAGGGATACACAATTATATTTCACAGTTTCTTCAAACACAGACTTGCAGTTATTATACATAATTATGTTTAATGATATAGTCATAACTGTTTTAAGCAGGGCAGCTGATGCAAGGACCAGTAAGAAGCATGAAAACATTCATTACTGTGCCAGGAAAGAGAAAAAGCAATGTTAAGTGCTCGGCATGGACACGGATTTGGCTGAGCTACAATGCAGTTGATTAGAGTGAAAAGCTTTTGATGCAAAATTTGCTTGAGCGCCTAATTTATCATGATGGCATGACAATAAATTTCCAGCTTTTAACAGGGAGAAATGCAGTCCATTCAGAGAGCCCTCCATCATCCTGTCCTAAACTTCTATTATTGGGAGTGCATAGTGTTTCTGATCATATAAATCAGTTCATAATATACTGTAGCATGCTTAGTGACCACAGATCTATGGTTGCTATTTCGACTCTGCGCTAGCATGCTAGTCAATGCTGCACGGCTTCCTTGGCTTTCGTTTAAGGAATTCTCCAAAGGCAAAATATGAAAAATTCTGGTAAAGAAATATGCTTTATCGCCAGGCCAAATGCAATTGAAAAATGTAATTCAACAAGATTATGCAACCTCTTGCATATTTGGTAGCCATGTTAAAATTGTATAGTGCTTGGACTTCAGATCTATATCAATATATCATTTTATTGGTTTAGGAGTTTCTTTGATTAGTCAACAGATATAGACACAGATGCTGTTTTATACTCAACAACCATACACATTTATTTTAAGGAGTCATGATGTTAATGATGAATAAGCATGATAAACCCAGTGACTCCAAATTTATATTTAAAGACTGTTATTTACAAGAAAAAACAATGTGTAAATATTAGGATAATGCACATTAGTCAGTGTTCTGCTTATATAACTGGGCTTTGCCAATGTTAATCTGGCAAACTACTTGTTCAAAAAGCAGAGCACAGTCTCTCTAAATTTAATTAAAGCATTTTATTGCTTTCCCATCAGTCTGAGAGAAGTTGCTTTAATTATAAGTCCAAGCGTAGGTTACTCAGCCACTTAAATCTCTGTAATATTATATGAGTAATGGTAATGTGACAAGGGCAATGCAGATAATGTACTTCCACTATCACTGACACCCCATCATACTGACATCCACACACATGGTGTGTGCTCAAAGGGCATGAATAGAGTTTACATCTAACAGATTGACTTTATAAGTTGGAAATTCAAGCATGCTGGGAAGGATGACAGTTGTGTGATGGCATGTGTGTGGAATATGGGCACCTGCTTAATGTATGGCATAATTGCGCTTTAAAAACGAGCATGGTAAGCATCGCAATGTATGATGGTAATGTAATGTATGGTGTATGATGTGATGCTTCACAAATTCAGGATCTGGGGAATGATCCGAGCTCTGATTATTGTCTTTGCAGAGTTTAGACAGTGCCAATTTCCTCAAATTTGAGCCACATACAGGTAGGTGTATAGCTGCTCTAAATTGCCCAGTGTGTTTGTGTGTGCGTATACAATACACTGATAAGGCATAACATTAACAATGACTATCTCCTTACAGTGGGTCAGAGCATCCCCAGAGCAGCATGTCTTGTGGGGTATTCCTGATATGCAGTGGTTAATTCCTAGCAAATGTAGGTCAAGAACGATCAGTGAACCTGCACAGGGTAGATGGCTGCACAGGCATGCAAGGCTCACTGATGCCGGTGGGGCGTGAAGGCTAGCCTATCTGGTCTAATCCCACAGAAGAGCTAGTATACCACAAATTCCTGTAAATGTTATTGGTAATGGTGGAAATGGTGTTAAAACACAGTGCATTACAGCTCATTATGTATCCACAGGTCAGTCAGAATGTCTATTGCTGAACATTCTCCAAGTTTCAGTGCAAATAATGTCCTAAGATACACTGGCTTGCTTTTAAGGGTGTATTCCTATTTTCTGTCCAAAGTTCCTGGGACATGACCATGTTCAATTGTCAGAAATCTAGGCCCACTGTTCCTAATGATCAAAATGGTAAACCGATTATATTTTTGTAATTATTATTTCAGTAATACAGTATATACAGTATAGTATTATTTCAGTAATTCAAGTATATATCATACAATACACATCAATTATCATGCACACAACACTAATATTGTAGATTTTAAAATCTCTTCTTTATATACTATATCGGTTGTAAAGTCATCTTCTGACAGCTGTTGCTGCCTCCACCATGTAAGTGTAATTAAATGAAACATGATCTAGTGTGTGTCATTAAAATAGCTCAACCCTAGGATGCTGCTTAGCAACATGCTCTTTGTGGTCACTAAGAGCTTATTCTACTTCCAAAGAACATGGTGAAAGAAAAATGGCCCTGCCTGCTGAAATTAGGAAACAAGGACTCGCTGGTTCAGAGCAGTTTCTCTTAAGCTAATAGTCTGTTGTCTCACTAATGGGGGGAAGGATGGAAACCAATTGGACATAAGTACATAGTGTTATGCCACAAAAATCCACAATTTCCGCTAAGATGAAGACATGCCTAAACAAAATGATTTAGTATAGCCAAAAAAGAAATCGCTGAAAATAATAGTGCATGTGAAAATGTGAAAAATATCTTTTACATATGATTTGCATGATCATAGATACCCTAAAGTAATTGAGATTATAGGTAAAATATTTTTAATGTTAACAATGATCATATTGTCATTTTTTGTATACCTGCATAATTAAAAACAGAAAATTGTTCAACCATTACTTCCTGTTTCACAGGGGTATTAATATGGGGTATAAGATGTAACACATATTCCAAAGGCCATTAGTCATTCATCACAATGAGTTTATAGGAATATAGCTGTGATGTGCATAAAACGTTTTTTAAGCTTCACATAATGGAACACAGTGCATCACAGCTCATTGTGTATCCACAGGTCAGTCAGTCTGTCCACTGCTAAATAATGCTCTATGTGCAAATAAGTGCAAATAATGTTCTAAAATACACTGGCTTGCTTTTAAGGGTGTATTCCTATTTTCTGTCCAAAGTTGACCATGTTCAGTTGTCAGAAATCCAGGCCCACCATTCCCAATGACCAAAATGGTAATCCTATTATATTTTTGTATTATTATTAGTATATACAATACATTATACATCAATGATTCTGCAATAGTGTTGAAAATTTGGTCAAGATTAATGGTGTTCTCAATGCTTATCCATCATGCAATGCATCTGATTAGCCCCAAATTGATTGTGCATCAGGACAATGATCCAATGTCATTAAGAAATATCATGGTGAATATGGAGTCCTGGAAGTGATGGTTTGCTTCCCCACAAAACCCTGATCTCAACATCATCGAGTCTGTCTTCGACTGAAAGGAGAGACAGAAGGATTTGAGGTGGCTTACATCCACAGATCATCTCCAAGGTGTTTGGAACAACGTACCTACCGAGTTGCTATAAAAACTTTGTGCAATTGTACCTAGAAGGCAAAGGGTGACCACACTGAAAATTGATTTAATTTGGATTTCTCTTCTGTTCATTAACTTTTCATTTTGTTAACTGATTAAAACACATTATTTGAACACATTCTTACTTTACAGCATTTTTTTACACCTGCCTAAAAGTTTTGCACAGTACAGTCACAAAATCTTTTTTGATTGAACTGTTTTGTGTTTGTGTTTCTGATGAACGTGAAGCTGAAAGTTGAAGGGTGATGATAAATGTCATCAGTGCTTATGCGCCGCAAGTGGGTTGTGAGATGAAGGAGAAGGAAAAATTCTGGAGTGAGTTAGATGAAGTGGTAGATGGTGTACCTAGGAAAGAAAGATCAGTGATTGGGGCAGAATTTAATGGGCATGTTGGTGAAGGGAACAGAGGTGATGAGGAGGTGATGGGTAGGTATGGCTTTAAGGAGAGTAATGTGGAAGAGCAGATGGTGGTAGATTTTACTAAAAGGATGGATATGGCAGGGGTGAACACTTATTTTAAGAAGAAGGAGTAGCATTGGGGGACATATAAGAGTGGAGGAAGATGCAAATAGGTGGACTATTTTCTATGTAGGAGATGCAACCTGAAAGAGATTGGAGACTGTAAGGTGATGGCAGGGGACAGTGTAGCTAGACAGCATTGGATGGTGGTCTGTAGGATGGCTTTGGAGGTGAAGAAGAATAGGAGAAGTGTGAGGACTGAAAGAAGCATACGATGGTGGAAACTAAAGGAGGAAGACTGTAGTGTGAGATTCAGGGAAGAGGTCAGACAGGGTCTCGGTGGTAGTGAAGAGGTGCGGGATAAATAGGGAACTACTGCAGGAGTGATAAGGGAGACATCCGGAAAGAAAAAGGAAGACACGGAGATGTGGTGGTGGAATGAGGAAGGAGAAAAAGCATAAGGCAGATAGATGAGAAAAGTAGGCAGAAGCACAAGGAGATGCGGCAGCAGGTGAAGAGGGATGTGGCAAAAGCCAAGGAAAAGGCATATTTTTGGAGATGGCAGTGAAGTTTTTAACAAGATTGTTTAAGATTCTGGAAGGTGAGTAGATGCCTGGGGAATGTAAAAGGAATGTGCTGGTACCGATCTTTAAGAATAAGGGAGATGTGCAGACCTGCAGTAACTACAGGGGAATAAAGTTGATCAGTTACACCATAAAGTTATGGAAAAGAGTAGTGGAAGCCAGGCTGAGGGAAGAGGTGACCATCTGTGAGCAGCAGAATGGTTTCATGCCGAGGAAGGCCCTACGAATGCAAGAGAAGTATAAAGAAGGTCAGAAGGAGTTGCATTGTATGTTTGTGGATTTAAAGAAAGCGTACGACAGGGTGCTGAGAGAAGAGTTGTGTTATTGTATGAGAAAGTCAGGTGTGTCAGAGAAGTCAAGAGTCAAGAGAGTCAAGAAGCTTTTATTGTCATTTCAACCATATATAGCTGACGCAGTACACAGTGAAATTAAACAACGTTCCTCCAGAACCCTGATGCTACATATAAGAACAATCAGAGAAACAGAAAACACAGGGCTAAGGACTAGTAACTGTCCTGTGTTGTCTTGAACTGTCTTGTGTTGTGTTTGCACTGTTTGCACCAGGTTGCACACATGCACACATAAAGTGACAGTTCAAGACAACACAGGACAGTGCAGGACAAAACAGCCAGTATACCTGCCAGTAAACCTGTTATAACAAGACAAAGTGAACAAAATTTAACAGTAGCCAAAATGTAAACAAAATGTTGTGCAAAAGAGCAATATAGCAAGTCATAGGTGTATGAAGTGAGTAAGTGTGTGTGTTGAGTCCGGGTTGTACAGATCAGTCACACAGTTTTGTGTGTGTGTGTGTGTGTGTGTGTGTGTGTATGCGTGTGTGAGTTCGGTACAGTTCTTTGTTGAGGAAGCAACTATATTGCCAAAAGTATTGGGTCACCTGACCTTTCCTGCTATATGTGGTTCTTTTCCAAACTGTTATCACAAAGCTGGAGGCTCTCATTTGTACAGGATGCCTTTAGATACGCAATAATAACATTTTGCATTCACCTGAACTTGGAAACCCAATGCACCTGTGCACAAAGTGAGCCCTCCTTGAAGATATGGTTTACATCGTTTGGAGAGAAAGATCTTGAGTGGACTGCTATAGAACGCTGATCTTATCTCTACTGAACACCTTTGGCTTGAATTGGAACGCTGACTACACCCCAGGTCTCCTCACCTACATCAGTACCTGCCTTTCATAATACCATTGTGGCTGATGGACACAAATATCCGTAAGCATACTCCAGAATCTAATGGAACATCGTCCTAGAAGAGTGGAAGGAATTATAAAAGCAAAATGGGACTAAATCTGGAATGCGATGCTCAAAAACCACATACCACCATAATGACCAGGTGACCCAATACTTTTGCCACTATAGCGTATGTGAGCGTGGTGCAGGACATGTATGAGGACAGTGTGACAGCAGTGAAGTGTGCAGTAAGAACGACAGACTGGTTCAAGTAGAGGTGGGATTGCAACATTTCCTGTCAGCAGTGGTGATGGACAGGTTGACTGACGAGGTCAGACAGGAGTCTCCATGGACTATAATGTTTGCGGATGATATTGTGATTTGCGGTGCGAGTAGGGAGCAGGTTGAGAAGAGCCTGGAGAGGTGGAGGTACGTGCTGGAGAGAAGGGGAATGAAAGTCAGTAGGAGAAAGACAGAGTACGTGTGTGAATGAGAGGGAGGGCAGTGGAGTGGTGCAGAGAGAAGAGGTGGTGAAGGTGGAGGAGTTTAGGTACCTGGGGTCAACAGTGCAAAGTAACGGAGAGTGTAAAGACAGGAGGTAGAGCTGGAGGTAGCAGAGCTGAAGATGTTGAGGTTTTCCTTGGGTGTGATGACGATGGACAGGATTAGAAACAAGTTTATTAGAAGGACCGTGCATGTAGAAGATTTTGGAGACAAGGTGAGAGGGGTGCGATTGAGATGGTTTGGAAAAGAATGCTGAGGATGGAGCCACCAGGCAGGAGGAAAAGAGGACAACCCAATTGTCCTGTCCACTACTCATAATCCATTGGAAATGTTCAGAAAGTAAGCTTGGGGCAGTATGATTCCTTTCTTCAGTTAACTTAATATGAACTACAATGTGCTTATTGAGAAGGTTTGAGAAACAAGACAAACCACAGAAGGTATCAATCTGATCAAGCAGATCTACCGGACAAATGAGTTTGACCCATGAAGGACACATCATGCAACTTACCAGATCTGCTGGCATTGGTGTCAGAACACACATTTAGAGGTCTTTTGGAAACCATGCCTTGATAGTGAGCGCTGTTCTGGGATCATGAAGGTGATCTACAAAATTTTAGGAAGGTGATGTAATTGTTATGGCTTATCTGTGTGTTTGTTGCAAATGTGAATCCACACACAGTATAAAAGTGTATTCTAATATATGTAATTGTGATTGACAGGATAGGATTCAGCAGTCATCCTTTCCTGTGATGGAGCTGTGTTTTGTTTTTTTACCCAGTCTGGTTTAGGGGATACATAAATCTCTTAATATAACCTTCTCATAAATGATTTCTGCTGTATGCATGAGTCACTGACCTTAGCCAATATCGCTACAGTCCCCAGTCACGAATAATGAAAGAGAAAACACTCGCTTTATTTTTACAAGGGTGGCTGGGGACTGCCGCTAATAAAAACACACTGACAATTGACTCAAGAGTGTGCATTCTAGATTTGCAGAAACCCCGTCTCACACCCTGCTGTTTAAAAATAGAGCCTCAAGGGAAGAGCTATTTGCAGACCTCTTGTCCTGAACTATAAAAAAAAGCATTAACATGGCCCTTAAAAGCATTGCCTTAAAGGCGTGTTTACATGGAGCTCTGAGCAGATAAACAAGGCTTTAGTCACTGTCCCTGGAACACAAGACAGAGGGTTTCATCGGTCCTGGGTTAAAAAAAACTGCAATAGTATATTTGCATGGCAACAGCAGCACATATGTACCATACTTACAATTTGTTCATGTGTTATTAGGGAATGTAGAGGATAAAATGATGTTCTTACCGATAAATAAGCATTTAACACTGTAATTATCTTAATTCACTGTTCAAATATGTTTAAATAAAACATTTATTTATGTCAAAGGAGAATACAATAACATACGAAAACTGTACAAAGCTTGTGTGAAAACCCCACTGGCTCAGAATGAGAGCCTGCACCCACGCCAAAGATCAATTAATGTAGTGAGGAACTGATAGTCAGAGCTACACTCTACACAACACACACTAATAACATCTTAATTCCTGTTTTGCTAAATTTGTCATCAAAGAGACAAAATAGGAATTTAAAATAGGTTTCCTACAGGGTCATTTAGAGTCCACAACTGCTTGTTGTGGCACTTTCAACTCAAATAACCGCTTTTTTTTTTCCTCCTGTCAACATGGAAGCATAAAGTTAAAGGCACTTAAAAAGTAAAGGGAGAAAATACAATTTGGTATTCAAAAAAAACGATGACAGTGGCATTAAAATAACCACACAATACAGCATTAATATTGTAACTTCATTGTCGTTTAGTACGGATATAAGAAATTGTTTTGTTCCAAATTAACGCAGACGCCGGGGTGTAAAAAATTATTAATTAAATTAATCAAAACGCACAGAGGAAATCATTTAAACTGCTATGTCAAGTACATCCCTGTCCAAGGAGGGAAAAAAACAAAACAAACAAAAAAAACAAAAAAACAAAGAACTGCAGGGGAAAAGAGGATGCAGCCACCAAAATTAGACCATGAAATGCACAATGTCCTACACAGAACAACATTTTACCTACTTAATGAGCATTTGAACAAACAAAGGAAAAGGCACGTAAAATAAGGCGCACGTCACGTCAAAAAGTTGCGAAGATCGTAGTTCAAATCTATGATCTAACGAGCTTGATTCCCTGCCCTGTGTCGAGGACAGCAGGAGGAAACCAGCCGAGTTTGAGCCTCCTGAAGCAGCGAAGGCAGGCACCGCAAAGCCATAACAGATTCAGCCCACAGCACCAATTAGCCACAGACACCAGCGGGTAAGTGACACGAGGGAAGTGGGTTTTCCAGTGCTTTTCCACGTCGCTGCCAGTCGGCAGGTGGAGCCTGTAGTCACTCCAACATTTAGAAACGCCATATACGGCGGAGAGGAGACGCCCTCGCTCGCCCCACTGCACGCCACTTTCCGGTTCACAGTTGTATTCCACCCACTCCGAGGTAAAGTCTCCTAGGCGAGGAGCGTCTTGGCTCTCGGCATCCCCAGCCGAATTCATTTCGGCTCCCTGCACAGCCACATAAAGGCCCTCCACCCTCCGCACAGCCTTCACCCATGGCCCAGAGTTCTCTGTATCCAGCACCAGGATGAGGCGGGAGGAGAAGCCCACGTTGCGCTCCTTCCACAAATCGAGGATCTGCCCCAGGCGCAGACATTCCCCACCTAAAACAGAACAACTGTCAGTCAGAGGGAGGAGGCTTGAGAATTGAGAATGTACAACTTCATTATAGTAGGATCATGTTGTTTTTTTTGTTATTTTTTTTAGCCGTTTAAAGTGCACATACGAATGTAAATAACAAACTAAAATGGTTTGTGTGCACCAAAGTTTTAGGAATCCTTGCTCTTTTAAGAACAGGTGTATTTATACTGAGGTTACATGATACTCCATACAGGCCGGCTCTATTCAGCTAATTATTTGTGTTATGATGGCAATTGGTTGCACCAGGATTATGGGTTACACAGAACTTGTGTAATACATTTTTAATTTGTAAATTATTTTTTTTAAATTAGTCAATAACTAATATTGACGATCTTCCACCACTTATCAATATCATTGGCTATTTTATGTAGATAGGGGTGAACACCTATGCAACAAACTGTAAATAAGATCACACCAGTCAGTTCTCCGGTCAGTCTGAACAGCAAATTCATGGAAATACATTTCCTGGTAACATGTATGAAGTAAAAATCACACTTATAAGGTTGAAGCTTATACTTATAGCTATAGCTGATAGTAGTTATTATAACTCAAAACTGAGAAACAGTGTGAAGGGCTAGTGATGGAGTGTGTATGGCAGTCTGTCAGACACAGCATGCTGCAGTTAGACCTATACAGCAGTGTGAGGCTGTTTTCCAGCCAGCCTGCTCTGATCAAACAGTGTGACATGACCTCTGACTCTGTCTATCGCTCATAAGGATTAATAGCTTGGTGAGATACCTCATGCACACACAAACAAGAAGATAACGCATTGCGAAGACACTGTGCCAAGATAAGATGATTTCTTTTACAGTTTGGAGAGCTTTCTGGGTAAAAAAAAAAAAACTAAACTAAAGAAAAGACCAGCTAAAACAAAACTGCCAAGGTTTTAAAACTGGCTCCTAGCAAAGGTAAGTGTGTACATATTAACAACACAGAAAAACATAAGGTGTAAGGTCATTAGTTATATTTACGGTATAACAAGTTAATAACCCCTGAATGCTGTACCATAAATAACATTAGCAAACACTTTCAGTATACACAAGACAGAATTTTGTTTAAAGCTTTGTACATTAGCAGTGGCTCGTCGTAATATGTGGTTATGCTATTTATATTAAGTTTGTAATCTGGCGTACCAGTGTAGATTGATTCATTGCTCTGGATAAGGGCGTCTTCTAAATGCCGCAAATGTAAATGTATTCTAAGACGAGTTTTCGACGTCCCTACCCTGACTGACCTGTAAGAGCCCAGTCTCCTGTAGGCAAAGTGTGTCCGCTGAAGTAGATGAGGTAGTTGTCGTGCCGGGGGCCGTCAGCAGTACGCAGCTCCAAGAAGGAGCGCAGTTTGCCCTGGAGTGTGTCCAGGCTCAGTCCGCTGGTGGAGTAGTCACAGCCGAACGTCTGGATTAGGTGGTGCGAGAAAAGGCGCTGGACAGCGTTAATTGTTGAGGTGGAGCGCAGGTTCATCTCCTGTACCTGCTCCGGAGGAAGCAGTACAGGCTGACCATCCGCACTGTTAAAGCACAGAAAGGAGAGGGAAGGGAATGTGAAAGGACAATATGAATATGTACGAGCTCAGAAAAGGAGATGAGAAGTATAGAAAAATAAATAGAACAGAACACAGACCAGGTGAATTTCCCCAGGGGAAAGTTCAATTTTCCTGTCCATAAGGAACGAAACAAACTAAATTTCCCCCATAAACCTCATTCAGCATCTTGCACTACAAATACATTTAGGCCAAAGGCTCTTATGACCCTTCTGCCCCTATTCACTTGGATACAGCTCCACCAAAAAAGCCCATTAACCCAGGAAACCTTCCCAAGGAGTATAATTAAAGTGTGGAACAGGGTAGCCGTACACGTGCTTGCTGAAGACTGAAATGGCAGATCTAAAACACACTGACCCGTAAAAACTACCTGGCTATGTGTTTGGCTATTCAAGTGAAAATGACTTCCTCTCTTACTATTTTGCCCTCCCCTGTCTGTTTCACTTGGGAACTCTCTCTTACGCTTTTTCCCATCCTCTGTTCAATTTTAGTCTCACTTGATCTTTTCCACCGCTCGTTCTCTACTCTCTACCGCTAATGAAACTCATTAATGAACACACTACAAAAGACACTTAGGTGAATGTAGCCATACTGAATTGTGTTAGCTATATTAGTTTTAGATGGGGCTTAATCGTCTGAAAAAAACCTGCTCAAAAGAGCTGTGTGAATAGACTAAACTCAGTGGAGAGAGGGAGATAGAAGAAAAAAAACAAGAAAAAAAAAAAAACACACTTGCTACACTTTTCTATACAATTCCAATGAATGGGGTGGTACTTGAAATTATATTCCGTATTTAAAATGAAGTAAATACAGGCTCCAATGTGGAATTTGGAAATGGGTGAAAATAGCTAAATGAAGCATATGCAAAAATGGTCCTTTCTGTCTCTCTTCATGCTACAGCCATCTGTCTGTCTGTCTCGCTGTCCGTATCGTTTCCTTTCTGCCTGCCTCAGCTCCCCGAGGAACCCTCATGATTGTAAAAACATGATCTGCACCCATCAGACAGGAGATTACACCCTGCTATATTCCCCTCATGTGCCAGCTCCCTGCTGAGACCTGGCTCTCAGTGTGCTGGAATACTGAGCGTGATGGAGCTGTGGGGCTGCATCCTAATCAGCCTCCTTACTCACAGTTTCTCCTTATATAGAGGAGACAGCACGCCCTACACAACCAGTATTAACCCATGTTTATTAATAGCTATTAGTTTATTAGTTTTGCACTCTATTTGCTATCACCTATTCAGGGACTTCCAGTCATCAAACTCTCCCGATGCTGTAAATAAGGCTGACATAGTCTTAACATAAGTCTGAATGGACTGCTCAGCATGATTTCCCTGCAATGAATAGATAAGAAAGAAGAACACCGGCAGTGGCTGTAGAAATATGAAGGACAAATTAGGTGTGTGCTGTTTACATCAGGACAGAGGTGGACAAATCAAAAATTCATCATCTTGTCCAAATGATATGTAAAAACACCACTTGTTTGCCCAGGATTTTTCTTGACTTGGTTAAGGGGCAAAAAAATTAATATGTAAAAAAAAAGCATACACAGAGATATTACACAGTGGGTTGAAGGGAATGCAGCAATGTACTAATGAAGTGCATTATTCTGATCATGATTTCTAAAAATTTAATAAGAGTGTGTTTTTTCTTGTTTTTTGTTTGTTGAATCTACTTGCTCCTGGCCAACGTGGCATAACAAACACCCTGAATATGATCCAGATGCCCAGCCTACTGATCTTTCCACAAATACCATTTAACAAATGTTCCAAAAATCCATAATGCATAGATATAGTATATACACTATATTGGCAAAAGTTGTATAAAGGGCGAAAGTACGGTATGTACTTTTTGAGCATAGCATTCCACATTTAGTCCAAATGTTTTAGTCCCTCTTTTATTTTCTTCCAATCTTCTGAAAAGATGCTCTACTTGATTTTGGAATGTGCTTGTGCACATTTGTGTTCATCAGCCAGAAGGGTGTTAGTAAAGTCAGGTACCGATGTAGGGTGAGGATGTCTGGGGTGCAGTCAGTGTTCCAATTCATCCCAAAGGTGCTCAGTACAGTTGAGGTCAGAGCTCTATAGCAGGCCACTCAAGATCTTCTTCTCCAAACCATGTAAACCAGATCTTCATGGAGCTCATTTGTGCACAGGAGCCTTACCATCCTGGAGCAGGTTTGGGTTTCCAAGTTCAAGTGAATGCAAAATTTCATTATACATCCAAAGACATCCTATAAAACTGTGTGCCTCCAGCTTTGTGGTAACAGTTTGGAGAAGAACCACATATGGCAGAAAAGGTCAGGTTTCCCAATACTTTTGCCTATATAGGATATATAGCTAAAATAACTGCTGCACTTACCTGCAGTAACTTGTTGGAATGACTACTGCATAGCCCACACATGTCCCACCCAGACAGTTGCCCAACTCATGGAAGAGTCCATGTACCAGAGACTCCAGTGACAGCACCACCAGGAACATGCTCATGAAGAGTGCATTAGAGAGCTGCCAAAAAAGTGCATTTACATCATCAAAACAAGAAAAAAAAGGAACATACAATTTCTGTGTAACATTACTGGAAAGTGGTGTGAGATTACTTCAAATATCAAACAGGAAAGCTTGGACATAGCGTAACTCTCAATGAAATGGCAGCCAGAGGGGAAAAAAAGAAAACCTTACTCACAGGGCAAGCTAGGTGATCGAGATATGGATGAATCACAGGGATAAATATTCGCTGGTGTAGGTGGTAATTCAAAAACTACAACTTTCAGTTATACTGGCAGTCAGCTATGTAAAGCCTAATCATCAGCTCTAAAAAAAAAAAGAACATTTTATACCCGGGTGTTTTACGAGTCATGTATATGGACCACAAGAAGAATCTGACCACATGGACTTGCATATGGAAGAAAAATACCTCTCCTGTTAGTCATACCTAAAATTTTATAATAATTTGCATAATATGCTAATAAGCGTATTACTCTTAACCACCACCTGAATACTTTGTTTTTCATTTGTATGTTTATGCAAAATATGTTTGCCACAGTAAAAGTAACAATTTTATTTATTTTTATTAAAAAGGACCAATTCTGAGAACCAGTCAAGAATTATTTGCAAATGGAAAGCTGTCCAATGTAAAGAGATGTATGCAAATTACATTTAAATGTCTAAAATGCTTCACAGGCTTCAAGAAGTTGTTTGAACAGATTCGTGAAATTCCACCTGAATTTTTACCTGCACTTTTTCTCACTAATTAAATATTCTAAAAAATATTTAAAAAATAAATATTCTCACTAATTACTATCTAGACAATCCTAACGTGTTACGTATAAAACAACCAAGTGTAAATAGCTGTCTACGAGTCCAAACTACCGCCTAGTAATACAGTCGTTGGCAGTGGACAGCCTACAGGAAGGCCTGGAATGACTCATTTTACAGCACATTATATTAGCGCTTAGTAGTTCTCTGCTTTTGTCAGAAAAGGTACTTCTGCCCAAGGTCTAACAGCCGGTTGTGCATGCTGTCCTCATTTCACACAAGAGAATCAGTAGGAAGAAGTGCACTACTCTGCCACTTACTCATCAACAACAGCAAGGATTAGTCATTATCCTCCTCATTATTCTTGTCATCAGTTAGCTTGCCTAGACGCAACTTTATGCGTAAAGTCAAAGCCATTATCTGGTCTGATTACCATAATGTTTTTCTAACCCAATTATGTGGCTTCGGTAAATGTTAAGAATGTCAGAATATCGAGTAAATTACAACTTTGTAGTGCAAAATTGGATAAACAATTCGTTCTAGCATTTAAACAATTCGCAACCGATTCGCAGAATTTGTTTACAAAGGTAAAAGTAAAACAAGTAAAGCTTTTATTGATTACAAACTAAAACCAATAAATACAACATAATAAAGTGAATTAGAAAACAGTCTGTGGCTGTAAATGTGGCAAGAATGAGCTCATAAAAAAGAAAACCTGTTTAATTAACTGTTTAAGCCTCTTTTACAGCCACAGCCTGAGTGTTTCCTCTAAACCACCTGCTTGCTACTATAGTCACCTGCAGCTTTACATAATTCTCACTCACCTGCCATGACACTGCCCCCAGGATGACGGTCGAGAGCAGGCAGAAAAACAGCAGGCGTTCGGAGATGAGGCAAAAGTGGCGCACCCCCCTGGAGGCCATGATTCTGTCTAGACTGCGCCCGTCTGAGCGCTGGGCAGCCTGAACCTTCTGGGACTCGCTTAACTTGGTGTGGAATCCCCAAAGCGTGACCAGGAACACCATGTGGCAAAGCACCCAGAAGAGGCCGAACACACAAAATCCAGGGATAACGAGGTACCAGAACTCCAGGTGTCCCAGTTTCAGGGCACAAAGCACAAAAAACATTAGCTCCACAATGCTAAGCGGGAAGAGAGAGAGTCTGCGCCACAGCCTGCCTGCTGACAAAAAAGGCATCCAGCGTTCAGTCACCGAAAGGCTGCTGAAGTACACGTCTAGCAAGGGTTCACAAATGAGCCGTCCGAAGTAACAGCCCAGGGTAAATGGGTTTGCCTGGACATGAAGAGCCTGGAAAAAAGTGATGGCTGTGACTACAGAAAAGCAGATGAGATTGGGAAGAGCCAAGAGAGACTTCATTCGCAGGTCTATAATAATGACACCTAAAGCAACCAGAAGAGCGATGATTGCTGCTGACTTGTAGAGGACCATAGTGGTGCTGGCTATGGCAAATCCCAGCAGCTCGAGAGCCTCGGCTGATGTAAGTACAACTCTCTTGTGGTTGACGCAGCCACACAAGCGGTCCGTCAGTGCCCACACACAGCGCATAGCCACGCTGGCCAACAGCAGGTAGTTCGTCACTTGCTCCTTCACATCATTCTCTAAAGAAGAACTGTTCAGAAAGCATAGAAGGCCTTGCAGAAAGCCAAACCAGAGATGGAACAGGCTCAGGCTGGCCCACTCCATCGAGAAATAATAATACAGGATGCTGGAAAGGCCCAAGACAAAGAGACCTAGAATAAAAATGACCAGGATTGTAGGTTCGGAAGTGTGCTCCCATCGTACGTACATGCCTAAACACACCGCCACCAGCAGGTTTACACTGGACAGGTAACCCAGGCAGCGGATGGAGGACCACACATCCACCTCCTTACTGGACTCCTCAGCAGTCATTGTGGCTTTTTATATGAAAAGCCAGATGTACAAAAGCTTCAATCCTTCTTCTCTCAGGTTACAGAAAGCAGTTTGCCTTCCACCTTCATTTCTAAGAAAAAACACATCACTGCAAAAAAAAAAAAAAAAAATAGATATAGTCATTATTTTAAAAAAGCCATCAAATAAAGTGAGTTATGCTTATTGATATCTACATTGACATGTACGGCATTTCGAAGACGCCATAACCCAGAGCGACAGTCCTTTTATGACGTCATTATCCCATTTCTCAATCTTGTCACCATTGCTCTGGTTTTCTCATCAGATATGTGTACACCTGGTGATCATGTCTATCACAACTATGCAACTAAAATGGATTTAGAAACATGTACTTATATTGTAGACTCTTCATATCATGCGTTCATATTATTAGATCCATTACTGTAATCCAAACAGCTAGAACACCTTCAACCAAACAACCCGGAAGTCCGATTTATTTAATTTTTTACTGTTTTGTTACAATAACATACACATTTCACGTGTCATTGCGTGTAGTTTGACATGTCTCATGGCCTAATCGCCCTCTTTTTGGTGAAATCATAAACTCCTCCTGTCTGCCACATCAACTCCCTAACAAGCTAGCATTATGGCTGTATCTCAAATCGCTATATATCAGCCAAATAGTGCACTACAGTTGGCGCACAAACCTCATGGCGCTCGTACCCTACGCAGTGCACTTATACCGCTAGCAGTCAGTCTTTTACAACACGACCAATGCTAGCGTTTCTTGTCGATGTTAGCCGGCATTTCTAATCCCTCGCAGCTTTAAAAATATGTCATCCAAAACAAGGACGACATTTTCCTTCACTCTCTCCTGCACTGCGTGAAGATGTTTTGACCAAAAACAGTGTCGCATTTTGACAAACTTACCTTTACTTATGAGCCAACTTTCTTCTCTTCCGGGACTCCATGTTTTCGTACTCGAAACTATGGTGTCCGCTGAGGGGCAAACTAGGTGAATACAAATTGGGAAGATTGGTTGCTGTGACGCTGTGATTACTGGAGACTGAACTCTGATTTTAAATCTTATTTAAAAAACAAATACATCAGTCCATGCAATAAATTTACATTTATTACAAATAATTTCAGTAAACTAGCCATAAGCTTAATTATATTGTTGGGTGGCAATGCAATTTCCTAAAAAGAATTAGATAATAAAAACCAAATATTGATAATCAGTTATTAGCCATCAAAAACTAAACTAAACAAAAGTATACAAACAAAATAGATTTAATTAAGATTGAATCACTGATACCCAGAATTTTGACCCAATTATATTTTTATTAATTAATATGTAATCAATCAAAATGCACTTACAGGTAACTTACATATAGTATCATTGTGGCTCTATGGTTTTAGTAAATCGACAAAAATTTTGTACCTATTGCAATAATGAGCCTAGAGTATTTTATATTTTCACATTTGGCAGATACTTTTATCCAAAGGTACTTACAATTGAGCTGAGCAGCTGAAGGTTATAGGCTTTAATCACAGGCCAAGCAGTGGGATTTTGGCAATGCCAGGATATGAACTCAAGATTAGCAAGTACTTTCTGATCATTAGCCCAGAGCTTTTTTATTGCTGCACCACAATAACATTCCAGTATGATAAAATACCACAAAGACTAATACAAATCAGTGAACGTACTAGTAACATGCATTGGTTTCTTCCTTTTTGCTAGACTGCCTTACTGCGTTTAGCATATAAAGATGACAGTGTTGTGGCAGAAGGCTAGATTTCATACCCTCTGGTGGTTCTGCTCATTACAGTTATTGTCTCCCACACCTCCAATCTCATTAATCAATATTCAGCAAGCGCATTAACCTGGTCATTGCTTGAGTGGATCTGGAGCCTATCCTGAGAACAATAGGCATGAAGAAAGAATACATCATGGATTTCACACCATGCCATGACAGGGCATTATGCACACTTAGACAGTTATTCACACCAGTCCATATACTTACATACAAATCTTTTTGGAACAAACCAATGAAGACACAAGTAACGCATGTGGAGTTTCACATAAACACAAACCCGAGTTACAGGATCAAACTGGGGAGCAAAGATTATATTAGTAGCAATACTACCTAATATAATCCCAATGCTGATCTATTGGCAAAACCTTTAACCAAAAATGCCATACACATAGTTCATGCCTAACCATAATGCTTAGTGTTGAAGCCAATGTTCAGTATATTAAAGATGTTCATAATGATGCAATATTGGACACTGTTAGTCAGGGTAGAGAAATGATTAACATAAATTGTTCATTATTATCCATTTTGTAATCTTAACAGATAAGTACAGTACATTATTCCAAACACATGTTGGTGCCCTAAAGGCATTGCAGAGATTATCCATATGGCTATAACTGAGGTAGAGGATGAAGCTGCAGAAACCCCCCACCCCCTGCTACACACACACACACACACTCTCTCTCTCTCTCTCTCTCTCTCTCTCTCTCTCTCTCTCTCTCTCTCTCTCTCTCTCTCTCTCTCTCTCTCTCTCTCTAACAGTCAAGGAAATGGCACGTCGCAGCAGTGTGGCATTTTCTCTACAGGGGTTCTGCGTAGGTAGAAACACACCGACTGGGTAAACACAAGGCAGGCAACCTCCTACACAAGTTCTAGAGAAAGAGCCAGAGAGAAAAAAAATATATGATTGGCATTTTTATTGGGTATCTCTTCATGAGATTAAGGTCAAACTTACTGCTCTGTAATACTGCAAAAGCTGTGCTGCCTAAAATCTGTAATGGATTCATTTCGATTTCTAAATTAGCCAGCTGACAACAAAAGGAGAAAAAAATGGCAGCACAAAATTGCTTCTATTTCTGTAGCATTGCCCTCTGCTCTCTAGCCTAAAGCACTTTTTTGTTTATAAGCCCTCTATATCAACAGCACATTTAATGGATGCCTCTGTAGCAAACTGCACAAGCTCAAATATATTCATGTGGATTTAATAGCTGTTGTTCATTCCACAATGGCTGACAGAGGAGAAAAAATGTATTTGGTCGCAGATATATTACAAGACCATTTTCAAGACAGACTTTTCAAGAAAAGCTGGACATTGTGAAGAAAGGTCAGTCAAAACAGTTTAAAACAGTTGATAATTAACAAACTAAAATTAAATTAATTTAAATTATGAACTTGTGAACCATTTATACTTTTGCACTTTATTTTCTGAAGTATTTACGCAAAGTGACAATTTTAAATCCCCAGGAAAACTGTAATGCATGGAACAAATGCACAAAAAACTCTGGGTAATTATATGAGGTTAATATTGATGCTTCTGCTGGAGATGATGTATGCAGGTGATGCAGCTGTGGCTACAGTGAAAGGAGACTTGTAGAATTGTGTTCAATGGGTTTCTTGCTTTAGAAATGCCATTCATTCAAGCTGCATGAGTTATCTCTCTGTGATGCATCATTATACGTTATACGTTTCTCTATAATATTAATGGTTTCTATTGTCGTGGCATCATAATGATAGTAGGTGGATTGATTCAGGCAGGACATCACTAAAGGCCTACTGTAGGTTTGAAATGCATGGCCTGGTACTTCATGTTGTGTGCGCTCCAAACCTCCTCACCCTACATCACTATCTTACTTTACTCACACCCTTGTGGCTGAATAAGCACAAATTTTAACAACCACACTTTAAAACCTAGTGGGATGTTCAACAAGCACATATGAATCTTGTGGTCAGGTGTCTACAAACTATCGCCCACAAACTTACATCTTCTTGTTCTTTCAACTTCTCCCATTAGGGGTCGCCACAGCGGATCATCCGTCTTCATACCCCCCTGTCCTCTACATCTGCCTCTTTCAAATCAACTACCTGCATGTCTTCCCTCACCACATTCATAAACCTCCTCCTTGGCCTTCCTCTTTTTCTCCTTCCTGGTGGCTCCATCCTCAGCATTGTGTGTGTGATTTTGTCATTGGGGGTTTTAAAAGGCCAATCAATTCTCACTGTCCCTCACGCCACTGGAATGTGCGAAGTGAGGAGACGAGAATGAGTAAAGCCCGAAAGGGTACTAAAGTGCTTCAGAGTGCATTAAGAGGTCATTGCCATTTATAAATGCACCCAATCAGTCCACTTCTACCTTCCTTTTGAATGAAATATTAAGGGCATTTGTCATAAAGTAGACTACACATTTCTGTCAAGGCACAATGAGCATGGCAAAGGGAATGTGGTCGCCTTTTCTTTTAATTAGCTCTTCATTTTATGTACATAATTGAAAGCACTCAACATATCTGAATGTACAGCAAACAAATTGTACACAGGTACACAAAGAGGACACCACACACATGTTCAGAGCAGTAGCACACTTGAATAATTTAGCTCATAAAATAACAAACGCAGGAGTCTGTGATGTGAGCATGGCCTTTTCATATTTGCCAAGGTCACACTTTACTTTACTTTCTCTCCTGTAAAGGCAGAGCAGGATGAGAAAGGACACATGAGTTCTGAAGGATGCTCACATTTAAACGTTACACTCCTACACCACCTGGCCACCTGCACATGCTAAATTCCATTGAAATAGTGGACATGAAACATACCCATCATCGATATAGTATATCTGTAAACAACAGGTAAAATTAATAACAAAAAAATTATGCAAATATGAAATAAATATGCAATAAGTAAAAAGATGTCAGAAGTGAATCGCTCGGATAGTGCCAATAAACATAATAAAGTGATAACATCATTAGTCACATAGGTACATAATTATATCCAGGGCCCATTAGAGGTTCAGTAGTCCAATATGGGCATGTGGAATGTGGAAATGTCTAAACATGTATTAATTTTAATACCTTATTGTTTCTATAGTAACTTCTTCACTGGTAATTGTACAGAGGGAGTTTTACAAAATCAAATTAATAAACAAGTCTAATAGTCTAATGTGGCAGTCAGTCCTTCAGTCAAGACAAAGAAAAAACCATTCATTACGACAAAGGACTTCACAGTCAAATGAACATATGTTTAATTAGCCCTTTACAACTACACATATTGTATGAATTTTGAATTCATTGTATATAGAATATCAGTGTAACTGTTCCTACAATGTTAGTTTTTGTAAAATAATAAAACCAAAATCTGGTTAAAATGCAGACAGTTCTTTCAGTTTGGCCTTCAATTTTTCAACAAACTCTAACACTGTCTATTACAAAGCTGATTTTGCTGATTCACTAAAAAAGTGATTTGTGGTCACAGATTGCAGAGCAGTTACACTTCTCAAGCTCCCAAAATGAGAGTGACAAAAATTGCTTGTGCTTTTCCATAACTGTAGTCAGGCTTGTCCTACATCTTAGAAACAAAATACTTTGGATAATTTTCTGCAATATAACCTCTTAGATACAGCTACTGACAACCCTTGCAGCCACTGCAGCAACAACAAAGGCGCATGTTTACTCCATGTCCCAGCTCAGCACGAATCAATATGATGCACTTTGCCTCATAAAGAGTCTATTTGGAGAGGCAGCAGCCACATCACAGTCTAAATCAAGAGCTGTCAGCTCTGCAGAAGCTCTCGGGCCACCAAATGAATTTCAGAAGGAGATGAATGGAGAGAAGAAGTGTGAGAGAGGGGGAGAAAAAAAAAAATCACAGTCGAGTCTATAAAAAGGATTCATATTCATCACAAAGTATTCAGGGTTTTTTTGTAGAATATTATGTGAATATTGCATGGAGCTCTCTTTAGCACAGCAAAGGAGTAAATCCATTGCTGATTAATGCTCAGGGAATAGGGAATACAATTTACATGTAACCTGTACTAGAAGTCACCCCTCTTGGTACAACTGCAGGATGCTTTGTCAAATGTGGAGGATTAATTCCTACAGCTTATAACATTCTTTTAAATACCTTAATGTTTGAAGGCTATAGACATGCTTTTAGTGTCATATTGTCATAGGCACACAAAGAAAAGTGTATAAAGTCAATTACATTTACTTCATAATAACAATAAACCCCTACCATCCCAATGCATACCACTGTAGACTGTGATCTTTCCATCCTGCATCCAACCAGTCCTAAACCAGTTTTAGCCTCAACCCACAGGCAATGCATCTGAAATTTTTTGTAAACGTTTCTGGCAACAATCTTAATAATTAAATCGCCTCCTTTCTCTTCTATGTTCTGGTTTTGGAGCTAAAAGCTAACAAGCAGTTCTGCAAATTTAATCCAAACCTTTTTCTTTATTTGAGTTTAATAACTGTGGAACAGTGCATTTCACACTTTTGCCTAGTGTGGTGTCCTACTTAAATCAATCCACCTCTTAATAATGCATAATATTATACAGAAACACAGTATAATGGAGCACTCCATCACAGACAGGTATCTCATGCAGCCAGAATGACTGTCGTTACTAAAGCAAGAAACCGATTAACGCAATTCAACTAGTCCCCTTTCACTGCAGACACGGCTGCACTGACCGCATACATCATCTCTAGCAGATGCTAGAGAGAAGCTTTGTTAGTATATCTGTGACTAAATCTATTTTTTCTCTTCTGTCAGCAATTATGGAATGAATTCAATGCTATTAAATCCACTATACACTGGCGATCAAAATTAGAGAACAATTTATAAACAATTGAACAATTCTAAAATAATGTCATCTTCACTGCTCAACAGTTGAAGAAGTTTTTGTCCTGTCTATACCATGCTACCAGAACACCTTTTCCACAAATGAGGCATTTAAAGGCATTAAAGGCATTAAAGGCATTTTTTAAAAGGCATTTAAAAAAAAAAACATTATTTTGCAGAAAACACACTGATCAAAATGAGAGAACAACAATGACTGTAGCATGGAATTAGATTACAACACAATTTTCTGAAGGTTACAACAGTCAGCAATTAGTAGGAAGTGTACAGGCCTCTGCTCTTTCATCACTGAAGTGAACTTTGGACCAGTTCTCCTCTGTCCACACAACATGCCTATTGATTTTTTCTGCTAATGAGAGGTTTGGTCACTGCAGAGTGGGCTTTCAGTCCAAATGCTCTTAAACGTCGAGACACTGTATGACGAGACAGATCCTTACCCTGTTCAGCGCTGAACTGGTGAGCAATTCCAGCTGCAGTGAGGAAACGATTGTCCATTGAGATCCTCCGCAGTATCCTGTCCTCTCTTGTATTTGTCTTCCGTGGACAACCAGCCTTCTTGGCAGACTTAAATGAGTTTGTGATGTTGTAAAGATTCAATATTCTTGAAATCACAGATTTGGAACGAACAACTTGTCTTGCTATGGCTGATAGGGTCATCCCGTTGGCCTTCATTTGGACAACCTGCTGCCCGAGGCTTTCAGTCACTTTAGAACGGCCCACCATCTTGCAGAGTCAGTGAAACTGGAAGTTAGGCTGCCAGTTAAATAGGGGTTGACAGATAATCAAGGAAATTAGCACCAGGTGCCAGATTAACACCAATAACTGGGAGGTATCTGAAAGTGTTCTCTAATTTTGATCAGTATGTTTTCTGCAAAATAATGTTTTTTTTTTAAATGCCTTAGTTCATTTGTGGAAAAGGTGTTCTGGTAGCATGGTATAGACATCACAAAAACTCCTTCAACTGTTGAGCACTGAAGATGACATTATTTCAGAATTGTTCAATTGTTTATAAATTGTTCTCTAATTTTGATCGCCAGTGTATATATTTGAGATTGAGTGGTTTGCGAGCTCTGACTAGTGCGCTCTCTGCCCATCCTATCAAAGTTTTGCAGGTTATTGCAAATGCAGGTTATTGTATGCTCGCCAGATGGCCCCCACCAGGTAACTTACTTTATGCTACAGGTTTCTGCACTGTTGACTATGATGGCCTTACAGCAGATTCCTTTGAACCTGGCAACACATGATGTGATGGCTGAAATATGATTGGATTGAAACTCTAACCAAACAGAAACTTCAGGAAGCAGTGCAAGTGAGAAAAACGCTAAAAAAATGACGAAATAATTTAATACATATTCATGAAAAAGAAAAAGTAAGCCAGTGATTCTGATAAGGATGGCACTTTCAGATTTATAGCTGGAGAATGTGAATTGATAGAGACAACACCCCCAGCTATGAGGTTAGCTAGAAAGCATGGACTCTTTAATTGCAAATAACACTGCAGTTATGTCCATCATGCTCAAAGTTCATGTACAAGAAGTCCACAAAAGGAATCTTGAGGCATAATTTTCATGACTTAAGTAAAGTCTCATTTAATTCTCTTTTCCCAAAGGACTAAGACTTGATTTATGTAGCTTCGACATTTCTGACTTGGAGATATGTGTAGACATGACTTGGAGATTCGGAGTGGTTTTGAGGGTATAATTACTTGACTACAACACTGTTAAAAATTGAAAGGACATGGTTTATTATAATCCAGTGAGAAAGACAAGACTATGGTTTATACCAAATATAGACATTTCATTGTGTAGTTTAGCCCTGATATAATTGGTGAATGGGAAGATTCTCATGTAATTCTGAACACTCTGAGTTAAGTGTGACTTTTTAATTATCCGACTAGTTGAGTGCTATTTAGCTGTGAAAATGCAGCCATGATTCATCAACTGACTTGACGGAAACTACATTTCAACATGAATCTGTTTGATGAAACTAATTTTACTAGCCTTGAGTGTGTTAACTATCTTTATTAATAAATTTTGCAACATAAAGGTGTTATTTATTATGATATTTCAGTCTAATTTTGAATTTCAAATTCAACAATAAAGCTATACTTTAGCCTACTTGCACTCTGTGTTGTGATCTGCTTCATTAGAACTTTACAATTCATCAATCACTATTATTTGATTTTTGTAGATAAAAAATTGGCCAGACTGGGTTGTATTTTGGCACCTGAATGTAGGGCATCAAATTACGATGAGTAAACAGTTATGGTTTTTAATGGTTTGTGGGCAAATACCTTGATTCCATTCTAGACATATGGAAGAGGGAAGCATGAGCAAGTGAGCAGTCTCAGTTCTTGACCTCTGTGAAAATGTCAAGTGTGAGTTAATGCTATGCAAGTGGGTTGAACTGACCGGTCACATTCACCAGAGGACCGGCTTAGCAACACTGCTTATTCCCTTTATACGGTGCTTCACTGATTTGGTTCACTTAATTTATGTAAAAAATTAATAATTAACACAAATTTCCTTTAACTTCACATATTGTCAATCTGCCAAGATGCTTGGAGCCATGAGGCTAAAAAGCAGTAACGCAGACTAGCAAATCAATTTATGCAAATCTGTCTTAAGTATTTAGTCAATGCTTAGAAGGCAGATTTTCAAAATCAAATCGCATGAGATGCTCAAAACATCATATATAAATCAATCAGTATATCCAAATGCTTCACTGCTATCCAAAGTAACCAAGCATTTGGTGTCATTTAAATGTCAAAGATGTTTTGTCTGTGTCTTATTTTTATATTGTGCTTATTCCATATATCAATCTATCCACGTACACTATGTTCATTTGCAATTTTTTACCTGAAAAAAATACAATTAAAAGTGTGATATTTTTATACTGTGCAAATGTAAAAGTATTAATTATTGCACTATGTATTTGTACTTTAAAAAACACAATAAAAATACTTTTGCACCTTCAAAATGTTTTCTTTGACATCTCACGCTGTCTGTCAGTGACATAATACAAGAACAAGAACTGTCTCTGTGGGCTGGACAAGTTTCAGTCTCACTATCTGACAATCAGTATGATTTCCCCAGCCAAAAGCCCTAGAGCAGAAGAACAGCAGCAAGCAGGTGCATTTTTTTGTCAGTCTCACTGCCAAGAGTATGTCTAAGAATAGAAATCATAGCTTTTATACACATCAGTATATTGAGCAAAATACACTTTTTTGTCACTTAGATCAACAGAAAAACAAATTTAATCAGCTGTATTTAAGCAGGATACATTGCTGCTTCTGCAGTCTGCCTGCCGCAGGTGGGCTAAGAGTGCCTACTAAATATTATCTTTTATATTTGTCCTTTTAGAAAAAGAGCTGATGTTATGCAGAGACACTGAGGTGTATAAGAGCTAGAGATGGAGAAAGCAAAGAGTTCAAACTCTATGAGCTCTTACCTTGCCAAAAACTCTCAGAGAGTTAACAGCACCTGTGCCACCCTTGCCTGACTTTGCAGCCATGAATGATAGTGTGTTTCACTGAAAGATTTCAGGAGAGAGCTCCTCTCCAACAGAAGTGCAAGCATTACCATTCATCACCCTGCACACAGCCGTGCTCCCTCCCCATCGTCCTGCAGCTCACAGTCCCAGACAAAATCTAGATCAGAGATGATGGAGGAAAAGCTCCACAGCAGCACCCTGAAGCCAAATGGCACTTAGCCTCCTCCTGTGGTCTGTTCAGCCTCAGAGGAGAGGCCACTCAAGGCTGGATTGATGAAACCATTCAGGAAGAAAGTCAGATGCGAACGTTGGGGTTGCAGAAAGGCAGAAAGAGGCTGATGGTGGAGAAAATAATAATTAAATTCTTGATTAATTATATTATTATTTGGAAGTATTTATAATTGTCTTGTATGATAGTCAAAACAAATATTTGTACTCTACTGTACTATACTTAATTGAATTTCCAAGAAAAAAAGTTTACATTTATATATATACTTTCATATAGACCAATACAAATCTTGAAGGTTCTTCTATTATGCATTACTGGAATTTAATCCTATGCATTTGATTGCATTTCAGCTTAAAACATCCAATTAAATTTAACAATGTTAAAATAAAAATCTATTAAGAATCATGCAGAATCTGCAGTGACCTTATCCTGCTACAGTTAACATTATGGCAGTTCACAGTCATCATAAAAGTCATATTTTACTGACATGAGTTCATGCTCAAATTCCACATTTGAATTTGAATTTCAGGATGAGCCCACTTCAGTAAACTGTTTATATTATTATATTATATAAACATAATAAGACTTGAATTAAACTGAGCTGCCTCATTTTCTGCCTTCCTTGAAGGCATAAACTTAATAATATTAAAAGCATGTTGAAGTAGCACTAATTTGGTCATGCTTTTTTTAATCTAAGCAATTCACATTCTAGTTAATGTTTATTTATTTTTTTATATTTTATTTCTGATTAATTGTTTAACAAATCGCTTAACATAAGTCATGAATATGAGCAGAAATTTGGTGATTTTTTCAGGCAAAATGGCAAAGCCGCTTATAATAGTATTAGATAAGTGATAAAAGTTTGTCAAATGTGTGTACAAAATTTAAACAGTTAAATGTAAATAATTTTCATTTGACTCATACTTGAGTACCTTTAAAAGTAGCATTTTTAGCAGGATATTACATAAAAAGATTTTTTCACTTAATTATACTTTCTTATTACTTTTCCTTCTATTCAAGTACAGAAGACAAAAAAGCCATATTCACAGTGACAGGTCGTGCATTTCACACCTTCAGTGGTGTCATATCTGAAACAATACACTTCTCAATACCATCATCATGGCACAACGGCTAAAAGCTATCAATATTCAACAGAAGCAGCATAACAGAGTGTTGCATCACAGAAAGGAGTCTCTTAAAGGGAGAATGAATTGGCATTACTAAAGCAAAAAAACAACCCAATTTACACCTCAGGTGTAAAGTTTCCAGGTTTTCCCTTCATTTTTGTGCATTACGTTTTGAAGATTTGAAATTAAGGCAAATTGTGTGTTTTTGTGCAAATTCGACAGGAAAGAAAATGCAAAAAAGTATAAATTGTTCATGAAAAAAACTTAAAAACAGTTTTGAACTAATTTAACTGACCTTTCCTCATGATGGCCAGGTTTCCTTGTAAGCATATCTGTGACCAATTCAATTTACACTGCATTTGCCTGCACTGCTGATTCTCAAGGCCTTTGACTCCAGCAACACGTGTGTGATGTGATGGCTGAAATCTGATTTGGTAGAAATTCTATTGTAAATAGACACTTCTGAAAGCAGCAAACACAAGAGCTATGAAATAAAGAGAATAGACTATTGGAAATAATTTAATACATATTTATGTACAAAAATATATAAAAACATAAGGTGAGTCAATGATTTTGGTAGTGTTTATGCCAGCAGAGAAAGCCTTGCTGGCTGTAATTTATACCTCATATATACAGACACACACATACACGTAATCAAGAAGAACTCACATGATACTTTAATGCTTTAAAATAGTAATAGCAGAATGTACATACCTATACATACAAGGACATGCAGAGTAGTTGATCTATTTGGATAACAGAAGTTTGTTATCAACAGCCTTAAGCTACGATACATGAGATTTCACCTCATTACAACAAGTACAAAATTCTGTAAATCAGGGGTCTTTAACCTTTTGTACACCGAGAAACCAGTTACCAGTTATTATCGAAATTCAAATTAAACACAAGCTCATGCTAATCCTAAATAGTCTTGCCTATTCAGTTTGTACTCAGTAATAGTAACCCAGTGTCACAGTGTCACAGTACACTAGAAGGTTTTGCTGCTGTGTAAATGTTGAAAATGTCAATAAACACACTATATGGACAAAAGTTTAAAGACACCTGACCAGAAGATTTATATGTGCTTTTAGCTTGAACCCTCCCACTTCTCCCAAAATATTCCCTATTTCATGGGTTTTTAAGATACCACTTATTTTTCATACATATTTAATCACTTCCAGGTATCAAATGTTTAAAGAAAGCAGTGTGAACCACTTAGAATCATCTACAAATGTATCCAGAGTGACTTACCTTTATCTCATTAATACAATTAAGTGGTTGAGGGGCCTTGCTCAACTGCCCAGCAGTGGCACCTTAGTGGTGCTGGGGTTTGAACTCACGACCTTCTCATCAGGAGGCCAACACCTTAACTGAGCTACCACCTCCCCACCATCTACCACCCTCCATTAAAAAAAAATATATGTATACAACCCACAACTACACTGAGCATAAGGATATTGAGGAAAGGAGAAAAAGAACAGCTCTAGTTTTATATTTAAATAATGTCTGTTTTCATTTACTACTGGTTCATAATTTATGCAAGTTCTTGAATACACATGTGAGACTGATTATATCAGTTTTCAATTTAATAATACAGATCACTCTGTAATTTTTTGTTTCACCAATCCCCACCTCATTACAAAATAACACCAATGTTGTTTTTACGATTGTAGCAAATGACTACTTGCATACACTTTAGCTTTAATTTAATTTAATTGGTAACAAAGTGCAAATAGACTTTAAATGACTTTCAACTGCAAAATAGATTTTAAAATATTCTTCCATGATTATCTTGCATCAGTTTTCTTCCAGAGAGTGCTGCCAACTCTGAGCTTCTCACATGCTTATTGTAGCAGGTTTAAAGTAAATAATCTGTAGTGCAATATGATAGCTATTGAAAAGGATATCCAACTTGGTGTACATGATGTTCTCCAAGGATATTGTAGTGAAGACTGAGGTTCTTTTATTGGAACTGGAGCATCGCACAGCAGGGTGGCCTACAGGCTGATTCAGTGTACAACCCATGTCAAAGGCAGTCATACACACACACACACACACACACACACACACACACACACACACACACACACACACACACACACACATACATACATACATACATACATACATAAATACATACATACAAAGCCTAAGACACACACAGCAATTATTTAATCACACAGCCATTGTCTGTCAACAGAACATCCCGTTCCTGACTATTTAACACAAGGTTTCACAACAGTAATATTAAGATCCAAAGAACTATATAAACTAAAGCTAATTCTCATTGAAATTTACTCTGTATTACTAAAAATTTATGTTCAGTTGCTTAATATTTTTTTGTAAGATTTCTTGCAGCTTTTTTTGCATGTTTCTTGCAGTAACATCAGCATATTACTAAATAGTATTTATTCTATACTCAACCACAGGACAGGGATGCCTAAACAGGGATCCCTCTATTAATCAGTTTAAATTCAATTTTATTCGCAAAGCATTTTAAACGATATACATTGCCATTAAGCAGCTCTACAGAAAACAAGATGTAAGGTTGGATCCCTAATAAGCAAACCAGAGCTGACAGTGGTGATGCCATGAGGAGGATAGCGACAGAAGAACAAGACACAAAAGAGAACCTACAGTATGGTCTTCTAGGTGACACTGAATAAGGAGATTATAATCATTACTTTTCTCTGTACTGTAAAGAAAAACAGTAATGTGTGTTTTCATATAATGTTTAGTATAAGCAAATTGTCAATATTGTTTTGGTCTTGTAATTAGCATAAGAAAGTTTTAATGATGAACATAATTTCTTAGGCACAAGTCAATAGCAAGTAGAGTTTTGTTTTTATCAGTCACATGAAAAGCAGACACACTAAAGTGTTTAACTCTACCTTATCTATCAATATATTAACAAAGGTATTTGTAAGTATTTTTATGAAGTTGTGTGTAAAAGCCAGAATATTTACTCAGATATGTAGGTTGGTAGGCATTTACAAATTATCTTTATCTCTAAATCTAAATGATTATTTATATTATCTAAATGATTATTTCATCGGATATCTCAGATAGGATACTTAAATAAGCCACTGGGGGTTAAGGGTCATGCTCCAGAGACAATTTTGTTGAGATTTGATCTCGTAACCTTCTGAAAGGGTTCACAGAGCTAAACGCATTGTGTGCACTATATTTCCTAGTGATGCACTTCAGCCAGTGCAGTGTCAGCTACCATATAAGGTCAATTTTTCCTAGGTTTTTGTCCTAGGTTAATGGGTACTGTTTTTGCTTTTATTTGCTTTAAATTATATAAATTTGAGTATTTAATATGAATTTACTATGTTTTACAAAGATTCTGATTTCTGTAAGCAAAAAAAAAGTTAATTTAAACTTTGAACAAAATCTGTATAAAAATTAGGTCACACCATGAAGTTATGGGAAAGAGTAGTGGAAGAGCGAAGAGGTGACCATCTGTGAGCAGCAGTATGGTTTAATGCCAAGGAAGAGCACTTCAGATGCCTTATTTGCTTTGAAAATGTTGATGGAGAAGTAAAGAGAAGGTCAGAAAGAGTTGCATTGTGTGTTTGTGGATTTAGAGAAAGTGTATGACAGGGTGCCGAGAGAGGAGTTGTGGTATTGTATGAGGAAGTCAGGCATGTCAGAGAAGTATGTAACTGTGGTGCAGGACATGTATGAGGACAGTGTGACAGCAGTGAAGTGTGCAGTAGGAAAGACAGACCGGTTCAGGGTGAGGGTTGGACTACATCAAGGATCGGCCCTGAGCCCTTTCCTGTGTGCAGTGGTAATGGACTGGTTGACGGAAGAGGTGTTGTTTGATGATGTTTGCGGATGATATTGTGATTTGTGGTGAGAGTAGGAAGCAGGATGAGAAGAGCCTGGAGAGGTGGAGGTACGTGCTGGAGAGAAGTGGAATGAAAGTCAGTAGGAGTAAGACAGAGTACATGTGTGTGAATGAGAGGGAGGGCAGTGGAGTGGTGCGGTTGCAGGGAGAAGCGGTGGAGAAAATGGAGGAGTTCAGGTACTTGGGGTCAACAGTGCAAAGTAATGGAGAGTGTGTTAGAGAAGTGAAGAAAAGAGTGCAGGCAGGGTGTAGTGGGTGGAGAAGAGTGGCAGGAGTGATTTGTGATAGAAGAGTATCTGCAAGAGTGACAGGGAAAGTTTTTAAGGACTGTGGTGAGACCTGCGATGTTGTATGGTTTAGAGACTGTGGCATTGAGTAATAGACAGGAGGTGGAGCTGGAGGTAGCAGAGCTGAAGATGTTGAGGTTTTCGTTGGGAGTCTCGAGGATGGACAAGATTAGAAATTAGTTTATTAGAGGGACAGCGCATGTAGGACGTTTTGGAGACAAGGTGAGGGAGGCGAGATTGAGATGGTTTGGACATGTGCAGAGGAGGGACATGAGGTATATAGGTAGGTGAATGCTGAGGATGGAGCCACCAGGAAGGAGGAAAAGAGTAAGACCAAGGAGGAGGTTTATGGATGTGGTGAGGAAAGACATGCAGGTGGTTGGGGTGAAAGAGGCAGATGTGGAGGACAGAGTAGTATGGAGACAGATGATCTGCTGTGGTGACCCGTAATGGGAGAATCCAAAAGAAGAGGAAGAATCTGTATAAAAAGTAGGAAGAGCAGAGAGTTTGAAATTATACAGTTTAAAACCTACCGTATAAATCAAGATTAGTTGTTATGTCTCTTTATCTATAAATATATGCAGTCTTTAGAGCTCCCATCGAATACAAACTTTTTCTATATTTTTTTATTTTAATCTAGATTTTAATGAATAACACCTGGTTAAATGTTCTTAGAAACATCCTACTTAATGTCCAGCTTCATAAATAAGGCCCAATGTGTGTACATTCCATGTCTGTAAATTATTTAATATGCAGTGAGAAGGTGCATCTTGTTCATAGTAAAGTTTAATAACTGGGCAAAAATTCAATAGTAATTGGCTATGACTACTAAAGCAACTAACAAACAGCAAAGAAAATCATATGAATAAATAACTCTGAAGAATGAATAAATAACCTTGTGCATGGTGACTAAGATGTAAATGTAACATTTTCCACCCACCCTTCTTGTGATTAATATTAATCAAAAGCTCATTTGTACATAATGCAGAAAATGATTTGAAACCTTACATTTGAAACAGTCCAATGAAGAGACATTATCTTTCTCATAATTTTTACTGGCTAAAAGCATGAATAATTGGATGTATGTGTTGATGATAAAATGTCCATAGTTTTTTTTTGCAGTGAACGCATCTAAATGTGGTAGCGGCACCATAAAAAAATTGTTTGCTGGCACCTGAAATGTCCCAAGTCATTTTGAATTACTGAGTGTAATTCGAGAGGACTGTGAAAACAACAAGGACAACATAGTGAACTGTCGCCATGGCAACTGCTCAAGAAAAAAAGAAAGAAAAAAAGAGTGAAAAAAGTGCAGCAACAGCTGTGGAGAAGCTGAGGAACTGTGTGATTAAGACTGGGTTTTATTTTTGTGTCTTGTCTGAGGGGAAGCGTGTGAGTAGGAGGGAGACTAGGGCACCATGAAGACAATCTGTGGACAGCAAGAACAATAAAAAAATAACAAGACAGAAAAGGATTATGGCCAGTGAATATCCAGTTATATTGAACACTTGAGAGCCCACTAAACATGCTTTTCTTCGAATGACCCATCAACTGCTGCTGAGCCCTGAGCCTTCCTATTTCATTGAGGGCTGTTCACAAAAGCACAAACCTGCCATTCATAACCCTCATCTCTTCAGGCAGAAAGCTATCAGCACATCTGCACAGCCCCCAAGCCATCAAAGAGCCGCACATTTCTTTAGACCTTTTAATGAACCTTCTCCAAAACAAACTTATAAGGCACAGCAAAAAAGCACAAGGGTTTTGTTTCCCCATCTTTTTTTTGTAAATTGTTGGGCTGCCATTGAGAACCATTGAGCTGGATGCACTATTGAAGATTGGCAGATGGACAGACAAGCTTTAGTAGGCTAGCCACAGGGCAGGCTTAGGGCCAGTGAAGCCAGTGTTTGATAATGGAAACATCAATCTGTGGCACACTCACGCATGAGTCAGCTCCATGCAGCGACTCACAAGCCCAGATTCTGCCGTGCTTTGTCCCAATTAAAGGAGCTCTAGTTGGCGCAGAGGTCCTGGCAGAGAGTTTCTCATGATGTGTTCCATTAATTAGTGTTATGTTGAAAATATAGACTATAGGTGGATTGCTGCCACACAGATTGTGGGTTGAGTCACGCACTGGGCTTGAAAAGAAGAGGCAAAACTGAGAAAAGGAGATAAAGACAACACACTCAAGTGAACCGTCCCCCACAGAAAGTCATATGAATTTGCCAAGGGAATCATCACGACTAACGTGAATGTTTTTTTTTTTGACACTTCAGCATCTTATGCCTCAAATATATTACATGTAGTGCATGAGCGTATTTTTGCTTGTATATTATTTTTAAATAATTCCTTTATTTTTACACATAGAGCATGTGTTTTTATTTTCCCTGTGATTTTGTTTTTAATGAGATCCATATATTTTCTTGTTTATTTATCATATGTTGGGTTTGTCTTTTTATTTTCAAATGATTTTCATAAATATTTCATAAAGCACTTATTTTCACATATTCATATTCACAAAGTGCCATGTGACAGACGGGCCTTTTATAAAAGGATGAATTTCTCCTCTTTATGCCCAATGTTGCTGGAATTTGTTTTGGGTCCACCACAACCCTGATAAAGCCATTACTGAAGATAAATAAATGAATGCATTTTTTACTTGTAGGGCATGTTTTATTGTTTTTCCTTTCTATTAATTCAGTTTTATGGTTATGAAATCCATCTTCACATGTTTTTCACATATCATAAAATATTTAACAAATAATCACACGAAATGTATTTTATCTGCCAAAGGAAAAATACTGCATGCAGGAAGAATATATAAATTCTTAATAACATTAAGAATAAATATAAGAATAGATGCTTGACAAACAGCTGAGCTGGAATTGAAGACTTTTATATTATTTATTTATTATTGAAATTGCAGTAGTTAAAATGCCCACTACACAATAAAATGTCTCAACAATTCTTAGGGAAGTCACAATTCTCTATGAGGATGATTATAATGGTCTGGCACATAGAGCTGGCAAAACCTTTTAACTGCATTGAGCATACTAGGATGCAGTCAGAATGACAAATATTGAATGAAACAATTCTTGAATGCTCTCTGACTTGCAAACAGTAGTGTGTTTGTGTGTGTGTGTGTGTTTGTGCATGTATGTTGGCTAATGCAGTAGTAAATTTTACAGTGTTTTTCACAATGAAGCATGTAGTATCAAAAAAAGATCAGTCAGAGATCAAATATGGGCATTAAATCATTTCTGAAATTTGTCACCCTGCTGTGTTCTGATGAGGGTTTTCCAATAAAGTTAAAAGCAAGGATTTGACAAATCAGTGAGACTTTTTGAATGGTCAAACATATTCAGAAAGTACATGGTGATGTCTAGCTAATGATGAAATGCCAGCTCCTTGTCTTCTTTGATGTGTAGGCATTGATGCAAATCAGTTTTGTTTCACCACATTTTTTCTGATGACAGCTCTGTTGTTTTTTTATGTTGAAATCGAAATGACATTAAACAATCTTTCCTTCCTGCATGCTCTCTTGTCGGCCATCATTATGGCAAGATGTGCAGACGTGCCTCGTGTTTCAATGCGTTATATCAAATACTATATTCCACATAATGGAGATTCAGTAAGGTTTTCATCATTGTGCTGGGAAATCTGAACATGAAAATCTTCACGTCTTCTTTGTGGTTAAAACAATAACAACACCAATTTCAAAATTTTACATTAATGTAATTTACTCATATTTATTTTTAATAAATATATTTTTTCTTGGTCAGCAGTTACATTGTATCTGAAGTTGAGAAAACACCATAGATTGGTTGCCATTCAATCACAGAGCATACAGTAAATACACATTTACTGTATGCTCAGGGGTAATTAATAATAACCAATACACCTACTGGCCAGTTTGTGGGAGATGTAAAGAAACCAGTGAACCCAAAGCAAACCCATGTGGATAATGTTGTACAATACAACATTTTGTATTGAGTAGTGGAGAGTAATAGTGAATTTTAATATAGAAAGTAACCCAAACTCAGGACTGATTTGAGTTGTGAGGCAGTAATTCTACCTACTGCGCTACCAGCAACCCACTGTGACATTAATTAGACCAAATTTAAAAATACATTGATTGAAAATGTGGGTAATAAGGAAGATAAAAAATATATATATTAATCTTCTTTAGATTTCTATGCTACATAGAGATCATTTAAATTGTTCGGTTATGACCTCTATGAAATAGTTCTTATTTAATGAAGAAGCAGCACTGTTAACTGTGGGACCTTTTATGGACAGATGTGTGCATTTCCCAATCATGCCCAATCAACTGAATTAACCACAGGTGGACTCAAATCAAGTTGTAGATTTAGTGTATTGGTTGAGTATCGCAATCGTGGGGTTCCTTTAAGAGGAGTGGGAGGGTGTTACTCGTTCCCTTCTTGGAAGTGATGTGCAATGTTTTTGGTGTGTTCCTAGCAGACGCTGTGTTAAGATGTATGTAAAATGCAGCACTATGGTCAGTAAAGGTCCCTAAGATTATGAGTGACTCCTCCTGTCATTCAAAGCTCTTACATTGGCGACGAGTGGATTCAACTTGACCGTGTGCTGATAAGTCGATGTCACAGCTGATATGTCAAAGTGAATGATATACAACTGGCTGTAAACATGACTAAGCTTTGTGTATCGAAGAGTTTGATGAATGCTCAACTTACTCTTTTGAAGAATAGGTAGAAAGGCTGGAATGTTTTTTTTTAATGCAAATGACATCAAGGATGATGAAAAGAAGCGTTCCATGCTGCTTAGGGTCTGTGGTGCATGAACATATTCCACTTTACGTTTGGTGCTCACCTCAACACAGCCCTCTTCTGCAGTGACTTATGCTAACATTGTAGCTGCCTTAAAATGCCATTAGAGCCCAGCACCATCAGAGCCCGTCCAACGTTTTCATTTTCACAATTGTAAGCAGAAACCTAATAAACGCATCTCTAACTATATTGCTGAGCTTCGACAGATCCACTGCGCTTTTGGAAATCAAGTAGATGCCATGCTGCGTGATAGAATTGTGTGCAGGGTTGTAGATGAAGCACTAAAGCGAAGCTTGCTGGCTGAACCCATGCACACATTTAAGGAGGCAGAGGGAAAGGCGTTGGCTGCTGAAACAGCAGTGTTAAATGCTCGTCTGCTTTGTCAACGACAAAATGAATCACCACCTGAAGACGATGTGCTTTATGAGGCCTATAAACACGCATCAGCACACAAGATAGCAGCTACAAAAGACAATAAAAGACATAAACCATTTTACAGGTGTGGTGGCCAACACACCCCAAAAGCTTGCAAGTTTTCCATTGCTGTATGCCATTACTGTAAAAAAAGAGGAAACATAGCCCGGGTGTGTTTAACAAAGACTAGACACAGTAATGACCAGGATGATCAGTGGAAACGGGATGCACCTGAGATCAATTTCGTGTGTCATGGCAAAGGCTGTTAATATTTATGTACATGTGATTTTTTATTTTCAATACATTTTAAGATTTTAAACAAACTTCTTTCATGTTGTCAAAATGGGGTATTGTTCGTAAAATTTTGAGGAAAATAGTAATGAATTTAATATATTTATAAGGCTGTAACATAAAAAAATGTGGAAAAAGTGACACGCTGTGAATACTTTCTGATGTACTGTAGTCTTCAGTATTATGGTGCAACTAGTGGAGCAGAGCTTTGGCACAAATATGGATGATACGATTTACCATGTGCTACACTCTATAGGGTGTAGCTCTGATGCAGAGAACCCATCGTTATTCTCTTTAAATTGGGGTCAGTGATGTAGCAGCTTGGTTATATTAATATACTTTTAAATTATTATTCATTCTTCACTATCACTTTGAATTATTTTCTTGTTTATTATACTGCATGAGTGCTGGTGGAGATAAATGAAAAAAAGAACAGAAGTGATTCATGAGGCAATATTAGTTACATTTACAGCAGGAAAATAGCAATAGATTGGAAAGAGGAACAGTAAATAATCCAACAAACAAAGGAATGATAAAGTAGCAAATGATGAAACGAACATGAACGAGCAAAGGAATAATAATGGGACAAAAATAAAGAATGAAAAATTCGGCAAATTTACTGAATCTTGTATGTCTGCATGCACTTATATGAATGATTATATCATAGTCATTATGCACACCGAGTGTTTTGCGTACGTGTTGTAGTGCTTTAAAATTGGCTTGCTGCCCTAAGCTTTCAGTAGAGTGTGCTGATTGGGATTTAGTAAGCACACTGTGAGATTTCCTGGATCTGTTCAGTATAGCATTAATTATTAATTTTGTGTTTTTCCACTCCCTTTTTGCATTATAAAGGTGGGAAAAGCAATAATCTGCATGCATAAAAGGCAGCATGGGTGAAATGACTACAACTCCAATAAATACAGATGTTATTCTGACCTACATGACCTACAAGCAATGCTGAAGTGAAAACATATTACATTCGTTCAAAACAGCACACTCGATTCCCTGTGTGTATTGATGAAATTAAAAACTCTATATTCAATCTGCCTAATTATAACAAACAATTATAATTGGAGTGTTTCTGCTAAAATTACATGAAGTAATTCATATTCAGATGTCTGATGCACATTTTACTTTTGTTTTTTAAATTTTTTTTGGGGAAATAAACAATTAACAGAAGTGTACGCCTGAACCTGACAAAGGTCAGCAGGGTAGACCAGCCTGCAGCGTTGCAGATGTCTTGGAGAGACACTCCAGAGGACTATGTTTTAGATGCTGCCACACTTCGAATGAGCTCTGACCTTGAAAGGTGCGGGAAGACCAGAGAAGTCATAAGTGGATGAGATAGCATCCACAATCCACCTGCTGAGGGTCTGCTTGTTCATAAAGAATGCCTTTTTATAGGGACCTTAGCAGATAAATAGCTATTCTGACGTCCTCCACACCACTGTCCTGTGGATGTATACAGCTGGTTAAGCTTCTCCTGGTCGGGGGCCTGAAAAGGATTAGGATAGAATGCCTGGAGCACGACTGTAAATAGGACAGCTGAGGGACATACCCTGGTCTGGGGTAGAGGAAGGCACTGGCCATGCCTGGGGTGAACTCCAGACAGGAGGGGCGTAATGGTGTGAAGGTCCACAACTTTCTTTAGTGATGAGATGGGGTGTAGAAAAACAGTCTTGACTCTGGGAGGTTTAGACAAGGCCTCCAGGACAACGGCCAGATCCAACATAGGTGTCTGGTCCTTGCTTCAAACACCGTGGGATGTATAGTGAGAGCAGCTTCCCTTGGGCCCACAGGAGAATCTGTCATGCCAGCTTGTAAAGTAGGTAAGAGCGCAGGTTGGTGGTTGATGTAAGAGACTACCAATGTGTTGTTTGTACGGATCAGCACATGATGGTCCCCTAGGCCAGAGAAGAAATGCTCAAAAGCTAGAAGCACAGCTAGCATCTCCAAGCAGTTGATGTGCCAAGAAAGATGGGGCCCTTTCCATAGACCTTTGGCCCCACATTTGTAAGCTTTGGCCCCAAAAGCAAACCATAGGAACTTCCTGTGTGAATGAAGGATGGAAAGCCTGCTTGGGCCCTACCAGAGTGGGACACACCCAGTTGAAGTGGGGCGGGTGAGACCCGAACTGAATCATATAGCCTCTCTCTACAGTGTGCAGGACACATTTGGCAGGTGTTTCCAGGCTGCCAGATAGCCTCTTAAGAGAATCAGTTTCATGCCTAGAGCCTGGGCTATGACCTGGCGCAGCTCTAGGGGCCTCCTGAGAGGTGGTATTAGCTGGAGATCGCTGTGCCCTAAAGCACTATTTGTGGCAGGGTTAACAAGCCGATATCCTGAGGGCGCAGAGGAAGGGGTGGGCACTGTGTGCTGAGGCATACATCACCTCCCCCTAGCGGAGACCCCAACAAATCTCTGGAGCATCTCCTAGGGTCCCTAGTTTTGGGGGAAGTGCTAGTGGCAACGCTCTGTCTCTGAACATCAGGGTGCCTGGCATTCATGCCGTGCTTCGGCTGAGCCCGCCAAGCAGCCCCATGAGAGCTGCAAGGGAGGAAATGCTGGAATGCCGCTGACTATTTCTTGGCCTCCTGGAGTTGCTCGATGAACGTATTTACAGCATTGCCAAACAAGCCAGTCGGCAGCACAGGGGCATCCAGCAGGAAGGCATTGTCCCTGTCAGACAAGTCTGAGGTGTCTCTCAGTGGAGACCAGGCAGACATAGACTGGCTGATGGACCTAGTGGTCTGTTTTGTGGCCCTGAGAGCCAAGACTCTAGATGCAGCACCCGGGAGAAATAGCCAGCCAGCATCTCTTCAACCCACAAGGCAGGCCGAATAAGGGCTATTCAATGGCAGTGTGCACGTCTGGGAAGAAAGGCAGACCCCGCTGGGGAGGTAGTGAAGAAACGTTCATCCAGCTTACTCAGACAATATCCAGCTTGGCACCAGCACGAGTCACTACATCCAGCAGCTCCTTGAACATGACTGGTTGTGGGGGTGTATCCTCCACAGGATTACATCGCCTCTCCCTCCTTGGAGGATGAGAGGTGGAGCGCAGCCTCTCTGCACAGGAGGAAAAAATCACTGTTTCCACTGCATGTGCTTTTATAGTTTTCTGGTTGTGATGTCACCCCCACTGGTGACGTCACGTCTTTTTCTGTTGGGCAGATTACACATGTGATTCAGAACGTTGTCATGCAGAAGCGTTCCCAAAGCGTTGTTGACTCAACTCGTGTTTCTGAAAGGGAACCACAATGTTTAACCAGATATTGAATTTGAAATGTTTTTGTTTATTTTATCATGAATAATAATAGTTTTATCCAGTATTTAGATGGGAAAGATTTGGAACCTATCATGATTTAGGAACCCAGTGTGTGAGGTGGAATTACACCCTTGAGATGTAACCAGGGCTCCATATTGGATCTGTTAAACAGCATAGCTAATTGCTGCACTGCTGTATAAAGGTTTTTTTTTGTAGAAAGAAAGCAAGAAAGAAAAAAAAAAAGAAAAAAAGAGAAAGAAACCACTTTGTAACCACTCTTTATTATATGTCACCCAGTGAGGGTCCAGGCAAGTTCTCCACAGTTGAATTTATAGTTTCTGACCCATTTTAGGTTTATAAATCTATTCTGTGTCTGCTGTAATTATTCTTAATCAGCAAATATAGTATCTTAAAATAAGTAGGCTGTAGTTCTGTTACAAACCCGTACTTCAGTATTGGATGTACAAGTTCTAATCTAGTTTTATCTAATGACCATGGTTCTTATCCATAGACAACAACACAACATATATCCATAAAATATATATATCCATTGATTTATTTATTCATGTTTATTTTATTGACCATATATCTTATTCTGAAATGTGTTATTATTAACATATTAAACATATATCTAATATACTTGCTCAAATATGTGGTCTGCAAAAGACAGTGCAACATTGTCCAAGACAAAACTGCAAACTGAAGTAAGCATTGCAAGACTGCAGAATATTTTATTTTTACATTCAGAAAAGAATGTTTAAATTTAGAAAATGTAACTAGGTGTTATACTTCTGCACCAAGCTCTTATAGTAAGCTATAGAAAAATACAGTAAACTCAGGAAGCTGTGCCTGTGCACTTCACTGTGCTGTTGGGTTCTGGACTTTTTAAATTGGATGGACGAAGGTGATAAAAATATGCAGTTTCCTCTCCAACATTCTCGTGTTTTTTGAGCTCTCTTGTGTAAACAACATCTGTGTAGCCACACATCATTAAGTCAAGTTTGCATGATGACCTGATCACCAAGAATGAAGAGAAATCTTATAGGGACAAAGTGGGGGTCTGTCTTAGTGTTCCAGGCCACTTGTTTCAGAATGTCACCAAGACAAAGAAACTGGGGAAAAAGAAATTGAAACAACGGATGACATGCAAACTTTAAAGAATCAGCGGGACCCCAATGGAGAGAATGAGTAGTTTGAGGTAACTTGGTGTACAGACAAAGTGTGTACTTGAACTTCTCCCTCTTTCAACATCAATTGGACCATCAAAACAGCATCTGTACCGCCACAGAAACCTGAGAATGTTATATTGACATTGTACAGTGAATGCTCATTAGGGAGCTCAGCACTTGGTGCTGTGATAAAAGCTTGCAAAATCTTGCAGAATGGAGTTATGGGTGCTAAATAGATCACCGGGTGAGCATTGCCCATGATGCAGGTCTGGTTCAGAGCTACAAAGACTTTCAAGGATTCCACAATCCCAACAACAGACTGTTGCAGTAGATTGGAAAATGCCAAATGGGCAGGATTTAATGGCTGACTATGGAAAGCTTAGTCTCCAACCCATCTAAACCTGAACTCATCACCATTATTTTTGGCCCTAACATGAAAAATATTTCACACACTTGTATCATTAATATTTTAGATAGATAGATAGATAGATAGATAGATAGATAGATAGATAGATAGATAGATAGATAGATAGATAGATAGATAGATAGATAGATAGATAGATAGATACATGCATACAGACACTAAATGGACTAACGGTCCTGAAATGGACACCTGACCATTAGATTAAAAGGTTCTATTTTCAACATACTGTTCCAAATGTATCCCTCATTTGCTGTTATAATAATCTTTACTCTCCTAAAAAGATAGTCCACTAGATTTGGGAGTGTGGTTGGAAGGCCATGTTTCTGAGATGCCATAAGTGCATAAGTGTGCATCTAACAAATAAAACTCGAATATTGGATCTCTATTTGAATGGTAAAATCTGTTTTGACTTTGTCTATACTGACCAGTAATTAATTTCATTAGTGTGCAAACTAAACACATACAGTACATCACATGCCTCATTTCAGTCCACTTCTAGCTAAAGTCAATTTCTAGCTTAGGTATCATGCTGTGCAACCATCAGCTACAAGTAACACAAGAGCGTCACTATGACAAAGAGAATTTTTATTATTTTTTTTTTCAAAGTATACCTTTTGAAACAAGTGCATGTTGATTAATTCTTCTATTAGGAGAATTTATGGTAAAAAGTTGTTTTAAAGGTTAAAATTCCATTATGTGCTAAAGATGCAAACTTCAAACTCCAAACTTGTGTTGTTGATGAACAGCATACTGTATGTTGTAAAGGGGAATTGTTTATAGCTTAATTTAATACTTGTTTATATACTTATTAAAATGTCAATTGTTTTTCTGCTTTATTATTTGTTACACTATAAGCTCTTGTATTTTTATTTTGTGTTTTTATTTTTTTATTTTTTGTTTTTTTTCTTTGTTTTCTTTTCAATGTCACATTGCACCCTCTCCTGAGCTAGACTAGATTTTAAAGTAGAGTGGAAGAAAACAGTCTCCAAAAAGTGGTGCACTGTGATGTTGGGCTTGTTTATGCCCAGAGAGAATGAGAGAGAGAGAGAGAGAGAGAGAGAGAGAGAGAGAGAGAGAGAGAGTTAGGGAGGGAGAGATAGAGCAATCTGCAGCTATCTGGCAGTCTTCCAAGGGCACTGTTACTTCAAGCGAACAAACAAAATACTGGTCAGCTAAATATAACATTTCCTTTCATAAGCAGGGCCTTGGGTATAGGAGGGAGGCAAAGAGAGAGAGAGAGAGAGAGAGAGAGAGAGAGAGAGAGAGAGAGAGAGAATAGCAAAGCTAAATAAAGCAAGGAAGAGCAATATAACATCATTGCAATACCAGCATGTCATTATTAGATGTGTGTGTCCGTGTGTGTGGATATTTCAGAAACTCACCTGAAGAAAATAGATCTGGAACTGAGATGTGCATCATCCTCTTCTTGCCTTCTATTGGGTCTTCTTAGAAAAAAAAGCAATTTTTTTTTCCATTCATTGATACTGCCCTATTGTTTTTGTATGTTTTTAGTTTTTTTCATGGAGACTGTCTATGAGCACTACATACAAGTAACAATAATAGACCTTAAAATCAAGGCTTTTTCATTTTTAGTCAAAAATTGTAAACCACATTATCAGAGAATCTGCTTGGCTTGTTATTTTTACCATGTGTACTGCTCATTTAAAACCACTCCAGAGATTCTCTGGGCATTGCACACAGCAAATCAAATTGAGGAATTATAATAAATTGTCAAGGTTAACATTATTTTTTTAACCTTCCAGAAGTGGATTTGAACCAATTTAATTTAAAGCTTTACAGGAGATGAATCTCAGATGGAAAATGCCATGGGGAAATGAGCAGCATGATGCAGGAGACAGACAGCCCTGTCAAACAGAGAGGTACAAATCCAGTGAAACTTTTTGGCTGTCACTTTTGGGATTTGGATATGGGGCTAATGACACTTCTGCTGTATTTGATGTTTTGGGAGACAGTCTAGTCTCTGAGTGAAACACTGTCTCACTCGGACAGCATCAGTTTATGTTGTCTGTTTCTGGTCTGATTGGGTGAGCATAAATGTAACCCAGTATGCCTGTATGGAGTCGAGCACAGTCTCGTGATCTTTCTGCTTTAATGTCGCTGTTTCCAATTTACATAAATCTACAGCTTTTTAAGTTTCTATTTTTGTATGATATGCTTTATATGCCTTGCTAAAAGCAAAGGGATTGTTGGATAATTGAAAGGTTAATTCATTTTGTGCAAATTGTTTTATCCAACTACCTGCTTTTATGGCTTCTTAAGCGTGATTAATAGTAAAATTACCATAGCATTCATATTACTGCTTTAAAAATGAATTAAGTGCTAACCAAATTACTCTTCCTGGGCATGTGGGCATTTTTAAAAACTACTTTGGTGCCACTAATCCACTGTAAGCATTCATTTTTTTCTGACTCAGCATAAAGCAATTCGAAGAAACCAGAAATATGGTGCATTCAACTGAAGCTTGTAAATCAGAATTTTTGGACTCCAACTTAAGAACTGGAAAAACTTTTTTTGAGAAAATGCTGTCTCTACTTAGAATTCATAGCTAAAATGTAAGAATTTGTCACCATATGAGTTTAGTTTAGTTATAAACTCAAACACTATTAATGTTATAAATTATATTAATGTTATCTTGACAATTACAATATGGATTTTTTTCTCTGATGTTCCATTTTCAAGTTATATATATGTATGTATGTATGTACCATTGTTGTCAGTGGTTTTTCATCAATACATACAGGAGACCCCAAGCAAATGAGCCTTTGGAGGACTGAGTTCTTAGAAAGCATTAACTAATCTTGTTATTCAATATGAATTAGTTTTATCAGCTCCAATTACAGTCAAGTATCCTGGTCTGCTTTTATTACCTTTTAATCAAAAGGCTATGTTATGATTTTAGTTGAATTAATTTATGGGTACCAAGAAAAAAAGTACATGAATGTTTGTTGACGAGAGAGTGAGATACCAAAATGGCAAAGGTATGTGGACACTTGAGAATTGAATATCCTATTTTAAATCCATGGGCATTAATATTGTTGTTCCATATTTGCTCAAATAATTTTGAGCCTCTAGCTTTAAAACTTGAAGAAAAATATCTGACAGACTTTCAAATAAAGATTTAATAAATATAGATTTCTTTGTGTGCACTGACAGTTCAGTTTAAATGTTTATGATGAGGTCGTTTTTTCACAGCTGATTATCTTTTCACACAAATTTAACAACCTCAGCTAATGATGATACAATCATCACATTTTATTTTTATGAGTAGTCTGCATATATTAGATGAGTAAGTCTGGTGTTCATATGGCGACGATGCCTTTCTCAGCTAATCTGTTTTTCGCATTTGCTCAGCTTGGCACTGCACTTATCTGCTGTAATAAATTGGCAAACTAAATAAGGAGCAAGCTATTTTGCTCTAACATTGCACAGCTTGGACACACAGGGTAAATCTAAATTCAGAGTTTATTAGCTTGAGCACATAAACACAAATTCAAGAATGTGTACAGAAATCATTTAATCAGTTTGGAAGGAGGTTAACATAAAAAACAAACAAACAAACAACACAAAAACAAAGAGCAAGTTAAGTGAGGCATTTATTCTTTATTCCATATAATCTGACTAAAAGGTCAACTTTGCCCTGCTTTACTCTGTAAGAAAGTGTTTAAGATAGCAGAAATCAAGTGGATCGCATGTAATTTTGCCTCTCTACGTAAAAATAATTGTGTGTTCATCGGTTAAATAGTATACTGTGCAAATAATGTGTGCTTACTAAAGTATCTAGACTATAAAATATGCAATAAACTGTGGGATGTTTGAGCACTGCAAGATTCTGAAGCACACTTCAACACATTAATAATGCATAATCACATAATGTCTGCATAATGGAAACTATGGTCTTGTTGCAAATACCTTATACAGATTCCACTGTTATATGTAGTTCTTGAACAAAGAAATCCCATTTTAAATCCCACCACCAATATCACCAAAATGGCTAAAATAGTACTGCACAAATCACATAACAGAGCATAATAACTGTGTTTTTTGGCTCACCCCCTCAGAAGTACACTGGGAACAATATGCATCATCTGTTTAAATTTTGTGTGCCAGTGCCTTCTCTGTGGCAAAAAGCCTAGTTCATTAAATCTGCATAGTTAGATTTTCTTGATTTTGAAGTCATTTTGGTTGGATGCCACCAAGATGAGGCGAACTGCTGAAGCTACTAATTAAAGGGTTCATGAGTTCATATGTGTTAGCTATTGAGCAAAGCTCATTAAATCTCTTAGCATTCCTTCTACAATGTAGAAAGCTTTTAATTGCATTAAACAGAACTCTCTCAAAATTACTATCAACCTGGATGTCTAGGAAAGGTTGTCCCATCATGAATTACCACAAAGTAAGTCTAATCTCATTTCTCTGGTAAGATGGAAATCAACTTTCTAAACCTCCTACTATGCCATGATAGAACACACATGAACAACTTTTGATTTTAGCTGCAAATCCCCTCACTTTGTATTTGTTTCAACTTGACAGCTGTCACCTTCTGCTACTGACATTGTCTACTCTATTTTTCCATCATCTGCTGAGATATAGAGATTTCACTGTAAAATTGCACTCACCCATACACTGAAATGAAAGCAGAGAAAAAAGTAGTAGACTCTCTTTACAGTTGCAGACATCCTGTAATTTAGATAAAACAGCATCAGTACAAAATTTAACCCTAACCCTAATGATAAAGATGGATTGTTTCCTATCATCATAATTATCAAAATGATTTTTACCTCACAATCTTTTCTAGTATACCACATGGCTTACTTTACAATATTTCCTAAATCCATATCCACAAGTCACTTTACATAGTCTCCTGCTCATACAATAGCAGAGTTCATACTGTTATTGTTATTTACATACCATATAATATAGAGTATATGGTCTATTGTATAGTCTATTGTCTGTATTGACAATAGCTCTCTGTCAATGTATTTTTTATCATGTCTGATGTTGTTAATCCAGACCTTTCATATCCATAATATCAATAACCAGATAATCAAGGACTGTTTAAAAACTGTTTGGAAATGTTTGCTGATTTCCACACAATTTTGTCTTTACTGGAACTCTATTGAACCCTAAACCAAAGTGGTTTACTTTCAAAAAGAGTTCAAACCTATTTTGAATGAGGTTAACTATCCAAATCACTCCAATTTTTTCCCAAGTGTTTGCAGAACATACAGAAAAGCATCTGTGTTGCTTTTGTTAGGAAATTGAAGTTAACATCCCAATGATGCCAGACTAATTCATGGCTTGGGGCCAAGGCAGCCGAATTATCTGTGTGTTCTGCATGAAAGGGATGGCATACTTACTTTTTCCTGTGCATCTCTGCTCAGGTGTTTGTGAGTTCATGCATGTGGAAGGGGGAAGATGTATTGTGCTGGATGTATTATGTTTCCTTGTGATGCAGCATAAGTTTATAAAGATACAATAGACTTGCCTCACCTGTCTCTGAAGAAGGATATGTTTGCCTTTTGGTTCCCAGTAGGGAGCTGTTGTTTGATAAAAGGGAACAGAGTGTATTTATTGTGTTGTAACAAATTGAATGATCAGGGTCAATTGTAAATGTGCATTTGGATTTTTGTGTTGTTGTTTTTTTTTTACAAATGTTTAAGGAAAGTAACTTTGCTCTGAATAATTAAAGCTATATTACCAATGAAAACTAGAGTTTGCTTGGCCATCACGCCGATTAACCAAACCCTGCAACATCTATTGCCAGTGTACAGCAAAGTTTTTCCATCGATTCTTCACATCCATAATGTTTTCAAAAGTTTGACATTCTGCTAAGTTCTTTCCATTTATGAAAATATTATATATTCTCGGGTGACCCATCATGAACGCTAACGATGCTTGACATATCTTTCCTATATTTGACGCTGCCTCTTGTCAGGGATATTTTCTCTCACTTCTACAGCCTTGCTTACTGAATAAACAAACCATCACTTTTTCAGTCTCTAACATTTGCAAAAGACTGCAATAATACACAGGAAAGCTTTCGTATTTGCTATCTCTAAGAATATCAAATATAGTATTTGCTTTATAATAAAATCTTTGCATAATTGTTGATCGAAACAGGGTTGCACTTGACCATCCTTTTTTACTCACAAAAGATGGGCAAGTATGTCTATTAAATAATTATCCATGGCATGAAATTCAGATAGAGATTATGGGCAGTCTCACAGTGGCATTGTGCCAAGCTGTAAATCCATGCTGCAATCCCAGATGAATGAATGTTGGACAGGTGGAATTGGTTTTATTAAACACCTTTGTGACATTTTATTTTTCTGTAGGAGTTATTCCTGCAAGCTTTTGTTAGAGATAGTTATACATTTAGGTAATAAACACCATCAAAAGCAACCAGCTTTTACAGAAGTACATCATTTTTCACCCAAGTAACTTTTGAATACAAATTGAAGATGTGATGATGTAACATTTCTCTATATTTTTTGAATCCAGTGACTTCAAATAGTGTTATCTTTTTAATTGTGGTACAAAACTGTGAAATTTTCTGCCAATCTGAAAGAATCTTTAAGAGAAGTACACGTGAACACCGCATGATAATTTTACCATGAATTTAAGTGTTAAAAACTTTAAAGGGCAGAAATGTAGGGCAATATTACTGTTATTTGTTTAGAAAGGTCACACTGGAAAGGTTATTCTGAAGTGCCTGCACCATTTTAACTACAGACCGAAGATTTACGTCTTCATATAGTTTAGATTATAGCCTATTATGCTCTAATTGAATGGGTATGCAAGATCAGATTGAACTGTTTACTTGTGTACTGTATTTACAAAGCTCTTGAAAGGTTTGGAATGTGTCTGGGTTGTGCCTCTTAAAGACCAGAGGAGATTATCCATGTGAACAGGAAGACTAATTATTAATTCTGTGCATGCTAGTTTGGATTAGAGTAAAAAAGTGAGCACTTGAAGAAACACTTATATGATAGCTCCAGCAAGTGTAGGTCTACTGCTGTTTTACATATTTTCTTGATTGAAATTTCACCATAGTGCTTTTACCATCAAAAAGATGACAAAACAATTTTGAGAAATGTCCAGTGAAAGTCTAACGATTAAGTAATTGTTAAAATTGTCCCAATATGCTGATGCAAATTTTGGATTAAGAACATTTGTCAGGGACCATGTACAAAAACATCAATGTCGAATGCAATAGTTGTGCTACTCTAGATTAATGTATGTCTGCTTAGAAAAGATACTTTATGAATTTTATTTCTGGGGTGTTTGTTTTTTTTTGTCTGGCTTAAAAAAGTAGAAGATCTCACCAGTTTTCAGTTGATCCATCAAATTTATCTTTTATGGCCACATTAGTGGCTTCCTCTTAGGAAGTCACTTAAGGAAGGACAAGAAGCAGGAGGAGCAGAACAGCATACTTTATATTTATCAAGACACTCAAATATACAGCCATGTCACTGTAGGACAATGGGTATAGTCAGCTGTATTTACAGCACAGCTTAATGAAATGTGATATGTGACATGGTGAAGCTTAACTTATTTGATTGGTTATCCATAAGACTAACTACCAACCAAACACTTTTCATTGAAAATACAGCTTGTGCAATCCAGACATATTTGTAGATTATGATTGTAATTAAAATTACACAGAAGGTGTGACTGTGTGGTATTAGTGAATTTTTATGGAGCTTACACTTTACAGCTGCAGGTCAAAAATTTACTTTGCACATAAAACAAGGTTAACACGATAAGTGAATTAAAGTTTTAAACTTTTGTGAAGTTACTTCTGATGTGGCAAATATTGATCAAAATGCCTGTTTAGAGCAACACATAATTGCTGTGTGCATTGTGCATCATAATCACCAAAAGAAATGACCATCTGATGTGAAATGCCCTTAAACATTGTTTGGGTTCACTTGTCATCACTGCAAATCAATGCAAAGGTCTCCCGACTGACCTCCTATAATGAAAAAAATATATCCTGATGGGATTGATCTCTTTCAGGATGACCCCACCCCTTCCACAGAGCACAAGGCATCAATGAAAGGGTTGACAGGATGAAAATAATGTGAATCACATGTTGTGCTTTTCATGGTTTATGCTTGTATAATATATGTATTTTGTGAACATCGGGTAGTAGTAATGGCTACTTTTTTCTGTCCAGACTGTCCAAACTTCTTTACTTTAACTTGAGTCAAAAAGTGTAGCCAGTACTTTGAAGGATGTGTATACTGTGAAGTACATGAGGGATGTGCATTCTTTTGCCATCTCTTGTCACATAGTCGTATGCAGTATTCTTTTTATTATATTATACTAACAATAACATCTTTAACTAAGTATATTCAAATACAACCAAAAGTCCTGCTGGCTCTTCTTGTATCATAATGAAATAGATAAACAACAATGACAGCAAAATGACACAAACGGCAATTCTTTTTACACATTAATACCACAATAGTGCAATGAAATGCAATAAAGGTCTGGACATTTATACACAGCAGTTATTTGTTCATTGTAGTAGCATCACTGTAAGGGGATTTAGCCATTTGATCCCACTTATATTAATGTTAGGAGGTGATGAACAAAGTGCAAGCAGTTAGTTTGATATTAGCATTGAGATAAGACCTGTAACATGGTAGGTGTTGTTTATGTGTCATCATCAAAGCGATAAGTGCTAACTGACCATTTAATTAATGGACCACTATGCTATGACTAAACTGAGTAGAAAATATAGCATTTTTCAATTTTATGTCAGTAAAATAGTGCAATATAGTTGTAATAGAAGAGTATCTGCAAGAGTGAAAGGGAAAGTTTATAGGACTGTGGTGAGACCTGCGATGTTGTATGGTTTAGAGACAGTGGCATTGAGTAAAAACAGGAGGTGGAGCTGGAGGTAGCAGAGCTGAAGATGTCGAGGTTTTCGTTGGGAGTGACGAGAATGGACAGGATTAGAAATGAGTTTATTAGAGGGACAGCGCATGTAGGATGTTTTGGAGACCAGGTGAGGGAGGCGAGATTGAGATGGTTTGGACATGTGCAGAGGAGGGACATGGGGTATATCGGTAGAAGAATTCTGAGGATGGAGTCACCAGGAAGGAGGAAAAGAGGAAGGCCAAAGAGGAGGTTTATGGATGTGGTGGAGAAAGACATGCAGGTAGTTGGGTTGAAAGAGGCAGATGTAGAGGACATAGGGGTATGGAGACAGATGATCCGCTGTGGCAACCCCACAGAAAAAGAAGAAAAAGAAGATGTGAAGAAGAAGTGCAATATAGTATATTGTATCTGTAAATACAAATGTTTATATGTATATAATGTATACACTGCTGCTAGTCTTTGTATGCAATCAGACATGCAAAAAGTGAGTCTAGATAATAGGAAGCTACTCTGCAAATACTGCAAATATCTATTTTTTATGACTATTAGAATATAATGTATTAGGGTAACTCTGTTGACTAGCCACACAGGACACAGTGCCCTGTTTATATTATATTTGCTCTGGAGGTGTGTAAGTGAAACTTGTCTAAGCCACTGCTGGCCACAACCTTTCCAAATTGCTATGACCTTAAATGCCTCATTACACTGGCTCATCATTTACTACCACCATTAAACATGGTTCTGGCACAAATATCAAATGCTGTATTAATGCATTTGTGCAGATACACATCAACATTTTGGCTAGATCACACCTCATACGTGTCTGAAGGATCACACAATGCTTTTTCTTTGCATTTATTTACTCTCTCACAGCTAAACACTACAAGTTAAGTCAAGTCAAGAAGCCTTTATTGTCATTGCTGACACAGTAAACAGTGAAATGAGCCAGAACCCTGTTGCTACATTTAACAACATAGAGCTACATCACACAACATGTAGCTCTTTTACCATTAGCACTGGTACAATGGCCTGCCCAAGGAATGCAAGTGTATGTATATAATTTAATTGCAATGTGTTCATTTCTCATTATAAAATATTGCAACATCAACAGTTTGTTGATGTGGACAGACCTCTAACAGAGTGTATATTTTTGCGGATCATAGGTTTACTTTTTGCAGGACAGTTCTATATTCCACCTTCTGTTTTCTTTAAGAACAACTGCTCTAAACTGTCCTTAAGCCCTGATATCTTGAAAATAGATTATCTATAGCCTATAGCAAGCAGATAGGTCTATGATTATGGCTATACTGTATATAGAACATGCACAAATTAAAGAAGAATTCTATGCAGTGGACAGCATTTTGCTTTTTTTTGGCTCACTTGTCCAACTGAGTCAGATAATGTTTAATTTAACAATAACAAATAATAACAAATTAAAGTCCACATAATGAAAACATATGAGCTGCAGCTGGCAGATCCTTGATGCTTGCCTATGGAGTGTTGGAACCTGAGGGCAAGGCAAAAGGAGGTCCTATATACCTTAGAATAATGTCCTTCAAACTCCTTGAAGGGGAGGGGGGAGGGGGTGGAAGGGGGAGGTAGAATTGAGAACTAAATTGGGGTGTGATGTCCTCTGCCATGCAAAGAGGTAGAACAAGGTCCACTGCAGAACCAGAAGCAGAGCAACCGCCCACAGGGACAAAGGATGTAATGAAAGTCCTCTGCAGTGTCAAGAGACTAAGCAAAGTCCTCAAAGGTTCAAAAGCACATCTGCACTTTCCAGAGGCTTTGTGTTCATTTTAGCACTGCACTATAGAGCAGTGCCAGGTTTGCAGTCATATTAAAGAATTAAATTGTCACTGGTGGTGGCTTATTTCTCCAGCCCTGTTCTTTTTTCAATGTGTCTCCGGTCTACTGTCATAAAGAAAATGCAGCATTAATGCTGGCTTATATTTAAATGCTGAAATCTACATATTTACATCACAACACAGCGAAGAGTATGTGAGGAATAGAATGCAGAGGAACACTGATATGTTGATGTTCATAACTCCACATGGTGCATCAACAAGCCTTCAGGGGAATACTAATCACTTGATGCAAGGAGGTGTGTCCAGTTGCATTCTTTGGAATAAGATATTGTGCCCGTCTTCTGTCAGAATTATGTTTTTTTAAGGGTTTCAGAGTAATATGGTGTTTGAATATGGTGGTGGACCCCAACAGCACATCCCATCTTTCTTATTTATTTCTTATTGTATTACTGAAATAAAGTGAAATAACTTCAAATTGCATTAAACATAATATAGTATGTGGACTATAACATTTTGTTTTGCTATAACTAATATTATATTTTACTGTAACTGTGAATTATCCATGTTTCAGCATTACACTAGAGCCATCATTAACAGTGATACCTGAGGAAGAGAAGGCTTTGGGTTACAGTGTGTTATTTCATCAGCCTGGCATGATCAGCTTGAACACCCACTTCACACCCACTGCCTCTCATTCATATAGACTCAGCCTTCTCATGCACTCTGCTACCTGCTTCCTGCACAGATTAAAGCAGATCCATGCATTCACAGGGCTGAAGAGGGGAATCTTGCTGTTTAATACATGCAAATACATGCTAACACAGTAGTGCTCAGAAATCTGAACTCTCAGTGGCTCAGGTCTTTGGGATATGCCTATATGAGGATTTTAGTTTTTTTTTTTTAGGATTTATGTAAAAAAAAAAAGGAAATTTCAACATTCAACATTATGCGTCTTTATGTCAAAAATATGTTACATTAACATGTTACACAGCTTTTGGGATATTTTGAAGCCCTCTTGTTACTTGGACAAATATTTAGTACTTTGTGTTATTGTGGATTGTGTTATTCCAAACCATATGCCTTGCACTAAGGCCTTGGTTTCCTAATCTTTCTTTTTTTCGTGTGTGAAATATATAATGTAATTAAAAAAAAAAGAGAGATGCACATGTAGATATAGATGCAGTTTAGGGAACTGGTTGTGTGTGCAGACAAGTATGGATTTATTAATCAAAAATTAATTAGACTTGAGCTTTTATTTTTTATATCATGCTTCTATAATCGTTTGTGGAAATCCAGTACTAACGAAAATTATTTTGAACCACAGCACTCATTTTAAATATTTAATATCTTCCCCCTCTATTTTACGTGTTGTCATTTGCAGAATACTTTTTTTCACCTGTAACCCCTTTACTAACTTCACATAGACAATTACCTTTACTCATTTGGAATCTTAGTAAGTCAAAGGATGAGTAATAGTAACCATTTGATCAATTCTCTTAGAGCAAATATGCAGCTGTCCTTTTCAGGCATTCAGATACAGAGAACCCTCTCAAACCCTTTTTTTGTGGGAGAATGTATAATAGCACACTGGATGATGAGAACCACCGCATAAAAAGTAGTGTTATAGTGAGGTCTGTAGAAATCTAGTCTTGAGCACAGGAGACTTTTAAATGCACTGCTCACCACACATTAGCCCCAAGGCACTGGACAGAGGAGTGTCAAATTCTTTCTCTCCCTACTGCTATCTTTTGTCTTTTTCTCCTGGCTGTCTCCTCCACATGACTGCATCCTTCACTTGCAATAAGTATAATGACTGCTCCTGGCTATGTATTCTTTTTTTCCTCTGCATAAGAAAAACAAATGCTCTTCTTGCTGTCTACATTCTGCTATAGTCATTCTATCCACCTATTCATTGTGTTGTTTCATTCATTCTTTATATATCAGCTCTCATTTAAAGTGCAGCCCCATCAAAATAATCAAACATGCATGCCAACTTTAATAGTTAAACATGTTCACCTGCTTCATGCAATTATCCAATCATGTGGCAACCTCAAGGTCTGGTGTGCTGTGCATTCTAAGGTGCTTTTCTGCTTAACCCAGTTTTTAAAATTTTTATTTAGCTTCAGGTTAGCATGAATCAGTCTGGCCAACTCCACTGTCTCATCAACAGCTAACTTCTGCACACAGAACTGCTGCTCAGTGCATGTTTTTTGTTTGCTTTTCTGTAATCTCCAGAGACTTTTATGCCTGAAAATCCCCAGAGATCAGCAGTTTCTAAAATACCTAAAGCGGCCTATCTTGCAATACATCCAATCTGAAAAACATCTATGTCACAGATATTGAGTTACTAAGATCATACAGTATTTTCCACCATTTGGATGTTTGATGTGCTGCTGGCATGTGATTGGATGAACATTTGTGCACAGGTGTTCCTATTAAAGTGGACAGCGATTAAAGTTCTGAGTCAGTTCTCAGTCCTCCCACTGGCTATTCTAAATGACTTCCTTCCAATTGCAATTTGTGTGTGTGTGTGTGTGTGTGTGTGTGTGTGTGTGTGTGTGTGTGTGTGTGTGTGTGGTGTGTGTGTACTGATTTAATTCAGGTTTTCTCACTATATACAGTCTACTGGATCAACATCAGTCCTGATCAGGACAAAAATATGAAAAGTAAAAATAAATAAATAAATAAATAAATAATATATATATATATATATATATACATATAAATTCCTAAAAACGATTCCAAGAATTTCAAGAATATAAAAGAAACTGACTAAACCTAAGCATACAGAAGCCATTAGTGGGGCAGAACATCAACAGCAAGTATTCAGACATAATAAGAACATGAAATTTCTTTTTCCAGGAATGTCAATGATATCTCTAAGATTTTCACTGCCCAACCCTATAACTAATATGATGAACTAAATCACCATGTTCTGCTCAGCTCTGAAGGGCATCATTAATGTCATGTGTGTGAAATGCAGGTTCGAGGGCTTGTTCTCATCATTTGCATATATAGTCTTTAGCCAAACCTGGCCTTGAGGCAGAGATTACCCTCGGCAGGGAGCAAACAGTCCCCATGAAAATAACAGTTTAGCTCTGATTTCACTGCATTCAGCATGCATACTGATAATGCTGCATAAACTATGCTTGTAATTATGTGCTTACATAAGACACTGCAATGTTTTTCTCCCAGCTACAGTAGGAGCAGGTCAGCAACAGAGATAAAGCGTAACTGCATGTGTGTTATTACATTCATATGCTTTTCTATTAGTAGGGCTCATGAGAGATGCCAGCTACCGCGTTTCATAACATATGAATGGTCACGATTTGTCAAAAAAAAAAAGGCTTCTCCAGAAGGGAGAGTGTGTGAGTGATAGAAGCAGTGAGACACTCTCTCTGGCTAAGGGGTAGCTGCTGGTGAACATAGCACACATATGGATCCTGTGCTATTTACAGTGTTCTGGGACAAGCCAAAGGAAGCTCTGTGCCACTGTATGTAGGTTAAACTGTGATTAAGTGAGCTTGAAAACCGAGAAAGCCTCACACTGTGGACATATGTGTTTGTGTTGTGCAGAAATATATAACATATGTCTAAGTGAGACCAGAAAGAATTGTGTTGCTTTTGTCTAATGGGAAAATATTTACATTAATCCTTGCAGAGAATCTTACAGCAGCATTTAACAGCTTTAAGGAGAGTTTTTCAAAGACAGGACGTGATGCAAATGTGAGCTTTAATTATTATTTGGTATGCTTTTAACTGGTAGAAATATTTTAGCACTGTATAAAATACTGTTAGTTTAGAAAAAGAAGTCTGACTACACACAAATATAGTATGTTTATTTAATTTTATTTTGTTTTAAAAAGGTTCAACATTGTCAAGGATATTATACACCAATTGCAAACCAGTGCCAAACAACAAACATAAATCCTTTTAAAAGTTTAGTTTATTATGTTCATTTCTTCCACAGTCTTTCCCCTATCACTTTAGACTCAGCTGTGTAGAAAAAAATAATGAAACATTTATGAACTATTAACTATATCCTGCAAATGTCTAATTGTAAGAATAATATTAACTTGACATGCGACTGTATACAGCAAAATGTCACAAAGTTTTTGGATTTAAAAAAAGCAATTTGGATATGTTAATGTGAGTGTAATGTAGTAGACAGCAATGTGTTTTTGCACCTGTTGTAAAATGGGCTTAATTCTACTTCTACAACCACAAACCTGTCATTTGAACAGTATATATAACCATTTCATTTAACAGCATTTTAGTTTTTTTTTCAATAGTCCAATGACAGTGAATTGGTATACTGATATTTCTGGGTGCTGTTCCTTAGAATATACTTTGCTTAAATGGCAAGTCTGACTGAAGATGAATGAATTCTTAATAACCGAAACATCACGGGTATTTTAAATCTTACTTTTCTGAATTTCTTAATACATACCCTTATACCATTCAAACTGCAACTACGCAGTACAAGAAATAAATAGAGGTGGTGGAAGTCTTTTATTTTTCAATAAATTATGCAGTTTTACATTTATTATTTAAATGCAAAATGTCTGCATTAAGCTACTCACTGAAATTAGTTACAGACAATCAGCTTTCAACAAGGAACCAATAAAAATGTAAAACTTAAACTAAAATAAAAGCATCTACAGATTATTTCACTCTTTGTTCTTGTTGTTACGTCTGGGTTTAGATTTGCTAGAATTCTTATTACCAGCTTGAAGCTGTCTGTAATACAATGTTACAGTTACAGTACACAGCTTTATTCCTGAAAACAGAGCTACTAAAGACATACAATTCACTACCATTATGACATGCTTTGGTTTCAGCAAGTATGTAAAGTGCACAATTTGAGAGTTTTAATTTAATTCTTTTTCTATTTATTAGTTCTCCTGTAAATGTAATATTTGATTAGATATAAAAATATGAATATGTTACCATGATACTTAATTTTTACCATTACAAAATGAAAAAGATTCCTTAGAGCAACCTGGGTAATGGCTGCATTCTTTTTTCCCCTCCTTTTTTGTCTTACAATATTTTATGTGTTGTACATGATAGATAATAGTGGACTAATGATCTCATGTGATGTGAATGCTAATATAAGAGTGGAGGTTTTGGGGCCACAGTTCTGCATCAGTATATAAGCTATTGAAACTGGCATGTAGCCTTTCCAAAACAATACTCATCTCCATCACTTTCCCTCAGTCAATCATATAGAGGAATATATCACTTTGGCACAGAGTCAGAAGTAAGCTTGTGAAAGCTCTTCCTAAGCATTCAGTGTTGCATAACAGTTAAATGGATGGGATCGTTAAAAATTAATTTCATTTTATATAGTGAAAAATTTCCCATATAAAGCATGCAGTACGGGACCTTCTACTCATGCACCTTTAGACTGAGAAACAGCATTTTCATTAAAGGCTATGACCTTAATCAATTACACCAACCCATTTTAACTAAATTTGCTCTAACAGACTCTACCCTTTAATTACACAGACTCAATGCACTGATAAACACCAGCCAATATAAACTAAAGATATAAACATGACGGTACATCATTTCTCTCTTGACCATACCCAGCTTCTTTTGTGATATTGAAAACTGTTATTATTATTATTATTATTATTATTATTATTATTATTATTATTATTATTATTACTGCAATTTTATTACAACATTTTTATTTATAAAAATCAGTACCAAAAACCATGAACATGCATACATTCCACTACATTCCACTGCAATGCACAACAGTGTTCTAAATGTCACTAAAGTATTTGAAAGGTCAGTACCATATCTGTGACATCACTACAAGATTTCTCATGTCAGCACAATGACTGTAATGTTGCTACAGTATTTGTAAGGTCACATTAGTTTTTGCAATGTGAACAGCATTTGTGAGGTCGCAACAACGTTATACGGGGCAGTATATTACTTCATATTATTGTTATGTATAGTATTCTATTGTTTTATTACATACACACTCTGTTCATATAACAGAAGATACAACCTTTCATTGTGCTCTTACAATGAAAAAAAATTCTATTCTATTCTATTCTTTTCTATTCTATTCTATTCTATTCTATTCTATTCTATTCTATTCTATTCTTTTCAGTGCCAACAACAAACATGTTTCAGAAAAACTTTCAGCTAAAGTCAGAAGCTCACTCCCATTCCTTTAAAAGCATAAAGCATCATTACCAGGTAAAAGCATGTTCTGCAGCAGGGGTTCACAAGAGACTTGTGGGAAAAAGAGCTATGTACTGCTCTAAGCCTTAATGTTCAGTATGCTGTGCATTAAACAGATGGATCAGAGCCCTGTGAGGTACCATTAAGACCTCTCTGCTGACTGCTGCGGCTTGTCTACATCATCTAATTCACTGAGACACAAGCGTATGGATTATGCCAGTGCACCAGCCTTTTTCCTTCATAAAGCTTAACTGAACTAAGTGACGAGGGACCACAGTGTGTGCATGTGTGTGGTGAGGGTGTTTAAGTGCCACTGTGGGCACACAGAAAACCACACAAGAGTGAGGATAACTATTGGTCTGATCATTGAGCCACAGGGTCAATAGGAAAATCAATTTAATCTCCAGAGGGTTTGAATAAAAGTAGTGCATTTTCTTATCCAGGCCATGGGTGTCAGGGTCTCCAAAGCAGCATAGCCTCTGCGATGGCTGCAGCCTGACATTTATGTATCCATTAGTGCGTGGTCTTTCCCTTTCCCCCCTGTGTCCAGCCAGAGCCAGGGACACATCGTGTCTATTTTTAGCTTTATCTTCAAACAATGTCCAAAAGAAATTAGGTCCTTGAGGGGTTGCTACTGCAGATAAGAGAAACACAGCTGTGGTAATCCATGTGTATGGACAGAGTGAGACAGACATTGTCTCATTATCTGTTCAATCTGTTCTACTTTCTCTAATCAGCTCATATTGGCCAGGTTCACATGCTTTTTGATGGTGGAACAAACTTATCCCAAAATAATTACCAAATATTAGCAGTATCAGAGTATCTAGCTGCAAGAAGTGAAACTACTAGCTTTTCCAGGAACTAGCTTTTTTCACCAGGCAGATATATTATATACATCATCACCTTTTTAATCATATTTTCATTTTTCATCTATTCAGTTTAAAATTAGTTTTGAAAGAAACAAATCTTATTGTACAAATGTATTGTGTAGAATACACACAAGTATGTACAGCTCAGTTTTGATAGCCTTGTCTTAAGAATAAAAGGATCACATTACAGCTAAGAGTTTTACTGAAGAACAGCAGTGACTATGTTGATCAATGTTATGAGTGTGAAAGTTAAACAAATGTTCAACATTTAAGCATCAATTTAAGGACAGTCATAACTGTGGGGAGCTCAATGGCTTTTTTTTGTTGCTGTATTTATTGGTCTTGTTGTCATTTAGCTGGTTGAAAAGATGATCAGGAGTGACAGCATTTTGTGTTGAGTATTTTCTTTTGAATTAATGTGATAAATTATAATAATAGCTGTGTGATAGAGTGTGACAGTTGAAGAGTAACAAGAATAAAGCAGAGAGCCTTCTTAGTATCACTTGCACTTGTTGAAGTCTGATCCAGGTTGTGTCCTTACCACATAGCCAGTTCTCAGGAAGTAGCACTTAGCGTAGCTTGGAGTTTGGCTGTAGCTAAGCTATTTTAAAATCATGAGGAGCTTATAGTTACATTACATTTGCAAAGAAGCTTCCTCATTAACATTAATTATTAGATATGAACTGCAAAAAAAGAACAGATTTATGGGGAGCTTTTGAGGAACACCAAAAATATTCAAGACTGAGTATCCTTGGGGTTCATTTAACCGCAAGTAATTTACATTTAAAGGCCACCTCACATGAATATATCAGAAAAAGACAGCTACACTAATGCCCAAGCCAAGCTCTTAACTTTTCTTCATATTAAGCATAAATTTCAGACAAGGTAAACAGCAGTCAATTCCCATTCAGGTGCAGCAGCTTTATGGCCAATCCATTTACAGTTTTTAGGCAGCTGTGAATTATGAAGTGAACCAACGCAGAAGGACATATCACTGCAACCTCCAAGGGAAAAAAACCTGAATGAAAAATTCTTTGGGCTTGAAAGATGCACCAAGTGTTCATTTGTCACCTTGGTGTCTTTATGTTATCCTCCCATGAAATGATCTATTATACAGTAATCTAATGTACCAACTGTAGTCTAATATACCCAATGCCTTATTTTGCCTCTCTCATATTTCCCTCTATGCACTGACAGCACCTTGTGGCTGCATCTAAATCTCTCTGTGTTCCCATAAACACAGATAATGAAAGCTGTGGTATTCAGCATCAGCTTGGTGGGTCCATGATTAAACTAAAGATTTCATTTATCTATTACCACTGTTTACATCATCTTGGCAGATATTTTAGATGTCAGAGGGGCTTTGATTGTAGGCGTGTTTGATTTACAGGAATCTGAAGCAATAGGCTGTGATTTTGAGGTTATGGGTCTTATGATGTACATTTTACCTCGGATGCCCTGTTAACTCTCTTTCTCAATGCGTGTAGCCATGTGCTGAGCAAAGCAGAAAGTGAGTACCATATCCAGTAAACAAGCTGTAAAGCTGCACCTTTGTTTAAGTTTTACATTACTGTCGGTTGACAGTGCCAATGGGCATGAGCACCAATAAATAGACTTGTGTGTTCTTCCTTGCTGTATTCTCTGAGCAGCATGCTATTTAAATTGTTACAAGCACATTGATTTGCCAACCATGGGGAAAGGAAAAATTAATTCATGCAATGCTTGTAAAGACATTTTAGACACCAGAATATTGTCCAATGTACAATACAGTATAAGAAGCTTGTCATGGAAGCCACAAGGTGTTAAAGCAAGTGTCTGTTTTTTGCCCTTTTTTATATTTAATTCTGTTGAAGACTTATTCCTACAGAATGCAGCCCCTTGTGCAGTTTTAAATGGATATGCACTAATCTAGTATTGGCTTAAAACTGTATTAACCTTAAATCCAATGTTTATGTTACTCCAGTGATGATATGGGCAGCATGTTTGTGTAGCAGGCAACATTGTCATCTCACACCTCCAGAATACCTGGTTCATTTGATCTTTTTTTGATCATTTGATGTCTGTCTGGAATTTAACACGTCCTTCTGATGTTTGTGTAGGTTTTCTTTTTCACAGGCTAAGTGGACTGACTATGCTAAATGGGCTCTAGGTGTACTTGAGTGAGGTGTGTGATTATAACCATTGCAGGTTAAAGGCTCAGAAAAGGTTTTGAGTTTACAGCAATCCTGACCAGAATAAAGCAGTTACTTAAGCAACTGCTTTAAAATGAATGAATGAATGTGTGTGATGTCGATTTGGCACCATTTCTGCACATGATTATAGGACTCACCTTAAAGCATTCTGCCATTTTTACTTAACCTTGAAGAAAGCCTAGTAGACAGAAAACTTATAGACATTAGATGTGTGAAAACATGTCTGACTTCAACCTTCAACATTTCGAATCTTGTGACGAACTAAAAGATCAAGTATTAAGTATTAGATCAGTAACTAGCAGGGTTAGGGTTACCATATGTTTCATATTTTCGAATGAGAAATCATGTAAAAAAAATGTAGAAAGTAGGATCCAGTCTATCTCTAACATTAATAACAAGTGAATTTGCCAGAGATGCTCTGAACCTCATCCAAGCCCTTCACCTAAAGCATAGTGATGTGTGTGGGAGTATAATGCGCTTTATTATATTATTTACCTAAATTGATTAGGGAAGCTAAAAACAACCCTCTAGACAGGTTTTACTGCAATAATTGTAGGAGAAGCCAGTTGTTATCTCTTGGACTGTGGGTAGCTGTGGAGCAAAACAATGTGATCTCAGGGCCTATTAAGTTCAAGTGCTGGCAGGGTTTGTGAGTAAGAGAATGCAACAGCAGTGTGAAGCAGGTTTCTGTCCAGAAACTTGCAACATGGTAATAAACACTAGCAGAATGACAGCCCCAAAACTACAAGCAGGAATTCAATGTACCTGCATCGACCTGCATTTGTTTTGCATGACCAGAATGAGCTAAAGCCCAAAGGCTTCATGTAGAAGGCAACATCAAGGGAACAAAGAAGGGACATTTTGTTAATCTCATTCTCTTGCCCTCCTACTTCTCTGTATGTGTCGCCAGTGATTATGTAAACCACCTCCACCGCATGAGACATGACTTTATTTAGGTATAGAACATTAGGCATGGCACATACTCTAAAGAATCTTATAAAATGATACTGTGTATAGTGTATGTGATTACAAAGGTCTAGTTTTGCTTCTTATACACAAAGGCAGTACAGGATTTAAAAATTTACATTTATGTACATACTCATTATGTGTAAGCTATTTTATGCATTCATGCCTGTAATATCCTTGCTGATATGCTTGACCCACTTTATCATGCAAAGCCTGATGGGCTGCATATGGTCACAGTTCTACATTTATCCAGAGTAGGTCTGGTTGCTTCTTTTTTTTTAAGACAAATATAGAATGACATGCTGGTTCTAGGTTTATTCATGTTTTGTTTTTTCCAGGGTGTTTTTCATGTAAGATTCTTAATGCAGTGCAATGCAATGCTTACTTTGCTAATCTTAAGAATGCTCTTTAATTATTGAGCACCATCTACAGACTGTGACATCAGAAATCCCACTGTGTGACATGGATCTAATAAACTTGGGTATGACCTATATGAAAGATATGCGGCAAGTTAATATAGACATGTCATTAGCATGTGCTAGTAGTAAAAAAGAGAGAAAGATTAATTGTACTTTGGCAATTGTGGTTTTCATGAGTACTGAAAAAAAATAAAAGGTGACTAAGTTTTTCACATTCTTATTAGGAAATACAATCAAAACATTTATTTAAACTTTTGGATTACATAGCATCTCTAGATGGTTTTTCCATCTACAATCAAAGACATTGGTGTGATTATGGACCCTAGTCTTTCCTTAGAGGCTCAGTGGGGCTCTTCTCTGTTCTGGCACCGAGGTGGTGGAATGAACTTCCCCTGGATGTCCGTACAGCAGAGTCCCTGACTATCTTCAAACGACGACTGAAAACCTACCTCTTCCTGAAATACCTAAATTAGCACTTTCCAAGTTTGTAGAATTCGAGTTATATTTATATTAAGTTTATAATCTTGCGTACCAGTGTAGTTTTATTCATTACTAGAGACTCAAAGCACTTTTGTACGTCGCTCTGGATAAGGGCGTCTGCTAAATGCCACAAATGTAAATGTAATGTAAATTTAAATAACATTACCAGGATAGCTCTCTTTCACCTTAGAAATATTGTTAAAATTAGAAATATGATGTCATTACAGCATACAGAAAAACAAGTTCATGCTTTTGTTACATCGAGATTAGACTACTGTAATACTTTACTGTCTGGGTGTTCAAGTAAGTGCATAAATAAGAAAATATAGCTATCAAGATAGCTATATTTATCTGAATGAACATTTTGTACCATTATGATCCCCCATGCCTACTTAGATCAAAAGGTGCAGGCTATTTGTTGGTACCTCAAATACTGAAAAGTACAGCAGGGGGCAGATATTTATCTTATAAAGCCCACAGTTTTAGAACAGCTTTTCAATTAGTGATTGGGACTCAGTCTCAGTGTTCAAGTCAAGACTAAAAAACATTGATTTAGTCAAGCTTTTTATCAGTAGGTTTTTCTTATGTAAAGGAGCAGATCTCATGGATATAAAGCAGGGATCATGGATATAGCCCATTGTTAAAAGCGCTATACATATTAAAGTGAATTAAATCGAATTTAAATTATTATTTTTTTCCTTTTCAAGTAATAAGGTATTAATAATAAGAAAAAACACAATCCAGAACATATTTTCCAACTTTATACTTGATGTTACTCTGCCTGGTGTTTGTAAACTCAATAACTTTTGCTTAGCCACAAGGTATATACAGATTGATTCTAAAGTTTCTTGTGAAAAATCAATTATATTATAAAAATATGTACTGTGCACATAATTGATTTTATAATCAAACAGTTTGTGACCCTGAAAAAAAAGCTATTTTTTGCAATGTAATATTGATGTGCCGTATACAACTACCGATCATTATATCATCTCCCTCACCCACACCCACACCCAGACCCACCCAGACCCACCCACACATTTAAAAAACAAACAAACAAACAAACAAACAAACTATATATATATATATATATATATATATATATATATATATATATATATATATATATATATATATATATATATAAAGAATAAGAGAGATACAAAAAGTTTTATCTGTAATAGACAGTCTAAAATGATGTATTTCCCATATGGTAAAATTCTTGATAGCTATATTTTCTTTTTTGCGATTGTACAGTACCATACTTCTATACATAAAAAAGTTTTGTGTAAGAAAGTATTATGTTTTCCTGCTAATACTTCATCCATCCCCCTTTTAGTCCCACGCCTTCCATCTGCCATACAAACCTCTCTCCAAAGTTATACACGCACACATTATACAATAATGTTAGCTTCATGATCCAACAAAGTGCCAGTGTGGGTGCACACACTTTTTTCCACACAGGCAGTAACACATCCAGATTCCATATACAGAAACTTACCAATGATCTCACCTACACTCCTAATTACCCACAGCTAAATGGCAGAAATATAAGATTACTAAGATAACCTTGCTATGCTATGCTACAGTAATTTAGTTTACCTTAAAATCTAGAGGTTCTGGGGGATACATCTATATTCTTTCAAATTTTTCTGTTTTCTCTATGGTCCTTCTATATGAATTTTTTATGTTTTGAGTCTATTTGTCTAATGTCTGCCTTCTTTGCCATTACTTTCTGCCATAATTCTTAATTTATCTCTTATTCTGTCAAATAGTAGTAGTAATTTAACTCTTACTTTGTTTTCTTGCTGCTCTTTAGGTATAACCTGGGCATAAGTTGCCTATACATTCGGCACCTTCATGCCTTCATTTCTTGGTTCTTCTTCTTCTTTTAGCTGCTCCCATTAGGGGTCGCCACAGCGGATCATCCGTCTCCATACCCCCCTGTACATCTGCCTCTTTCAAACCAACTACCTGCATGTTTTCCCTCACCACTTCCATAAACCTTCTTCTTTGTCTTTCTCTTTTCCTTCTTCTTGGTGGTTCCATCTTTAGCATTCTCCTACTGATGTACCTCATGTCCCTCCTCTGAACATATCCAAACCATCTCAATCGGACCTAACTCATCTCCAAAATGTCCTACATGTGCGGTCCCTCTAATAAACTTGTTTCTAATCCTGTCCATCCTTGTCTCTCCACACAAAAACCTTAACATTTTCAGCTCTGCTACCCCAAGCTCCACCTCCTGTCTTTTACTCAAGGCCCCTGTCTCTAAACCATACAAAAAGCAAGTCTAACTGCTATAAACTTTCCCTTTCACGCTTGCAGATACTCGTCTATCACAAATCACTCCTGCCACTCTTCTCCACCCACTCCACCCTGCCGGAACTCCTTTCTTCACTTCTCTAACACACTCTCCATTACTTTGCACTGTTGACCCCAGGTACCTAAACTCCTCCACCTTCTCCACCTCTTCTCCCTGCAACTGCACCACTCCATTGCCCTCCCTTTCCTTTACACACATGTACTCTGTCACATGTACTCTCCAGCACATACCTCCACCTCTCCAGGCTCTTCTCAACCTGCTCCCTACTCTAACCACAAATCACAATATCATCTGCAAACATCATAGCCCACAGAGACTCCTGTCTGACCTCTTCTGTCAACCTGCCTATCACCACTGCAAACAAGTAAGGGCTCAGAACCGATCCTTTATGCATTCCAACCTCCACCTTAAACCAGTCTGTCCTTCTTACTGCACACTTCAATGCTGTCACACTGTCCTCATACATGTTCTGCACCACCCTCACATACTTTTCTGACTGACCTGACTTCCACAAACAATACCACAGCTCCTCTCTCAGCACCCTGTCGTACTCTTTCTGTAAATCCACAAACACACAATGCAACTCCTTCTGACCTTCTCTATACTTCGCCATCAACATTCACAAAGCAAATAATGCATCTTTAGTGATCTTCCTCGGCATGAAACCCTACTGCTCTCAGAGATGGTCACCTCTTCTCTCAGCCTGGCTTCCACTACTCTTTTCCATAACCTTATGGTGTGACTGATTAACTTTATTCCCCTGTAGATACTGCAGGTCTGCACATCTTCCTAATTCTAAAAAAATCAGTATCAGCACGCTCCATATCCATTCTTCAGACATCCTTTCACCTTTCAAACTTTTGTTGAACAACATGGCTAAAAACTCTGCTGCCATGTCTCTCATTTTCCTCATTCATCAGCTGCTCAAAATACTCCCTGCACCTTCCCAACACACTCTCCTCGCTAGTCAACACATTTCCATCTTCATCCTTTATTGCTCTAACTTGCAGCACATCATTCCAAGCTCGGTTCCTCTGCCCTACCAATCGGTACAAATCCTTTTCTCCTTCCTTAGTGTCCAACTTCTCATACAGCTCCTTATATGCCTTTTCATTTGCTTTTGCCACATCTCTCTTTACCTGCTGCCGCATTTCCCTTTTACTCCTGACTACTTATTTTCAATCACTCTGTCAATCCCAATTCTGTTTTGCCAACCGCTTTCTCCTTATGCTTTCCTGTCACATCAAGTACCTTCCTAGCTGTGTCCTCCTCCTGCAGTAGTTTCCCAATCATCCCGCACCTCTTCACCACCACCGAGCCCCTTTCTGACCTCTTGCCTGAATCTCACACTACAGTCTTCCTCCTTTAGTTTCCATCATCTTAATCTTCTTTCAGTCCTCACTCTCCTCCTCTTCTTCTTCACCTCCAAAGCCATCCTACAGACCCCCTTCTGATGCTGTCTAGCTACACTGTCCCCTGCCAACACCTTACAGTCTCCAATCTCCTACAGGTTGCATCTCCTACATAGAACATATTCCACCTGTATGCACCTTTCTTCACTTTTATGTCACCCTATGATCCTTATTTTTTCTAAAAGATGTATTCACCACAGCTATTTTCATCGTTTTAGCAAAATCTAACACTATCTGCCCTTCCACATTCCTCTCCTTAAAGCCATACCTACCCATCACCTCCTCATCACCTCTGTTCCCTTGACTAACATGGCCATTGAAGTCTGCCCCAATCACCAATCTTTCTTTCCTAGGTACACCTTCTACCACTTCATCTAACTCACTCCAGAATTTTTCCTTCTCCTCCATCTCACAACTCACTTGTGGAGCATAGGCACTGGTAACATTTATCATCACCACTTTAACTCCCAGCTTCATGTTCATCACCCTATCAGAAACTCTCTTCACCTGCACAACATTGTTACTAAACTCTTCCTTCATAATCACCCCTACACCATTTCTCTTTCCATCCACACCATGATAGAACAGTTTAAACTCCTGTTTCTGGCCCTTCTCCCTTTCTACTTGGTCTCCTGAACATACCACCTGTCTCACTTTCTCTGCTACATCATATCAGCTAACTCTCTCCCTTTACCAGTCATAATACCAACATTAAGTGCCCACCCAAACCTACACTCTTCTACACTTCCCCTGTCCCTGCTGTCTCTGTAGACGTCTTCCTCCCCTCCTTCTCCTCCTTCTCCTCCTTCTCCTCCTTCGGCCAACAGTAGCTCAATTTCCACTGGTACCCTGTTGGCTAACAATACCTGTGGCGGTCTTTGGTAACCCGGGCTTCGACCGATTATGTATGAATTTCTGATTTGTGGTCTGCATATTTGATTTGGCCCGTTTTACCCTGGATGCCCTTCTTAATGCAACCCTCCCTATTTAGGAGAGGAGAAGCTCTGACAGCTGTAACACAAGTCATAGTTGAAGTTTAATGTGCTCATTTTAATTTCTTTTTTTTCTGTAGTAATAACTAAATCACAGGGTCTTCTATGATGGACAGTCCACAGAATCAAAGCCTAATAATACATGGATCTGTAAAAGGTGATGCTATTAGATATAGTTAAACAGAAATTTGTTGGTATGATGATGTTTCCTGTAAGGTATAAGAATGAATGAATGAATGAAAAAGGTCTCTGGTGTCAGTTCATAAATGTTTTGCCATTTTTCCCACCACAGGAAAGTATACTGGTTTTTCTTTGACATGACAGGGCGAGTCTTATTAATTCGGGTGAGAGAAAAGGGAGGTGGGTAAAGGATTGGCTCACGGATGTTCACAGCATAAACTGTGTTTATAAACAGTTAAATGTACATTGCGTATTTACTAGGAAAAGTAATCATTGTCAAAAAAGAGGTACAAAACCCATGTCTGTTACTAGATTACAGGCAGCTTGATGATCACTCTAGAATTTATTATGTTCTTATAACAGCATGGCATGGAATGTTTTAATTCTTTACATATATCTATATAAGCTCAACAACTATTTTTGTGATGGTACAGTGTAAAACAATATCCATTATATCTGCACTTTTCTGAAAGTGTGCACATATACAGCAACTGCTGATGGAGCACTCGTGGGGTGAAAACAATAGAATCTAATTGAGTGTTGCTGACGTCTCCAAAGGGACAGTGGAAAACAATGTTTCCTAAAGCCAAAGCATATACCACTAGTATAACTTCTACTTATTACTACCAGTAACAACAACAATAACAACAATAATAAGAATAAGAATAGAAAGAAAAATAAACGGAACATACACTGAACAGAAACAGTGAATAGCTGAATTGTAAAATCATGTATAAGCCAGTAACTTAGATGTCAGTCCAGCATTTATACCACCTCAGTCCAAGGCACATTACACAAAAAAATGTATGACTATGTGTTTGTGACAATGACTTGTAATAATCAAATAAACTATGATTATCAAAAGAATGGAAAAGTCTTGTAATCCAATACATCATCATAAATAGAATTTGATCAGAAACACAAAAGCAGATCATTGGTGTCAGTTCATCACTTGTACATGATGCCAGGCCTCCGTTTAATACTAAAATGGTGCACAATTTAAACTGCTCTGTGGTAGCCTAGGAAACTGGTGACAAATCAAGCCCGGGCAGCATGGCTCGGTCCCGAATGGCTCGCTGCTCCCTATAGACTATAACTGCTGTCTATTGAGTGTAAAATAATGGCTTACGCACCTTTTGCAGTCTGCTATACCTCAAACATGGAGGTTTTTGGGATTCAGTAAATGGTGCAGGAGTCTAGTCAGGCTGATGTTAAATTGGCAGTAATGGCTACGCAAATTCCCAAACACAGGGGAATGAAAAAAGGGTAGTGCTCTAATTACAATAGGTTTATTAGAGGATAAGGTGATAATGGCTTAATCTGCATGAGCTGAGCCACTGATTTACAACAGTATGGAAAACATTAGCGTTGTCATGCTTAACTGAGCAATTTTATTTTTGCATATTTAGTTAATTGTTTTCGTTAAATACCCATGAGTGTTGTGAAGGAGTGTGTCCAAGCCAGTTTTAAAGTTTGATTGGGAGCATATAATTAGGCATGGAGGGCCACTAATCAATACTAAATATTTTGTATCATATCAATAACTTGACATGGGTACATAACATTCCCAACTACTTTTCACAATCTGCATTATATAAATTGTTGAATGTGTTTGGTTGTCTGATCATGCATTTGTATTTGACTGAGATTGGACTGGTAAACCACTTACAGAAACATGACTTTAATTTAGAGAGAATACAATTTATATTGGTTTTTGTAGTGTCAACGCGGTTAGTCAGGCTGCGTAAACCTTTAGTTATGAAAGCTTTGGTGAAAGAGGATCATTGGATTGAGTGATTTAAGGCTTAGCATTAAGTTCAGCTAGGTGTATAAATAGCAGTATATAATGATATGATATTTTATACATTGTAATTCATACATTTTAATAAAAATGAAACTGCTTAGAGATCACTGGGTATTCACAATGCTCAGACTGTTCCTCTTAACATAATCAAGTAGTTTGAATGTTTTTCAATAATTTAAATATGCTCAGTTTGGGTAAAAGAGCTCAAACATTTTATAGAAATGTTAGCCACTAACACCTTAGTCCACAAAATAGACACATAAAAAAAAAGAGAGATCAGTCAACTTAAAATTACATCTTTTAAAACAAGATTTCAGCAAACAATTAGTTACAAAAAAGCTAAATAAATAAAAATAAATGTAGTAATTAGCTAGCAACATGGCATGTTTAGCGTAACACTAGCTAGCTAACTAATACTATAAATTTCAATTACTTTAACATAAGGAAATAAAAAAGTGCAGTGGATTCCAACCTTTTTTGCATGCTTTTGCAAGTTTCACGCAAAACAATTTTTCCATGGACCAAGGAGTGGGGGTCACACACATAACACAATGATTTGCATCAATTTGCAAAAAATCACATAGCATATGATTTAATTATTAATTTAATTATTACATATACAATGAAAATTTTACTCAATTGCGACTGAAACAAGGGCAGGAAATTGGCATAGGTGGAAGTGGTCATCTTCCAAAATATGTAAACTTCAATAAAATGGAAATAAAAATGAAAAGATTTTTATTTTATCTGTGTGGCCCAGTTCTTAGGCCCAATGGTCGGGGACCCCTGAGAAAGTGGACAAACTGACTAAATACAATTCATTAGCAATTCATTTCTCATCATGTTTTTGGTAAATTTTTTTTTTTTCTTCCTTACATTAATATGAAACTTCCATGGTTCTTTTTTTTATAATGTTTAGATGTTTTGATGTTAGTTACCTAATTTAATTATTAATAAATTGCACCCTCTGAGGTTTTCATACCAAAATGGGGGCTTGTTGTGGCTGTCAGGATACATAAATCTTTTTGCTAAATAGTACTGGGACAGTAAAATGTACATGTTTATATATGTTTTAAAAGTCATGAGACCTGGTTGCGATTTAGGATCTCTGAACAAATGCTTAAACTGCTTTTAAGAAGAAATATCCCTGACATTCAGCCTGGACAAACATATTCAAGTCTCATAATGAATGATTCTGTGGATAGATTGGTACATTTATTTGTCCTTTGGTTGCATAATTTGCAAATAATGAATTTTACCAAAATAAAACATGAACCAGTGAATTGTGAAGAAAAAAATAAAATGAGATCAACAAATAGATGAAGCAAGATTTTCAAATATTCTGCCAGGTCCTCATATTTAATTCAAATTTCATTTTTAATATTATACAACTGTCACATAGGACCAACATTTTAGAAAATGGGGACTCTCTAAACCTAAGGTGCCTTTTTATAAATTTAGAAGATGGAGAGACAGGAGATGAAAAGGCTTTCTTTAAACCCTGACTTTTGCTGATTGTCAATGATAAAATTGGAGGTAGTTTATACAGAAGATGGTAATCAAAGAGAAAAGAATGGGTTGTCAAAAAGCCTCCCACATGAAAAGATAAGCACAGAAGAAAAGTCTGCTGGAGGCATAAATATCACAGGATGACTGCAGCACAAGCTTAACCTGATCTGGTTAAATTTCATTTCATATTCACATTGAAAGATCACCTTAAGCGAAGTTACTCAGAATAGGATCCTGCTGCTGCAAGGGTCTTAGAACGTGTTTATAATCATTCACACAATATATATAGATCTCTTGAGGGTTCTTCAATTGCCCCTCACAGAAAACCTACAACAGTGTGTGTACAACAGTGTACAACAGTGACTGCCTGTTTGGAAAGGTCTAATACGAACCTTTTTTTTGTATTCACACATAGTTTGTGCATTCTTCTTCCCTTGTTCCTGTTTATTCCTATTTAGTGCCCTTGCACAATTTTTACAATATAATATTGGAAAAGGATTTGAGTGCAAGTTTTAACTAAAGATAACAATTGAAAATGTTTTTTGAAGAAAGTGAAGAACCCTTACATTTCTCAAGATTGCACAACGTATTCACATTTTTACTTGAACTTGTCCCTCCATGAAGTATCTGTGTAGAATTCTACAACAGTCATACATTCAAAGCAGTATTTTTTTATCAAGTCTTTTAAAAAAACTTTTAACACTTGATGATTCTTTGGTTTGCCGTTCTAAATGATTCTTTGTAGACCTGAAGAACATTTTTAGGCATGTATCAGTTATTTAGATTTACCAGGAAATGGTCCACGTACATTATTTAAGGAAGGGCCTCCTTACTTGCCGTAGGAGTTCAGAATTTTCACTCAGTTTATATATTCCATAATGAATGTTTAAGCATTCTGTTGAAGAACTGTTCAAGCATTTATTCAATATTAATGAACTATCAGAACCCTAAACTTTGTAACAAACACTTCAAAAGGTTTAAATAGTAATAGCATTACATGCTTCAGCTGGCACTGTACCACGCTAGCAAAAACATTAATGGAACATAATAGATTTGAGCATATGAACTGGTATTGTATCATATACCACCTTTTAGAACCAGTGTTTATTTTAAGGCATGTGTTTTCAGGTCCGGAAGTATCTCTTGTACTACACATATCAGTTGTTTTCCTGGCTCCCAACAGACCTGATCCAATTTATCAGCTAATCGGCAGCAATTCCAGAGTCGACATAGTTGTGTTAATGCAAGACAAACACTAAAATGTGAGATCTCCAAAACTAGGAATCTAAATGTCTCTTAGACTCATGGTCTAAATGTCTTTTTAATGTACAGCCCTGACTTTTGCTAAAGAAGGAACAACCCAAATGTGTGCTCTGCCTAGCTAAATATTTCAGGCAGGAAAATGTTTGCAGTGTGTCCCATGAGCTAGCCTTCTCATGCCAGCTCCTCTAGCACTTTAGCACATTAGCTGCAAAATGAGGACTGCCGCTTATGAGTTACAGCGCAGCTTGCAATTTGCAGCAACCTACAATCCCTGCTTCTCCATTCAATTTTCATGTGACCTGAATATTCCTTTTCATTTCTTCTAACTGCCTGACTTCCACTTTCCTCCATTTCTGTTGCGGTTCGTATACAGGGTTTCACAGTACAATCTGCATACAGTCTGCATAAATACACACTCTGCAAATTCTTTAGGTTGGGAAAGATTGCAGTGGTCTAGATGCAAAGATGGCAGGTGTAAAGAGTGGATGAAGAGATGATGCCAAGTACGATGCGAACATTTCTTTCTCAGAATTGGAGCGGTACAGCATCACTGTTTGAAGACTCCCATTCATTACACATGAAATGAGTAATCCATGCTGTTAATTAAGTCATGACACCCACATCCCGACATATGGTCAGACACAATAGATATTCTACAATGGCATTCAAAATCGAACAGTTAAAAATGTTAATGTAACTTCCAAAACAAACAATTATACATGATGCATTACAAAAGTAAAAGCTGTAGACAATACAGAAATAATCCAGTCACATAAATACATAGAAATTATATTACAAAAAACAACTAAACAAGACATCAAGACATCAGTTCACACAATAACTATTATCTTTTTGTATCAAATGTTAATAATCTTAACTTGCTACAGAAGTATACATGTATAAAAAAAAAAAAAAAAAAAAAAAAAAAAGAATTCATGCAAGAATTTCAAGAATAAACTTTGGTCACATTATCTGACCTATTTTATCACACCTGCACTCTTACAGGTAACCATTATTCTTCCATTTGTCCCTCGGGTTCTTTGTAAAATTGTACAATTGAGTGTTTTTTTCTTTTTCTTTTCCTAATAGAACCCTTTTTAAAAACCTTAAATACACACCCCTTAAGTGTAGATATAATATATTTGTTGGCTGTCATTTTATTGTTAAAACTGCCATTACTGTAGGTTTTCCTTCTAACCAATTAGAACTGACTCCTAACAATTGTTTGAGGACCAAGATCAAGATTAACAAGTAACAAGTTTCTGCATAACAAATAGTCTAGGTGGAGGTGACCTGACCCAGTTCTTCTACTTGGGGAGAATCAAGCGAGCCAGAAGATGTGTATTGTTTCATGTTAAGTAGTATTATAAGAGATCTTGCTGGTGGTTAAGTTTAGGGCTTGGTGTTTATAGGATGATCCAGCATAGGCCTAGCTCCACCCCCTGGACTTTTGGTTCAGGATTTCCTTGATTAAAAAAACAAAAACCTCAACAGCAAGAGTAAGTGCTTTTTAAAAATCCTCGTTGCTGATTGTATTGGAGTGAATGACAAATCATAAAAAAAGCACTTAATAAGACAGCTAGTCTATAGTGAGATAACGAATGAATGTGACCATACCTTTTATGTTTTTAAGCAGGGTCGTACAAATTTTACATCATATATAAAATAATAGATAACAAATATCCACATCAATTAAAATAAATAAATATATATATATATATATATATATATATATATATATATATATATATATATATATATATATATATATTAGGGCTGTCAAAATTAATAATGCGTTAACGAAAATTATTTATTTTAACCGCATTAATATCATTAACGTACGATTAATGCAGCACGCATTTCTATTTGAGCATTTATACTAAAATATAAATTATATATATATATATATATATATATATATATATATATATATATATATATATATATATATATATATTAAAACATATATTAATATAAAAGAGGTGAAATGAAAACCTTCAATGCAACACATGTTTTTTCACAGCTTTCTTTACTCAGGTAAGAAAAAAAAAACTTCACCAAATAAACATTTGTTTTACTGATGTGCCAATTCAAACACTGAAATCCGCAATGATGCACACATCCAGCAATTAAAACCATCCATGTGAAAACATTGCAAAAGTTCTGTTTGGTGTCCTGATGATAGGTAATTTAAAACACCATAATAACTTTTACATTTACAAAACATTTACAAGAATATTTTGCTTTCATGCTCTATGTTGAATAAAAATAAACATATATATATATATATATATATATATATATATATATATATATATATATATATATATATATATATATATATATGTTCAATAGTCTTTTCTGCTGTGAGTTAATATTGATGTGTTTCTCAAATCAAAATCAAAAACATCTAAAGTTTTTTGTCTTGTTCTTGTGTTTTGCACAGACCGTATATATTTTTTGGAAGGAATAACTTCCTGCTACAAATAAGACTGGATGTTAGGGCAACTTTCTTAGAGCTAGTGTCGACATTTAGGATAGTTCATGCAAAATATGCAGACACCCAGTACCAAGAAAAGATGCATGATGTGTATTCATGTTTTTTCAGCAGTGATGAGGCAAACAAAGTGTGCAGAGTTCAAAGGACATTTGGTAGCCCTGTCTATCTAACTAAGGGGCTGCATGTCTAATTCAGTGTGGAAGTGGACTTCGGGGTAGGGAGTAGTAGTGCGATGCATTTTTTAGCAAATGTCTGCTTAAACAAAACATTTTACCCGCAGGTTGCTGAAGGGGTGAAATCATTTTATTTCTGTCTCTCTCTATGGTGACATTAAAAAGAATATTATAAAGCCTAGTAAAAATTACAGTACATCCAATTGATAGTGTTTTTACAGAGTCTATATAAAAGTTAGTTTTAGTTCAACAAAACACTTTCAAGCCAGCATACAAAACATTATGCACTAGTTAAAAGTCCACCCAATGACATAATAAATCTATCTGTACTGAAATATTTGTGATGGGCTTAGTGATTCTGGTGTAAATTCTTCGAGTGGTGCTGTATTTTTATTATCCCTGTGAGCTGTGTGCCACACTGACATCACACGGGGACATTGCCAGTGCAGTTACAACAGTGTGTAAGAAAAAAAAAAAACAGCAGTGATTTCCAGAAAAATACAAATTATGGATAATGGAAAGGTTTTACTGTGAGATCCTGAAACCAAAGAGCAAAAGCTTGTTCTTTTATTCACCGTTTTCCAGCAACATTGAAAGTATTAATGAGAAATCCAGTGTTGAATTGGGGAAAACCTTGGACTTCTAGAAGGCAATACATTATTGCCTGCATTGATAGCATAAAGGCTGAAGCTTTGAAAGCTGATCTGTTTGAGCAGAGTGTAAGAGCTGGACATACTAAAGACCTAAAGCACTGCTGCATCAGTCTGAAATCATAATAGCACTTCTATCAGTAGGTACTGTACTGTAGCCAAATCAGGTAGGCATTGTGGGTAATAAATCCATTAACAGTTGTAAGGACAAACCTAAAGATGTGTCAATAAAAATGTTAAATCTAAAAAAAAGAATTCAGAATGTCATTAGAAAATACATTTTAGGCACCATTTACACAAGATCTAACATAAGACATATCATTCAGAGAAGATCTGTCCTTCAAATGTTTTTTGTTTCTACCATTCAACCAGTGCAGGATAACCATTAAAAACCTGCAGCAATCTCCCAGAAACCAAAATCTTCAGTCCAAATATAAATCGTTTTGAAAGCATCTGCCTGATGATTTGTATTCCGAGACCAGCTAATGACTACAGCAACATTTTGTTGATGCAGACCTCAAGGGACCGCCGATCATCATCTAGTTTTTTATTGGGCTTTAACTCAAACATCCCTGTCTTCCTTCCTCCAGACTCCGCCGTGCATATCATACAGATAAAGCATATTCAAGCATAATCACACTTTTTTTTAAAGAGAGGAAGGGAGAGCGACAGATTGTCAACAAACACATTGGAAAGCTGTTTATGCACTGCAGGCGCAGGAACACAGCTGGACACGTGTTTTAGCATCCCCTTATTTCTCCTCCCACTGCCTCTCATCACAACATTAGCACTAATATTTCATCACTATTAAAGCATCTGACTGTGAATTGATTACAGCTATGTCAAATATTGGACCCTACTGGTGTAGTTAGCATCGATTGTGGTTTTATATAACTGTTTTACTGTGCATATTTAAACAATAGGTAGAAAAGATTTCTGAATTACGGTTCTCTTTAGGTATCGATCTGCAGCTGTGCTTTAGCAATGGCGAGGTGCCCCCTGGCTACCCACAATAACCCCATGCTGTTCCAGTCCTGCCTCGACAACACCGTCCTGCTCCAGGAACATCGATAACTGTTAGCTGCCTCTGTGATATTTCACCTGGGAATGCTGAGGGAAGCATGGACCTTGTGGCCCCAATCCTGCTTTACTGCCCAGGCTAACAGTGTCGTAATGAACACCCCCCACCAAAAACACACACCCACACACACCACGAGCACTATCACCTGCCTGAAACACACTGTAATGCACAGACAGAGCAATAACCTGCAAGATGCTGCTATATTGCATTTGACTACAAGAGAACAGAATACAAAAGAGCGCCTGTCCTTTGAACAAAAGAGAAAAACCTGACTGTTCAAGCATGTTATGGAATTCTTTCTCCATTTCAGATGTGTATTAGAGGCTGAGGACACTGATATTATCGGATGGGAAATCAGTGTAGGAGTGACATTCAATGAAACAAATGAAAGAAAACAAGGACATTGCTTAGTCAGGACTATATCGCTATAAATTATTTTAAAGAAAGTTTTCATTAGAATTGTTCAAACACATAGGCACAGAAAAAATCTAAATCCAAATAACATATTAATATCAGGAATACTTCCACACTATTATTTTTCAGTTAAGAGAATCAGGGTAAATGAATTTTTTTGCCAAACATGAAACAAACAAAAGATCTTTTCACACAGGAATGCCATCTGTAGCAATATCAAATCGTGTAAATCTTAAAAAATATCTCTATGAATTAGGTCTATATGTAGATATACTACATAGACAAAAGACTCTGGACACCTAAGAATATTCATATGTGCTTTTTGAACATCTTTACTCTCAAAGTCTTTACTCTTTTCTCCACTTCTCTGGGAAGATGTAAGGTGAGGAGGCGTGGGGTGCAATCAGCATTCCCATTCATTCTAAAGGTGTGCAGTAGAAATGAGGTCAGAGCCACTCTAACCCATGTAAAACATATCTACATTAAGCTGGCATTGTGCACAGGAGCATTGTCATAATGGAACAGGTTTGGGTCTCCTAGTTTAAGTAAATGGGAATATTTAATGCTAGCACATCCAAATATCTCCTGTACAATTGTGTGTCTTCAACTATGTGGTAAACATTTGTGGAAAAACCAAATATGGTAATATTTGGTAATGCATGCATTTGTATGTATTGAAGTTTGGTATTTAAGTATGAACTCTGCACTTGTTAATATTTGTATACATTAAGACTGTGCTGTATGTTTACTATATGCCTGTGTATTCAATCTATTTGGTTGGTTTGTATTTTTATGCATTAAAGTCTATACATGGGTTTAGATCTCTATGTACTCAGGCAATCATAACATATATTGTATTTTTCAAAACAGTTATAGTTGCACTTGTATAGAGAATGATTCAAATGATTAAAGTATTCATTGCCAAACAGTAAATAGGTCATAATAGGTACAAAGTATGTGCCATGTCTTTAGCAGAAGTTGACACTCCAACTACATTGGGCAAACTTATGTCTCACTTCAGATTCTGCCATGTTATATAAAAATGGACACAAAAATCAATACGCTCAATTCCAGTGGGAGAGAACACAGGCTGGTGAAACCAGATGTGAAAGCACAAAGCAAATACCACAACCTTGAAACAAGTAGAACCTTGCAACTGTCTGAGCGAAGTTCTTACTATGCAATTCCAGTTTCAGAAATATAATTGAAACATTCGCAACAAGTTAAAAATCTCATACAAAACAACATTCAGGCAAATGTTTCCATCACAACAGTGAAAAATAAAAATAATCAAAATGTCAATGAATGCATGCTTGTCATCAACCAACATTTCAATTCATTATTAAAACAAAACACATATTCAATTAAAACAAAACTACATTCAATTCCATTGGGGGTAGATATTCAAGTTGAAAATCTTGCTGAGGACAGTAAGGCGAATTGTGGGTAATGCAAGTCATAACCAGTTATAGAGTTACAGACGATGAATACAAATGTTATGCTACTACACTGTTTAAAGAAAAGGTTTTTGGGGGGAATTCTTTAACCCCAACATTTACAAGGTAATGTTCAGTTACACATCTCAAAGAATATTACTCAGTGACTCCACCTGAAGTAATAGGATGGCGTGAACAGCCTTCTAATTGATCACTGAATACATACCCAGTATTATCCAAAAGTATTGTCACATGTAATATACATGTCATATTTTGGTTTTACTAACAATTAAATGAGATGGCTCTAAATATAGAACTGGAGACAAGTAAAATAAACCCAGTTAATATTTGTATATGTTCTCTTAAGGGCACTGTTTAATAAAAGATATTGGTAAAAATATTCCAGGCTCCTGGAGAATTTGGCTGTTGCACTTGTTGCTTTTAATCTAAAAACTTTTTCTATTACTTAATATGATATTTGAATGCTCGTCTCTGTCACATTTTGTTTTTTGGAAACTGAACATGTGCTATTTTTCTACTGATAGCCATGCAGAAGAAAAAATGGTATAAAAAAAGGCAAAACTCATATTTGAAAAATGCTAGGGTGCCAAGAGTTTTGGCAAGAACCAGGCAAAATGTGGGAGTCTTTGTGTACAACGACATGCCGTCTTTCTTTTTATCTAAATTTTCATGGTTTTCCCTTAGTAAGAGTAATAGGCTTACTGATGGAAAACACAACAGACTGGGACATACTTCACTTACATGAGGGCCTTTTAGAAAATGATAGCTATTTTGGACAAAAAAAAAAGCCGTCTACAGAAACAAGATGTACAAAAACAACACAAACCGGAATACAGGCAACAGACAGAAATTATAGTTCACATAGCAAACATTTGTGAATTCATACAAAAAAAGAAATGCATTACATTCGAAAATGCAACACAGGTGTTATTTTAGCTTTCATTAAATACATAATAATAAAAAATAGGGAATTCAGTTAAACTGGCTGATTTTCAATCATCAGAACGTTCGCATTTTGCAAAATGTAAAATTTTATTTTCAAAAATGTAAGCAACAGATTACACAGTTAACTTTCAGCAAATGCAATCGTAACTTAAACAGTACTCACATCCGGGACTCTTAAATGAAAGACTCACAAACTTACACACTATTTATCTATAATATACAAAAAAAATACATAATAAATATTAAAATGGCCACAAGAGAAAAAAGTTAATCAAAACAATCAGTAAAGAGCAAATGTTGGGTATAAACAAGATGCTGTGCCTTAAATACAATGTTTTTTTTTTTGTTGTTGTTCGTTTTCCATTACATTTTTTACAAATTGTGCAAGATTTTATACTAAGGCTCTGGTCTTGATGTGACAGCTGTCCAGCTTACACACAAACACACACGCAAGCGCTTCTCGGCTTCCTGCACTCTGCGCACTCAATGGAGTGTAGGTGTACAGCAAAACTGCTTCAGGAGAAGAAAATGGGGCATCTGGTGCATTTCCAGTGTCGATGCTTATGAGAGTGGATATGCTTTAAAATGAACATGCACTTTACTTCAATGTGAAAATGCTCCTTTGTAAGCCTGGAGGCATTTCAGAGGAGAGCATTTGAAAATCGGACCCAAAATAACAAATATCAGAACCATTAAGGCAAGAACATCTGGAGTGGAATCAGCAATACTGGAACAAGGTCAGTGACTGGGTAACATGGATATGAAACATTGAACTGGTTCTCCACGTTCATTTTAGCACAAGGTTCTCAAAAGCAACTTTTAAAACCCAAAAATTGTTTTAAGATCGTTAGAAACTGAGATAGGAAAAAAAGAATACTGCCAGACAAGGACATACTGCATGGATCATAAAACTACAGGAAATAATTTAAAGTTGCAATTGGAAAAAATCACACATCAGTACCCATTTAGTCCCAAAACCCTCTCCACCCATACCCGAAAAACTGAAAAAAGATATCACTTACATTTAAACCAATTTAATCCTCCTGTGAAGGTGTATTCCAACAGAGTTTGTCACCTCACATGTTTTGTTTACTTACAGTAAATGAGAAGTCTGTTGCAAAAGAAAGCATTCATATGTCAGTTTGGGGAGAAACTGAGACATCCTTGCAATGCAAATTAGGAAAAACAGCATCATCGTTTCTTTTTTTTTTTTAGCTTAGTGCAACTTTTAAACGCAAAACCATTCCAGTGATTCTGTCATGTACAACGTGAGTCTTCCACTTATCCAAAGCGAAGGCATGAGTCCATTATTAAAATCACATTTTGATTGACATCCTTCCTTTTTTCATTCTTTCTTTTTATTTCACTTTCTTTTTGTTCTTTTTATTTATTTTTTTTTTTTGCTGTTCTGCTTTTACGACATTCCGCAGCAGTTGTTTACTAGAACATAAACACAGGAGGGGTTCCTCCACTCCCTGATTATTTTATTCCCTTCAAGCTTCGCATTGAGAGGTGTATTTGATTGACAGTTTGACACCAGGCCTACAGGGTGAGGGCAGGGCTGTGTACAGGGGTTATACTGAAGAAGATGAAGAAAAGGAGAGCTATACAACAAGGATGTACCCCTGACCACCCAGAGGGAGCCAAAAAATTTACCCAAGACCCAAAAAATGTAGCCTTCATATAACACAGTAGGGTTCCCTTGGTAACCTGGACTTTCTGCAGTAGAGGAGTGTGGTGCTGAAGCAACGTCTGAGCTCACGGTTGGAGAAAATGCAGATGAAGGGATTGACGGCTGCCTGAGCAAAGCTCATCCATACGGCTGCTGTGAGATAGCCTCCTGGCACGGCAGGTCCACGGGCGAACACTCTCCAGTAGCATGCCACTAGGTAGGGCCCCCACAGACTAAGAAAGAAGAAAGTCATGACGTAGAACATTCTGCTTATCCTCTTCTCCGTCTTAAACTCATCCAACACCAGGAGGCGCCGCCGGCCTGCTGCATTGCCGTTTTGCCGGATGCCTAGCAAGGTTGGAGGCGTCGGGCCTCGGCCGAAACCAGCTAGCCAGTTAGCAGCTGCTTGCCCACTGGCCCCTGGCCCGTGAAAGGTCCAGTTTTGGCTGACAGCCGGCACGAACTGGACCGGTTTCATCTTGCGCCGATCGTGAACAAAGAATATGAGCTTGAGGTAGACAAGCTGGGTGGCCAGGAGGATAAGGGCGAGCAGCAGCATAAAACCCAGCGAGTCGTTGGCGCGGAATGAGCGGTGCTGAAATGTGCACTGGTCCTCCTCGCGGATGAACGAATATGTGCCGACATCCAGCACAGGCGGAAATGCCATGGCCACCGACAGCGTCCACACCATGCACACCACAGCCAAGCACGTCCACAGGGTCAGCCGCTTGGTATAAAAGCGATGGTGTGCAATAGCTAGGTAGCGTGTCACGCTGACACAGAACAGCATGAAAGCTGTGTGGAAGCAAGAGAGCACACCCAGGAAGGCGATCACTTTGCAAGTGAGGGTGCCGTACGTCCACACTGAGCCGTTCTTCACCGAGGTGAATACAAAGGGGAAGCAGATGGCTGAGCGCAGGATGTCTGAGGCGCACAGATCCAACAAAAAGTAGTAGGGTGCGCGGTGTAGGCTCTTGTCTTTGACCAGCAGGATGGAGATCAGTAGGTTTCCCACAACACCGACGCCAATGATGAAGCCCAGGGAGGTTAGTTTGAGGAATGTGGCAAGGGGAGAGACATTCTGCAAGATGTTGTGGTCCCCTGCATGGCTATAGTTCGCCATAGATGGAGGAGGGATCATAAAGATGATTAAAGCTTTAAGCCAAGTATCATGATCTGGATGCAAGGAGAGGAGATAGATCCATTTGGTGTGCTTTGAAGCCGATTCCAGCCTTGCTCTCTGCCTCACTTCTAAGGCATCCTTTGTTCCTTTGTCTCATCACACCTAAAAAAAATCCCAGAGAAATACGATCCACCCATCAGGATTTGCTAACATTAAACAAACATGCTGCTTTTTATGGCATTGCTCTCTCTGTCTCAGACTCAGAGAGGTACTTAATGTCATTTTTTTCTTTCTATTAGCAGTTTGAAAACCACATTTAAGCTGTAATGGTATGCAGCTAGTGCAGAGCCACAGTTGGGTTGTTCAACTCGACATGATACAGTCATTATTACTGCAAACAATAAGATTTGCTTGAAAAGCAAATGTCAGGTTAACCAAAATCCTTCATTGGGATAAACTGCCACATCAGTCTGAGAAATATGAATATTAAAGTAGTGGGTTAGGGGTTAAGAAAATACGCAGAAGAGACAAAAGGCATTAAGTGCAGGTTCTGGCGCAGATGGAGTGAAACATTTATAGAAATGCAGCAGGAAGCTGTTGCTCCCACCCAGGGATCCTGCAGAATCAGTGTCTAGTCTCTATTTAACAGGAACAATCCCAGTCAGCCTTCAAATGCAGGGAAAATTAGGGAATTAGCTACCCAGGGCTAACATCACTGACAGTCACCTGGCACTGAAAACCAATAATAATAATACTCCTAATAATAATGGTAATAATAATGCGTTTCTGCATTCACTAAAATCGGATCCTGGTGCACCACAGCCTGCTGTCACACAGCCTACATAAGGGTTTTTTGGAAAAAAAATAATCTGGGACATTCTGTCTTTTTTTTGGTTCAACGTGTAGGAAAAATAACGGAGGATATTTTTCAAGATTATATTCAGGTTATTAATCCTGTGTTCCTTTTAGACGAATAGAAACGAATGAGGAAAACAGCTCTAGACCCCAATGCTGATGTGAATTTTTTTTTTTTTTTTTATGAAGAAAGAGCAAGACCAATTCTGCATCTCTCCGTTTCAGTGTGTTTTAAGATCTACCATTTATTCTCTCGCCATGTTTACAACATCTCGCCTAAAATCCAGTCCAAGCTAAGTATCCTGTATAACAAATGGGTTATTATTATTATTATTATGATTTTACCTCGCGAGTGTCATGTATCCTGGTTCTATTATTTCCCGTCGAGCGAGTCTCAGTCTGAAGCGCATCGTCCATTAGGTGAAGCAGTTTGTAACCAAAGCCGCTTCTATGAATCGATGCCATTCCCAGCCGCATGGGAAGCGCACACTGTCACACAAACGACAACAAAAGAGATGAATTAATACATACCTGTTGATATTCCCGCTTGCCTCCGAGATGATATTTACATATTAGATTCCACTCCGGCGTTTTTTTCGTCCTTTTTTTTAATTTTTCTTTTTTTTTTAAATAAGGGCTTGGTTTTGTCGTCTGCCCCTATTCCCCCCACTGTGAATATACAGTAAACGGTGCAGACGGCGCATGCGCACTGGCGCTCTTCGTGATCCGGAGCCGCGTCTGGTCTCCGGTTGCAGCAGCAGCAGCAGCAGGAGGAGGAGAAGCGCCGTCTCCATTGGCAACATCTGCACAATGGGGGGCAGCATCACTGGTCCATTTCTCCCATTCTCATATACACACACAGGAGGACAAAGGACATGCTCAGTTATAGGCCACTTCCAGATGACGAGGGGTCTGTAAATGGAAGTGTTTGCATTTGAAGTCTAAATGGACAATTTAGAAAATGAAAGTAATAAAGACACAATTACAGATCAAAGTAATTACGGATAATAATAGTAATCATCATCATCATCATCATCATCATACTTTATAATTACTCAAAATTAATCCTTTATCCTGGTCAGGGAGGAGGTGGATCCATAGCATATGGAATACATGCTAGTCCATTGGTTAGCTTGTACACATTCAGATACTCACACCTAGGGGCAATTTAGTTTAGCCAATCAACCTACAAGCATGTGTATTTTAGAAGGATGAAAGACACCAGGAGACTCAGAGGAAACCCACATGGAGAGCATGCACAACTCTACAAAGTCCTGAGTAAACTGGGGACCCTGGAAATGGGGGTATGGATTGAATTTATTGTACTGCATACAAAACATAAATATATATATATTTTTGGTTGCATGGGGTCACATTTTGATCAATTGAAATGAATAATGAAAACAGCCCTAGACCAACTGTCTTTTCAGTGGGAAGCAGCAAGACTCGTTCAATATCATCTCCTCATTTTTAACAACTGAAATCCAGTCCACGCCGTGTATTCTAGATAACAAATGGGTTGAAACTTTAACTCATAAGTGTCATGTAACCTGGTTATATTATAAGGTATTTATACACACATCTTAGCATCCAGAGTTTTGGTAACAATAACCAGAGGTAATTGTATCTTCTATGGAAAATAATCACATTTGAGTGTTTCCTCCTACCTCCCAAAAAATGCCAGCAAGTACACTGGTGACTAAAACCACTTGAAGGTGGGAATGTGTGCATGTACTCTAAAAAACCTGGTGAATGAAGTATTCCTGCCTCAGAAGCCTTGTTCCTAGGATTGGCTCTAAATTCACTATCAAGACTAGGATAAAGCAGTTGCATAGAAAAACATATTTTGCTTTCTCTAAAGCAGGGGTCACCAACATGGTGCCTGCAGACACCAAGTAGCCTGCAAGGACCACATGAGTAGCCCACGGGCCTTTTCTAAAAAATAGCTGTTTCCTACTTTGTCAAATTATTGTTGATAATCATAAACACAATCAGTGTCTTCACATAGATGAAATTGAGCAAACTTGTTATTTCGGATCAAACTGAAACTGTATGAAACTGGTAGCCCTTCACATTAATCGGTACCCAAGAAGTAGCTCTGAGTTTCAAAAAGGTTGGTGACCCCCTGGTCTACAGATTCAAGCTACATGTTACAGTATGTACTCCGGTGTTAATACATCAACACAAATCTAAAAATTATTTTCATGGAAACATGTTTCTGGTGTTTTTATATTATTACCTATGAGTCTAGGAGAAAAAAATAGACCACTGTGTAGCATTCATAGAGTTTATTACAGAAAATAAGCATATGCGAGAAGCAATTATCTTTCAAGTATAGTTCACTATAGTAAGACCACTAATTGTAAGTGCAAAACAGCGAGGGAAAGACAACTTTCAGTGCTTAAAAATGTGAAGAATGAACGCCTTCAGCCTTCAGGGCCCATGTGTCAGGTAACATTGGAATTACAGAGTTGTGTGTATATAACAGGAGGGAGAAAAGAAAGAGATTGTCGTCGTGTAATAACAGACATCATCGTACAACAAAGTAATAGTAGGACAGTCCACATGTCGTACAGATGTGCTTGAATATCATTATCCAGATGAGTCCAGTGGAAGTGCATGTCGACTTGTTAACTGCATACTCTCTCTCTCCGGTTTGGTGTTGGAACTTCCCTCGTTTGTACCTCGGACCCTCGAGTAGAGTTGAGTCGAATTGAACCGCCTTCACCTTCCACTACAGGGTCAAGAGTCTTATAACCGCCACACGTACAGGAAAGAGCGACCAGCTGCAGCGGCGTTTCGGGGATTTCAGGAGGCGAGAAGCGACATTTCCGGACCACGGGGCGGCCTGCATGTCGTATCAAAACTGTCCGCTGCGTCTCCGGGAGTACCAGCCGAGGCACACGCAGAAGCCAACCACCGTGATGGCCATCCCCAATAGCAAAGCCACGGCATCCCCGCCGTCGTAAGCCTCCACGGGCTGCAGGACACTCAGGAGGAAGAGGCACAGCACCGCAAACACGCCTGGAAAAGTCAATGAAGACGCCATGTTGCTCACTGTTGCTGGGAAAACGGGCTGCAGGTCACATGATCTTACTGCATTTCCTGGTTTCATTTTTTTTTCTATTGAACGTTTTTAGACTAACCCCGCCTCTATTACCATGATTGGCTAGTTATCCGCTATCTGTGTTTCTATTGGTTAGATTTTCTAACTCGGCGTAATAGCGGTTCGAAAGGAATAACTAAATACGGGTGGGAAAGAGCTCCCGTCCAGTTTCCGTAATGTTTTTAAAGGAAGCGTAAATTTATTGAGAAGGTTCCATGCGACATTTTCATCGCAGTCCTCTGCGCAAAACTTTAATAGCTCTGTGCAGAACTATAAATTTTAATCAGATTAAAAATGACATACAGCCTTTTTTTAGCTAGCACAGAAACATCAAATAAATTAATAAATAAATATCTCAAAGCGATCAAATAATGCAGGCCAAGTCATTATATCAGGGGACAGAAGGGTGTAAAATATATATATGACAGACTTTACAGAAGAAAAGACCAGCATTAAGGAGAGGCAGCCGAGGAATTGCCTCACCTCTTATATTCTAATAAAATATAAATGTAATGAAATTAGAAATATATTTTGTTAAATGAAGCGTTTTCCTGTCAGACCTGTGTTACAATAAAATTTGTCTATGATTCTGTTTTTATTGCTGTAATTCCTGGCAAGGCACAATGAAGTGCAGGAGCCGAGAGCTCTGCCTCACCTCGGATTTTCCAATCCTGTTCACACTGACCTGAGGTGATTATTTGTGTGAATATCAACAATATATTGTTTGTAGACCTTTTATTTGCATAGCATCACCTTCCAAGTTAGAAGACGGAGTTCACATATCTGTGTAAAAGATATTTAGATTTGTTATTATCTACCACCAAATGGCACTGCTTAATCAGACCAAGTTAATGAGAATGAAATAATTGTATCTCATTGGTGTTGAAATATGTCTAAATCTGGCTCTGTCTGTCCAGTTCCCACCTGTCCTCCACCTCACTGTACACCATTGGGTACAAGACAGTTTTGTCCTTACCATGTTAAGTCTGTAAAAATGTTATGGAAATAGTATAGAAAAAGAAAATATATTTTTTTATAGAAAAAGGTAAAATTCTGTCCATTTCTTATTTATTATAATAAAAGTATATTAATAATACACATAGATATATACAATATATCACTTGTCATGATGTTTAGTTGCATCACTTGTGAGACACTGTAATTTGTGTTTCGATATACTAATATATCATTTAATTTTCTGTATAATAGTGATATAGTGTCAGACAGTCCATGTAGGTCTCAGGAGCATTATTCAAGAATGATGGAATAAACATACATCCCACAATGTGTTAGAATGAGAATGAGATATAGAGGGGATCTTATTTAGATGATTCACTTCTCTGGGCAACTGCATTTCCTGCTAGGTGAAGTTAAATAGAGCATACTGAACGTGGTCCAGACAGGCCATGTTTCACTGGCTGACGTGTTGAGCTACATTTCACCCCGTATTACAAATTTAATTGACTTATGGCAGAAAAGGGGTCTCTCTGTTGGGGTTCAATGCAGGATTCTGTGATTTAATTAGAGCATACCAGCTTAAGTAAAACACTGACCTTGGTATCTGCCCTGTCCGCTGCTGTCCTGCTCATTTACAGCACTCTTTGCACAGCATGCTGGTGCAGGGATTATCAGCATGTCTAAAATGTGAGTCCATTACTAAAAAGCTAATTCTAATGCAGAACACACTCCAGAGGAGATTAATGCCACTGTCTTGACCTACTGGATAGAGGTTCTCATTTTATATATTCTTTGTTTAGATTGATGGCCAGGGCTTTTGCAGATCATAGAGAAATAGGTGGCACATTAGGGGTATGAAAATAGTCTTTAATAATGGTTAAAATATTCATGTTTGTGTTTAATTTTTATTTGTGCATCTTTTGTTCTTTAGGTATGAATAGAAACTGCAGTGCCTGTCAAAGGTTTGGAAACACTTAGTCTTATGGTTTTAGAGAGACACGTCTATGTTCCTTTTGTTTATTTACAACAAACTAGATGAAAGGCAAAAGCACAAGAACAGGACAGTGAATGATTGGAATAAAGTTATTTGGACAGATGAGTCAAAATTTGACATTTTTTATTTTAACAGTAAAACTTATATAAGATAGGGAACAGGAGAGAAGATGTTAGCAGACTGCCTCACACCCAAGGTCAAACATGGAGGTGGAAGCCTAATGGTTTGATTTGTTTTGGAGCAGGGAAAAGTAATAGTGGAGTAACTATTTCATTATTCAACAAATCGCAAGCAACTTTACTATACAAGACAATGACCCAAAGCATACATCCAAGCTCTGCATGTGTTATTTAGAGAGCAAACAGTCAGCTGGAGTGTTATCTATCACTGAATGACCTGCCCAGTCAACAGACCTAAATCCTATTGAACTGCTCTGGGATGAACTGGATCGCCAAGTCCAAAGGAAATAATGTTTGGAGAAACTAACTGTTCAGGTCCGAAGATTGTGTAAAGCTTTTATTCATGCTAAAGGAGGATTTTTCAATGAAAATAAAATGTAGCATCTGTACATTTATGAAGTTGTTTGGATGGATGCATATGTCTCATAAAAGCCACAACAACTAGGTGTTTCCAAGCTTTTGACATGTACTGTAATGGTTTGCATGTTATTAACCCCTTGAAATATTTTGGATTTTGTAGAGTCAAAATGTGGAAATCAAATGAAATAATTTGGAATTATTTGTCATGAACCTACAGCAGCCTTTAATATTGAACCAGGTATTACTACTATTACTACTACTACTATCTATTATTATTATTATTATTATTATTATTATTATTATTATTATTATTGTGTAACAGCAGCTTTCTATCCTTATTTCTAAGAATAATTATGCACTGGATTATTTTTAATGAAGAGCAGTTAAATGAACTTCAGATCTTTTTGCTACCTTTATACCAAACCCTTAGTAAATTCCTGTAAATTTATTTGAAAATACATGACAAATGGACTTCTGTAGATATTATACTAATATAAAAAAAAGTCATGAACTAATATTTTAGGAATGTCTTAATGGTAGACCTGCATTACTGCTTTGTGCATATTTGGTGGCCTGTTGTTACCCATGTTACCCTGTTCAGGCTCTCAGAAACCACTTGTAGCAAACTGATAATGTTTGCTATCATGGCATAAGTTTTATTCTATTAAAAGAAGTCTGTTCACTGTGAAATTGTATGATTGAATCATTATTCAATACATTTCTTCTTTTTTTTTCTCACCTCTGGCACTGTCCTTGTTGTAGGTTTCCACCTGGTAAAGAAACGCCACTGTCCCACTACCAATCTGGTGCAGTGTCAAATCTTAATGGAATTTATGATCAATGGTTATGACCCAAAACCACTTTATTTTCTTGTTTTGTTTGTGTTCTGTCTTGTGCTCTTTTTTTGTAACAAAGATAAATTGCACAGTAACGGCTGTGCTACTTTTCTTTGACTGCTTCCCCCCTGAGAGAGGAAGAGAGAACAAGCTTGAAATAGAGAGAGAACCCCTTTGAGCAATATCTGTGTAGTAAAGAACAAAACTATTTCATGGGCCAGTGCCTGCATGGTTATTGCCGGACTTTTTCTCCACCTTGAAATAAAGTAATAAAAACGAGTGTCCGTTATTGACAACAGTATCACAGTGCATCGGCAAAGTAAATGCAGACCGAGAGCAGTGCTTCAGGCAGTGAAAGTATGAAATGTACTAAGTGAAAGTGTAATGGTGCATTGGAAAAAGTCATGCAGATTGAGTGCAAAACTTAAGGCACAGATGCCTGAGTAAAGAACAGATTCAACTGCTGACACTGCATTAAATCTCCGGTTACTATTTTAAATGTCATCATGGAGTGTAAAAAGCACAATCACACACCTCGTCTGTAGCTTTCCAGGCTGGCATGGTTCTGTGAAGCAGAAACATTTCATGCTTCATTATCCGGACATTTCCCACCCCCTGTCCCCCATAGTCAGCAAGAGATGCAAGAACACACAGCAAAAAGCCAAACAAAATATCTTTGGTAAACCATTAATAATAAAAAGCATCTAACAAAATTAAGTCTGTAGATGATCTGAAATCCACATATCGGCAACAAATGTAATCTGTTTCAGTCATTTATTTATAGAACGACGCAAAATTAGCTGCTAATAGAAGAAATCTGGGCAGCATAGTGGTGCAGGGGCTTGTGTTGCTGCCTCACAGCTCCAGGGTCCACAGTAATCTTGAGCTTGGTTTAATGTCTATCTGAAGTTTTGCATGTTCCTCTTTGTATGTAGATTTTCTGTTTTACTTATACAAAAATATGAAGGATACACAAAAATCAAGGATTCTCAAGAATGTTGGATTGGCTATGCAAAATTGGCCCTAGATGCAAATGAGAGTGTGAATGTCTGCACCTGATGCCCTCCATTAAACTGGTGTATAGGCTTCGTGTTCCTGGAATAGGGTCTGGATCCACCATGACTCTGAACAGGATAAAATAATTATTGAAGATAAATATATTAAAATATATACTGATTTTATAATGAGGAAAAAGTAGATCAATTCAAATGTCTTCAAGATATATATTTTTTTACCTGAGAACATTTTTGAGGTGCAGCAGAATTCCTTTTGTGATTTATTTGATAGGATAAATTGGGTTCTTGGTTACAATGGCCACAGTAGTCTAGATAAAGGAGGTACTCAGACAGAGGGGCAATCTGAGACAGATACTGAAATTTGTTTCAGTGATTCTTGCTGTGTCATGTCATATTTAATGTTTCTAGAATCCTCTTATTAGCCTTTGCACATAAAAGCATGCCACTCTCCTCAGTCCACAATTCCCCAGTGGTCTGCAAGAAGAAAGAAAACGCAAAGTGGTCATGTAAGACAGGTTTGCTTTTTAAAACATAGCCATTATGCTTTGCAAAGCCCTTTTTTTAAAGTTAATACCTATGTTATATTGAGTCAAGGAGCCATATGACATTACACTGTGACAGAGCTAATGTTTGTATCATGGCTTCTGCCTGAACGGTTGGCTAGAATATTATTTGTGCTTAAAGGAATGGTGCGGGTTAGATAGAGGGTAACATTTCAATGGTTTCACTGTTTCCATGGCGACTCTGAATTCAGCTTCGCTTCCTATGCTTGCCCTCACTTTGAGTTCACAGCCAAGTTAAAAACATGAAGGGAAGAGTCTGTTTAAGACCTATGTCACATAACCAGTAATCAACCTAGATCACTGTTACTTTACCCCAAAGCAACTTTTCAGCTATTTAAATAGAGTGGGCATAAAATAACCTATAACATATATTATAATTTAAGCAAATAAATAAATGGCCAACTAAATAGAAATCTTTGCCTTTGGCATTTCTTAGTCACTGAAGTGCGATGGATGCTTGGTCATGTTAAATAAGCTTAACCCTAAAAAAAGCAAAGAGTACAAATGTATTTTCTTCTAGACAGTATCACTTACTATCATTACTGCTTTGGAGTTGAGATAGATGCTTCCACAGTATGTTCCCACCGTTCCATTTTGCTCTAGTCGGCAGGACTAGACTCTGCTCTTTCCCTCTCTCATGTATCATGTCCGACTGTGCAGTGAACAGCCTATTAAGTGACCTATTTATCCATGGCCAATTCTGCTGGCTGACTTGCAGCAATCACTTTGGCTGGATGTCTGACGTTGTGTAGCTCAGAATGCTTTGCTCTCAAACTGATGATTCTGCAGCTTCACCATCTTCAGCGCACCCCTTTTCCAAATGAGAATGGACACTCCTTCGTGATAATAAGGTTGCTGAAAAGTTAGAGAAAAGGGACAGTGATTGCTGCTTAGTGCATCCAGAAAGTGAAGCTGTTCTGTCTTGGGGTCAAACATGTCACACCGTTGACATGAACCTGATTGCACAAAGCTTTGGCTAATGGATTTTTTCTTTAAATGTCCAGTTTTCGTAATCCTTAATGTTGTACCTTTATACCCTATAAGGTATTATATTGCAGTATATCACTTTCTGTTTTAGGCCTATGTGTACTATTTTCTGTGCTTGGTCATCTAGTTATATGTAATCATTTTGTTTTAGTCTATGTCTTGTTTAGTCCAAAACTGTCTGTCTGGTAAATGTGCACTATTGGTTTGCTTTATACCAGAAAAAAACTCCTTGTATGCTTAGGCATTTTTGGTCACTAAAGCTGACACTGATTCTGCTCAATTGCACATTGAGTGTAAATTTCATTAAGTGAAACAAAGTTAAACATAGTGGTTATAGTTGCTGGGCAGAATACACAAAACATTTAAAGTAGTGATTTCTATGATTATCTAACCATTTAGCGATGGCTTCTTAGCATATGTTCTCATTGCTCAGTGTTCTCAGTCATTTCTATGCACACTTAAAAAAAGATCATTGTATTATTTAACCAGTGAACAAAAGCTTTACAAGATTTTTTCAAACACTGTTTTAACAAATTTAGCCAAGTATTTTTGGAGTCTGAGACCACATCAAACTAAATAGCAAACAAGCCAAAATGATCAGTTTGGCTTCATTTAGACATTTTATATACAAAATTATAAAATAGAAATATTAGCTGACTAGAAACAAACACTGGATAGTAAAAGCTAGTCAGCTTCACAGTAGGCTGCATTATTATATCTTTAACTTCAGCTTACCTCAGCATGTGTTTTGAGGCCTCTGTCTCATACAGATTTTTGGACAAATATTGTACTCTGTGGCACAATCTCCTGTGTCAGCCATATTCAAAATGCGAAATGAAGTGAGCACATGCAGTTACTGAGATAACTATTGCCTCATGGGTTTGCTTGTTAAGTTTTTGTGAGAGCAATGCAGATAAATAAGTCAAATTAATTGCATTGTGTAAAAATTGTACCATGTTAAGAGTAAAAAGTAGCTTAAATAGTGCAGCAGACTCAGACCTAGACATTTTGCCTACAGCATTCAGAATGTTGGATATAATTTGTATGCTTTTGTAGTCACAGCCTTCAAACTAGTGAAAGCTGCAATCTTTCATACATACCTCTGTGTATTTGAAATTGACAGAAATCGAATCTATCGCAAGTGATGATCTTTAAGATTCGAAACATTTAAATTGAATTCTAAATGGAAAAAATGTAAGAAAAAATTATGGAAATGTGCTTCTATAAGAAGTTATGCCAAGGACTTCTTTATAACCTGTATAAAAGAACAAATTGTACCTAATTTTGAACATAAAGTACCTTTACTTAAGTACCTCTCAAGAGCTCTGTAAAGCTCTTCTTGCTGAGTGGAGGTAATTGTAAATATCTAAAGTATGTATCATGTATTTTGGCTGTTCCTAAATGAATATATAATTTATTTTGTTTTTATTGTTTTAGAAGCACCTATAAAACTACAAACTATTCTTCTAAGATGTGTGCATTTCCTGCAGCCCAGCTATATTTCCTTGCTAGTCTGGGAAATTAATGGTGCTGTTGTTCGCACTGCTGGTAATTGCAGACTTTAGTTAAATCAATGCTATGTTTAAGATGTAAGTTTTTTTAGGGCTTCTGCCTTCCTCCAGAAGTCCTGCCAGTTAACACATTATAAAAAGTGGCTAGAGCCCCAAGTGGTTATTAGTGTCCCATGGAAAACCAATCATGTCTGTGAGCAGTTTTATCCGCTTTATTGAGTTGATAAAAGTTACTAAAATGTGTTCAAAGTCTTTCCAAGTTGACCTTGTAGAAGCAAAATATTTTGTGTTTGTATTTGCTTTATTTTCTTGCAAACTGATTTTACAACCAGGGGATTCACTTGGTGTACTAATATGTATGCATCCCACATGCTCCAGCAATCAGCCTTGTAGAGCATAAGACAGCCATTTGGATTCTGTCCGTGACTGTTAAACTAAGCAACAAGAATCTAGAGGATAATCATCAGAGGATGAAAAGTGTAAAATATGTATAAAAAATAATAATCCACCCAGGTAAAAATTTGTAATGGTTTGGGAAAATAGGCTAATGATGTAATCCGGACATGAGCATATGAAAAAAGCTCTCTGCTATACTGAAAACTAGTCAATGTATCCAACTGAAACTGAATAAAGTGATGAGTCATTGGTTTAGCACCAAAGGTTTTGGGTTCTCTGATGAGTCAGCCTTCGAACTACCTCTTTCATTCCACTGAAATTATTCACTTCACTGTGTGTGCTGTCTTTCATATGACCGCTCTAGCTTTATCCCTGTCACTTCTGCACACTTTTAGCATGCTTAAGGTATGTGAGTGTGGGGTGAATCATCCCAAAATTGCAACGCAAAGCAGCTTTTAGTGAAAACAGTGATGATCTCGGTAAGGGAGAGCGTAGAGGGCAGGTAAGTACAGAAAGTCTTTAGTGTAACATAAACCTGGAATGTTGAGAGATGTGCCTTGGGAGGTAGAATTGTTTCATTACTTCATTGCTCGAATATTTGGCTGACATTTGTCAGTGTCAAAACAAAAACGTGACTATTCGATTATCTCAGCTTGTCGAGGATAGAGCAATATTTTTGCAATGAGAGGATAGGCATCCAATTTCATTGATACTTATACTGTAACTGAATTTCCTTGTTATAAAGTTATATTTCTATAGTACATCATTCATTTACCAAATTCATTCACTGCTTGATTCAGTCAATATTTATTCATTCATCCAGAAATATTTACAGTTCTTCACTTTTTCCAGATTTTCTTTTTTTTTTTTTCATAATGACGTGAAAGAAGTTTGTTTGAAATCTTTGCAAATGTATTAATTATATCAATAAAAGTACATGTACATAAGTATTTACAGCCTTTTCCTTGACACTTAAAATTGAGCTCAGGTGCATCCTGTTTCAACTGATCATCCTTGAGATGTTTCTACAACTTGATTGAGTTGAGTCCATCTGTGATAAATTCAGTTGATTGGACATTATTTAGAAAGGCACACACCTGTAAGATTTGCATGAAAGCCACTCCTCAGTAAAAGGTGCCTGACAGCCCACCTGGAGTTTGCCAGAAGGCACTTGAATGACTCTCAGACCATTAGAAACAAATTGAATTTTTTGTCCTGAATGCCAAGTCTCATGTTTGGAGGAAACCAGGCACTGCTCATTACCGGGCCTAAACCATCCCTAAAGTGAAGCATGAGACTGGTCAGGATCAAGGGAAAGATGAATTCAGCAATGTACAGAGACATCCTTGATGAAAACCTGCTCCAGAGTGCTCTGAACTTCAGACGGGACTGACGGTTCATCTTCCAACAGGACAACATCCCTAAGTACACAGCCAAGATAACAAAAGAGTGGCTATGGGACAACTCTGTGAATGTCCTTGAGTGACCCAGCCAGAACCCAGACTTGAACCCGATTGACCATCTCTGGAGAGATCTGGAAATAGCTGTTCACTGATGCTCCACATCCAACCTGGATGTGGAGCTTAAGAGGTTCTGCAATGAAGAATGGGAGAAACTGCCAAAGAAATTGGTGTGCCAAGCTTGTAGCATCATACTTAAAACGACTTGAGGCTGTAATTGGTGCCAAAGGTGCAAGTATTAAGCAAAGGCTAAAAAAACTTATGTACATGTGATTTTTTTTTAATTTGCAAAGATTTCAAACTCAGCTTTTTTGCGTTGTCATTATGGGGTATTGTTTGTAGAATTTTGAGGAAAATAATGAATTTAATCCATTTTGGAATAAAGCTGGAACATAATAAAATGTGGAAGTGAAGCGCTTTGAATACTTTCTGGACACCTGACCATAAGATTTGTATGTGGTTTTTGAACATCCCATTTTGCATTGAGTTCCCATTTGCTATTATAATAACCTTCACTTTTCTGGGAAGATGTTTCACTAGTTTGTAAAGTTTGCTGTGGGATTTTTCGCGACTCATGGAGCTGGTATTGTGCACAGGGGCATTGTCATTATAGCACAGGTTTAGTTAAATTAGAGGAAATTTTATTGCAACCACACCCAAAGACATTCTTTAAAAATATGTGCCTCCAACTGGTAACAGTTTGAGTAAGAACCTCACATGACTGCAAATGTCAGGTGTACCTAAATGTTTGTCCATATAGCACACATATGGGTAATATAGCACAGGCAATTTTCATCCCAGCATGTTTTTGAACAGAGCAAGGAAAATAGACAACCATGAGGAAACCTAATGGACAGTGAGAACAGAGTGAAATTCTGCAGAGACAATGACATGAGCTCAGGAATGAACCAGGACCTGGAACTGCATGGTTTGTACCTCAAGGTGTTGAAACTAGTTTCTTGTTTGGAGTCATTGTAATTTATAACAGCATTCAGTCTACAATAATCTTAGACTTGTTGCTATTAGCTAAGCTATGAAGTGAATCCAGTTTATCCAACACTATACACTTTATAAAATCCAGTTCAGACAAAAGAACATTTCTCACTTAACTATCATGATTTATTCCCCTTTATGTTGTATGAGATTGCACATTAGACTTGTTATGTCTAGACATACAATTACTGACCAGCTGCACCTGCATAAAATCAGCTTGAAAGCAACACATTGCATGCAAATGATGCAGATATAGGTTAAGCTTCAGTTCTCTAGACATTTTTGTTTTGTTTTACATTCCACTCCATGGTAGGATGTTGTGCATGAAAAGAAATGGAGATCAATGGTTTATGAAAAAAGTAATGATCGTGTTGCAATCAGTGCAAAAATAAATATGGAGCTGGAAATTCACATCCTGATGGAATCCAAAAATGGATTGCATCCAGTTTTACGTGATTTTAAAGATTTTATGCTCAACTTTGTCCTAAATTGTGCACATTGAGTGCATCATTTTTCTTAAATGCTAGCTTTTTTATACATTACTGCCTGTACAAGACATCTAATCAAATTTTATGTGCATTTTATGTTTATGTACACATTCAGTTGTGTATATATATATATATATATATATATATATATATATATATATATATATATATATATATATATATAGTATTATCTTGTTTGAGATCAGACAGTTAAATTTTAGACCACTAGGCAGTCTGTGCTGAAAGTCATTTGCGATCAATCTCTCAACAATCTTTTGTTTTATTTGGAAAGAATTGTCAGAAATAAATTTACAAGTAAGATTTATATAGAAATACTGTCATTCACATCATATTCAGAGTACATTTTACTGTGGATACTGTTTACCTTTCATTTAAATACATATTAGACTTGCTAATTGAGCTGAAACGTGGTTGACACATTCCCCATGAATTTCTCTTAAAGGGGGTTTTTTTTTTCTGCACTTTTCTCACCACAGCCTAATGGGTATCCCACAAGGCCATAGTAACTCTAAGTGCTTTGCTGACTTTTTGAATTGTTTTGAATATGATTGACTAAGGAGATTGTGCTAGAGAGAACAAAAAGTCTTTATGTAAAAATCTGTGTGATGTAGCAAGAAACAGAACTAGTCCATAAAACCATTGCATTTGTTACAGAAAGAGAAATAGCAAAAGTCTTGAAAATACACACTGGGGTCAGCCTAGGTAAAAGAAATAACTGTCATAAATAAGTTGTACTGAACATTTGTCAAAAAGAAATTTTTTTTGTAAAATTGGAATAAATAAAAAAAAAAAAATACTGGAGTACAGGAGATCTCACAATTTTTACAGGCCCAAACCCCTTTCAGAAAATAAAATGACCATGGATTCCTATAAATTTAAGAAAATATGGGAGTTAAATATTAACTTGTATAATTAATTCCATATACATTTATCATACAGTATCCAATTAATTATACAAGTTACTAGATTTCTTTCTTCCTGGATTTTCCCGCCCATCCACACTGTATATCAGGAAAATACATCACTTTCTTACATGATTTATGCTAATAATTTGTAGTAATCTCTACCAATTGGATATACACCGACCCCTGGCCCTGAGCCTCCACTTCGACAACAACTGCTATGCATTACATACATTACCATGTTTGTTCATGGGACCTGACCATCAAGTAACAACCATCTACACCAAGCAATAAATGACCAGCTCTTTATGTGTGAATTTAATGGGGTTGTGTTACGCTAAACCACTCTTGCAGAAAAAAAAAAATTTAATCCCCTGGATTTAATAAAGTAATCCTGACCACCTCATGACAGCGACAATGTCTTCAGCTATTAATTTAAATTTATACAGTCGGGTGAATATGATGCACTGTTTTGCATCTTTCTTTCTTCCTGACTCACTCATCGTGTAATTGATTTTAGTTACAGCAGATACTGTTTTTAATGGACAGAGAGTTTCCAGCTGGCAGGCATGTTCAGGATGGAAAGAATTATGCAAACAGCTCTGTTGAATTATATGTGCAACTTTGCTTAATTTGTTTGTCAGCTCTCAACTTAATCTATACAACATGATTTTGTACACAAGGCTTACATAGATTTTCCTAACATGGCTATTGATTCTGCCTTTACTGAATAGCTTTTGGCTATATTGCATGGTAAATGCTGTAGCCATTAAAGGAAATTAGAAAAAAAGGCATGAAAACAGCATATTTGAAATGGCCCTCCTCTAGGCTCAGTTGCTGCAGTGCATTTAAACTTTGCTGGACAAATACGAAAAATATTAGGTATTACACAAATATTAGGTGATACACAATACTTTATGTGATTACACCTTAAGAAGTAACTGTTGTTTGTTCCTTTGTTAGGTAAATCTAGGCCATTATTATAATTATACTATTAACAAAATAAGCCGGTAAATAATATGAATGTATAAATACATAAACTTTAATAACAGTGTGATGGTCTCTGTGCAACAATTACGCAATACACAATAATGAAGGTTTTACTGAATATTCAGTACAATCTTCAGTACAACGGCATGATTGTCAGTGTGATATTGCTTTTATATACAAGGAATACTGACTAACTGACATTTTAGTCAGACTATGGCCAAATATATTTTTCCCTCTGATCTGTCAAAACAAATAGTTCCCAAAGAACTTGCAATACACAGACTGACTGACAGCCTGTAGCAAGTGTAGTAACAGCTTCAGTGCATCTCAATATTGCTAGAATTGGAATTTTATGTATTGAACACAGACAGGTAGAGGGATTCAAACAGTGGAATGTACCTATGCTGTTAAACTAGCTATCAATGCTCATGGAATGTAGCTCACACAGACACATTTTGAAATAATACTGTTGTATAAGAGCCATTATTTGTATGTGAGATTTCATAGAGCAAATTACACAATTTCACGGTTAAAAATATTAAACTTTTATTATAGTCTGAATAGCAAGATTATCTAGTTACAAATGGTGTAATGGAGCAGTCAGTATAATAGGAACCTCACAGCACCATAATGGGTTTGATCCACAAATTATGTTACTGACTGTTTAGAGTTTTGTCATCCTTGAATCTGATGAGTTGCATATTCAAGTGAATTTCATAAAGGTTTTTAAATAAAGCCTTTTCTGAATTGAAATATGTTTCTTTTTGCATGTGTCTCAGTCACATGCCATATTTTGAAGTCAAGTTAATTACAAGAACACTGGATGAACAGACAGACAGACACACACACTACAAAATATTGATTTATGTTCCATTTATTATTATCTAAATAAAATAAAAAACTAATAAATACAACCATTCTCATCCTCAAAGTTTAGAAGATTACAGTGGAAATAAGTTAATATTTTTATGAAAAGGAGGAAGTGGTAGTGGTTGAGACCTCTGATCAATGGTTGTGAGTTTACCCCCACCAAGCTGCCACCTTTGGTCCATTAACCAACAATGGCCCTTAACCCTTACTTGATCAGTTATATAAATGATACACTTGTAAGTTGCTCCGGACAAAATGTCTACCAAACGCCCCAAATGTAAATGATAACATGCATCATTCTAATTTGCTGAAGTAAACATCAGCCATGGCATTTAAAGAACCAACGCCTCGACTGACCATTAATATTACATTTGTGCTGAAGTGTGTAATGAATTGATCATTTGACAAAATGTTTTACTTTTATTAGCATTTAAATATTAAAACCTCATCAGATTTTTAATACTGTGCAAACAACTGCACATATGCATCACTGATCATTTAACACCCGTTATTTATGCCTTTTATAATCTGAATCTATTAGACTTAAATCCATTTCATTATGGAATGTAACCAAAACAATCAAAGCATAATGTTTTGTGAACTAGCTAGCAATTGCAACACCTTTAAGCTTATATCTGGCAAGATTTTCCAAACCACATTTACATTTATAGCACCATGCTTAGCTCCATACAACAAACCATAAACGTGAGAGCTTCTGTACAAAGATTAAATGTACAGGACATTTAAATAATCCATAATATTTAAATATTTAAATGATCCATACCAAATGCAGTTGATTTTCGCACAGCAGTAAGGTATTGCATATGATTCAGTTCTCAGAATTTTTTTGGCAAGTCTGACACATAGTTGGATGCATGTTGTTAAAACCCATCTTTCTGCCAGTGAATATGGCAATTAGAGGGCACACAGAGAGAGCTGCAACCTAATTAGTATGTAATTAAATATGTTGATGGGGAAGCAAGTTTGATATGGAAAGAACCCCAAGGGAATTGCTGTGAATTTCTTCTTCCCATTGCGTGGGTCAGAGTGCTCTTTTATATCTATCCTACCCTCTCTCCATGGTTCAGCAGTTTGTTTTATTTACTCATTGTAAACAACACAGATATCGGCTTGTTCATGGTTGGCAGGACCTACCTATTTTCTCTTCAGACCTTATCTTAGTCATATCTGTTTTCCTATTTCCGTCCCAATCAGAGCAATATGCTCAGGGACCAATTACAGTTACAAATCAGCTGAAATTCTCACATTGAATAAATAAGAGGATAGCTAAGGCGGTACTTGGTGTCTCGTCATTTAGAGAAGAACATTTGCATGCATTATTGCTCCCCCAGACTAGCACCTTGCTGGAGTGAATGGTGTGATTAATGAAGAGAACTCAAAGCAATCCACATCATTGCACAAATTTTTTTTTTTTAAGATTGACATACTTAAATTCTCCATGAAAACCATAATTAAAGAAACATATAATAAAAAAGACTGATACAAGGTTATTGACATATGTCTTCTTCTTCTTTCGGCTTCTCCCATTAGGAGTGGCCACAGCGGATCATCCGTCTCCATACCCCCCTGTCCTCTACATCTGCCTCTTTTAAACCAACTACCTGCATGTCTTCCCTCACCACATCCATAAACCTCCTTGGCCTTCCTCTTTTCCTCTATCCTGGTGGCTCTATCTCAGCATTCTTCTGCCGATATACTCCATGTCCCTCTTCTGCACATGTTCAAACTATTTCAATCTAGTCTCCCTCACCTTGTCTCCAAAACGTACTACATGCGCTCTCCCGCTAATCCTCGTCACTCCCAATGAAAATCTCAACATCTTCAGCTCTGCTACCTCCAGCTCCACCTCCTGTCTTTTACTCAATGCCACTGTCTCTAAACCATACAATAGTCCTATAAACTTTTCCTATTACTCTTGCAGATACCCTTTTATCACAAATCACTCCTGCTATCACTCTTCTGCACCCACTCCACCCTGCCTGCACTCTTTTCTTCACTATTTTACACTCTCTCCATTACTTTGCATTGTTGAGCCCAGGTACTTAAACTCCTTCACCTTGACCACCTTTTCTCCCTGCAACTGCACCACTCCACTCCCCTTCCTCTCATTCACACACATGTACTCTGTCTTACTCCTACTGACTTGCATTCCCCTTCTCTCCAGCACGTACCTCCAGCTTTTCAGGCCCTTCTCAACCTGCACCCTACTCTCACCACAAATAACAATATAATTTGCAAACATCATAGTCCATGGAGACTCCTGTCTGACCTCGTCTATCAACCTGTCCATCACCACTGCAAACAGGAAAGGGCTCATAGCCGATCCTTGATGCAATCCAACTCCCACCTTGAACCAGTCTGTCGTTCCTACTGCACACTTCACTGCTGTCACACTGTCCTCATACATGTCCTGCACCACCATCAAATACATCTCTGACACACCTGACTTCCTCATACAATACCACAACTTCTCTCTCTGCACCCTGTTGTACACTTGCTTTAAGGCCAACAACACACAATGCAGCTCCTTTTGACCTTCTCTATACTTTTCTATCAACATTCTCAAAGCAAATAATGCAGCTGTGGTGCTCTTCCTCTGCAAGACACCATACTGTTGCTCACAGATGGTCACCTCATCTCTTCACCTAGCTTCCACTACTCTTTCTAATAACTTTATGGTGTGACTGATCAAGTTTATTCCCCTGTATTTACTGCAAGTCTGCACATCTCCCTTATTCTTAAAAACTTGTACCGACACACTTCTTCTCTATTTCTCGGGCATCCTCTCACCTTCCAAAATCTTGTTAAAGAATCTGGTTAAAAACTCCACTGCTATCTCTCCTAAACATCTCAATGCTTCTACTGGTATGTCATCTGGTCCCACCAACTTTCTACTCTTCATCCTCTTAATCGCTGCTCTCACTTCCTCCTTACTAATCCTATACACTTTCTGCTTCACCATTTCCACATCATCCAACCTTCTCTCTCTTATTTTCCTCATTCATCAGCTGCTCAAAATACTCACTTCATCTTCTCAAAACACTCTCCTCACTAGTCAACACATTTCCATCTGCATCCTTTATTGCTTTAAGTTGTAGCACATCCTTCCCAGCTCGGTCCCTCTGCCTGGCCATTCGGTACAAATCCTTCTCTCCTTCTTTAGTGTCCAACTTCACATACAGCTCCTCATATGCATGCCTTTTCATTAGCTTTTGCCACATCCCTCTTCACTTGTTGCCGCATCTCCTTGGACTCCTGCCTACTTTTCTCATCTCTCTGCCGGTCTTTCTTTTTATGCTTTCCTGTACTTCCTCATTCCACCACCAACTTTCTTTGTCTTTTTTCTATTTCCAGATGTCACACCAAGTTCCTTTCTAGCTGTCTCCCTTATCACATCTGCAGTAGTTGCCTAATCATTCAGCACCTCTTTACCACCACCAAACAGGGTGTCTGACCTTTTCCCTTATAATTACACTACAATATTCCTTCTTCAGTATCCACCATCTTATACTTCTCTCAGTTCTCACTCTAATCCTCTTCTTCTTCACCTCCAAAGCCATCCTACAGACCACCATCCGATGCTGTCTAGCTACACTGTCCCCTGCCATCACCTTACAGTCTCCAATCTACTTCAGTTTGCATCTCCTACATAGAACATATTCCACACTTTTAGCAAGATTTACCACCATCTGCCCTTCCACATTCTTCTCCTTAAAGCAATACCTACCCATCACCTCCTCATCACCTCTGTCCCCTTCACCTACATGCCCATTAATGTCTGCCCCAATCACTAGTCTTTCTTTCCTAGTTCAACCTTCTACCACTTCATCTAACACACTCCAGAATTTTTTTTCTCCTCCATCTTACAACCCACTTGTGAAGCATAGGCACTGATGACATTTATCATCACCCCTTTTACCTCCAGCTTCACGTTTAGAAACTCTCTTCACCTCCACTACACTCTTACTGTACTCTTCCTTCAGGATCACCCCTACACCATTTCTCTTTCCCTCCACACCATGGTAGAACAGTTTAATCCCACCTCCTTACTTAAGGGCCTTACTCCCTTTCCACTTGGTCTCTTGAACATGTCGACCTTTTTCGCTCCTTCACATCAGCTAATTCTCTCTCTTTACCAGTCATAGTACCAACATTTAAAGTGCCCACCCATACCTCTACTCACCTACACTTCTCCTTTCCCTGCTGTCTCTGTAGACGTCTTCCTCCTCTTCTCCTCCTCCTTCGGCCAACAGTAGCCCAATTTCCACTGTTACCCTGTTGGCTAACAATACCTGTGATGGTCATTGGTCACCCTGGCCCCAACCGATCCAGTGTGGAATTCTGATTCGTGATCCACATATTTGATTTGGCACATGTTTTACGCTGGATGCCTTCATAATGCAACCCTAAGAGTGCACTGGCTTGTGCAACCCTAATGGCTGGGTTGTTATTGACATATGTATCATAATTAAATAGGATTAAAATATGAATTTCTTTTGTTTTCTTTCCTTATCAAATGTGATGTGTGGAAAACGATTGTATTTCTTATGTATACATATAAATCTAAAATGGAATTTTACTAAGAGCTTCCACAGGCAAAAGTAATAACTTTGCTTCCAGTGGCCAACCCTTTATATTTTTTATATTTTTCATTATTATATGACTTTTATTTCCTTGTGACAGTTTTACATAAGCTTGTTTATGATGGATAAATGCACATAATTCATATACATTAATTTTCTGTTCTATAATTCTCACATTCTGTACAGCTGCTTTGAGACAATGTTATTCGTTAAGAGCTGTATAAATAAACTTGAAACATGTGTAATATGTACATTTGCTATTCTTCCATATTACATAATAGATTTTCCTCGTTTATATGTCGGCCTCATGTATACAATGGAACCATCTCTGTAACAGCTTTGGGCTATAGTCAGAGTGATAAGTATCCTGGCCTCCAAAGCTCTTGATAGCTTCCTATCATTTCCAGCCATCTGCTTTTATTTGGTACCCTCAGCCTGGTTATCTACACCTGTGGATTTGGCCCCTCAGAGTGAAGTGCAGGTTAAGGACTGTGACTCAGCAGTCCAAGAGACACTTCTGAAGACAAATGTGCATTCCTAGTACACCGCTGGCATTGTATGTTCCCGTATTTGTGCACCCCGACATCTGTATCTATGTGTGACAGTTCCCACAAGCCATTTGACTCCTCAATACAAAGGGACTGGACTGACCCAGAAACACACACAAAAACATGCACAAACGAACACCTTTATTGAGATGTTTTGAACAAGTAACTGCTGCTAAACAACTGTGTTTATTATATGATTGTGTTCTGTTGTTTGCACTAAATGCTGTTTTCACACATTTGCATATGTGTACTTTCTGTTCTAGTTAGTTTTGTGTTTTGTTCATGTAACACCTTGGTCCTGAAAAAACACTGTGCACTGTTCTGTGTATGCCTAAAAAGACAATAAATGCCAGGCAGGCAGTTATCTCTTCTGTCTCTGGCAATTAACTATTATTCACACAATCAAAATTGTACAGAAATTGTAACTAGCATTATGGTGTCCATGAAAATGACACAATATTTTAGTCAAAAGGTGCAGGCACAGCAAGGGGCAGAACATTGTCTGATAAAACCCCACAGTAATAGAACAACCTTGAAAATAGTGTTTGGGTCTTAGACACAGTCTCATTATTTAAGTCTAGAGTAAAAACATATTTGTATTGTTAATAGAGTTTCTTCTCATATAAAGATTATAATAGAGGGTTTATTAAGTAAACTGATATGTTTTTATGAACTGGTATGTTCACATGTTTGTGTTAAAATCTATACCAGATGCATGTTAAGCTCTATATTAAAATTTTAATTAATGTATTCTGGAATTCACTTTAATATTACAGATTGGTGTTGTGTTAATTACCCATTTTCTCAAAAGGTGTTCTGGATGCCTGGATGCTTGAGTTAACTTGAGTCGCACATTTTGGTCTCTTCTAAATGTACCTTAAATTAATGCTTTACAAGTTTTTAATACTCTAATCAACACGGGCATAGACAAATATGGATGCTTTATGTAAATCAGTGGCGGGCGGTCAGGGCCAGCAAAGCCTTCTTTCTTTCTTTTTATCAGAAGCACTGACCTACATTTCCAACCTTAATTCCAATATTTGTTCCATTAAAGTTTATTAAATTATTCCCAACAGTTTATTCTCTTTATTTCATAGCGTTTCTCTTGGCTGCAATGTTCCAGTATGTGTATGTGAATGTTAGATTTTATGTCCAATCAGATTACAGCCTTTATGTGCTGCCATGTCAATCTAATCTGCCCAGGGCCTTCAAAGTCAGTACTGCTTGCTCTTTGGCCATAGAGAATATTAGCAACGGGTCTGGGCTAGCTGGCCCAGAGTATGAAAAGACATGAATACATCTGAGTTAGACTTTTTTTTATGTAGATGGAAGAAGAGAAATTTATATGGTTGCGGACATACTTAAAAATAAATTTTCAAGAAAAGCTAGACATTGTGAGGAGGATGGCCAACACCGAAGCTAGCTAGCTTGTCTCAGCCAGGGAAAGAGTTTGTTCACCACTTCCAGACCAGTGAATACGAGCGGGACCATTGGATTACAGCCTCTGAGGACTGGTGCAAATCATGAGTCTGTATCTCTGGTGAGTAGGTTATATTTTATTTACATTTGAATGTTTTTGTCATGTTATTAGACAAATATTGATTCTGAACTGCTCCAGATGATGTAGGTCTGCAGTTGCAGCGGTAATATAGAGGTTTGGAGTTGTCTTAACTGGGTTTCTTGCTTTAGTAAAATGGTATTCACCCTCCATATGTGAAATGCCTTTCTCTCTGTAATGCCACGTGTTTTTATATTGCGTTTTGTATTGATGGTTTCTATAATTGTTACGTGATAGTGGTGGTATTAAGAGGTGGATTAAGTCGGGTTAGTTCCCACTGAATGCCCAGGTACCAAATGCACGGCTCGCCACTGATGTAAATATATCTTTAATATTACCAAAACCATCCTAAACATAAAGCTTAAAGAACACAGACACGTTTCAAAGACGGTAGACAGGTTTTTCAAAGAACATGTCTAACACATGGGAAAAAAACTGAAAAACCACAGGTTCCCATTACTTCTCTTTCTTTGCACTGAGCCAGTTGCTCAAACAGACAAGCCTGTTTACATTTTCAGATGACAGGACAGCTCGTAAAAATATATTTGTAAATGTTTTAAAGTAATTATGGTGTTTAAACTTACGTAAATCATCAAGAATCCAAATGGAACTTTTCCTATGTTTCCACAGGGACTGTTTTAATTGCATCTAATGTGTGCTTCAGAATGGATTTTGGTTGGTTGATTTGAGACTTGCTGCATCAGTAAAACAAATGTTTAGTAATCAAAAATTATTTTTAGTTGTTTTTTTAATATATATATCCCAGTAAAGAAAAGAAGTTGTGAATAAATGTGTGTTGCATTAAAGGTTTTAATTAAGCTTTTATGTTTATTTATATTTGTAACAAAAATGGTCAAGAAATACGCGCTGCATTATTCACGCATTAATAAAATTGATGCCGTTAAAATTAATTTGCATTAATGTGTTGTTAACATGGTAATTTAGACAGCTCTAATAAACACACACACACACACACACACACACACATACATATATATTTGTTTTTTATTCTCATGTCGATGCACACAGTATTATAGCTGTGTAGTGGCCAACTTTTCAATAAAATTTGTTAGTAATGCATTAATTTTGATAGCTCTATTTTTAATGTATGTTTTTTGTAAGATCATCCTTAGTTTACGTATGTAACCTGGTTAACCCTGGAACGAGACGCTGCGTCTCCAGGCCACACTCCCTACATTGCTTCCTTCCCTTTTCAGTCCTTTTCACTTCCCTTTTCAGCTTGTTCTCTTTTTTCTTTCCTTTTTACCACTTACCAATACTTCACCTAGTAACAAAGACTTACACAGAGCGCTTCCTGAACAAACAGAAGCTAGCACCGTTTCCACTGCATGTGCTTTTATAGCTTTCCGTTGGACAGATTAGATCAGAGCGTGGTCAAGCGGAAGCTTTCTCAAAGCGAATCTGTTTTTGTATGATCACTGTATTAGATATTGACTGTTGGTGTTAACCAACAAAAAACAAGATGCTGTGTTAACGCTTTGGGAAAGCTTCCGCTTGACCATGCGTTGAATCACATGTGTAATCTGTCCAACAGAAAGACACGATGTCACCAGCGGGGTGACGTCACAACCAGGAAGCTATTCAAGCACATGCAGTGAAAACAGTAATAGCTTCTGGAAAGGGAAGGAAGCGACGTCAGGAGTATGGCCCAGAGATGCAGCGTCTCGTTTCAGGATTAACCAGGTTACATACATAACCTAGAGACATTTCCTTTTAGGAACTTGAGCTGCGTCAACAACGCTTTGTATGTTTAATACCACAGACTGACCAGTTCCTGCCTAGTGTGGATGGACACAGCTAGGTCGAGGGACAGAGGAGCCAGGAGTGGCACTAAGGTCAAGGCTGTAGAACCTGACAAAGGTCAGTTGGGTTGACCAGCCCGCAGTGTTGCAGATGTCTGCAGATGGAGGGATGCTACAGAGGACAAGGCTTTAGAGGCTGCTACACTGAGCGGAGTGAGCTCTGATCCCAAAAGGTGTGGGGAGACCAGAGGACTCATTAAAGGATGAGATAGCATCCACAATCTACCTGCTGAGGGTCTGCTTGTTTGCAGAGAGTTTCTTTTTATAGGAACTGTAGCAAACAAACAGATGTTCTGACTTCTTCCCCAGCTCGGTTCTGTGGACGTGCTCGTCTGCTTTTAGAATAGAATGCCTGGAGCATGACTGGACATGGGACAGCTGAGGGCACCTTGGGGACATACCGCTGAAGTAGAAGAAGGCACTGGCACTGGCACTTTCCCTAGCGAATGCTCGGCAAGCGGAGCATGATAAGCTGCAATAGCGGACACGTAAACCTTTAGGGTGGAAGGAACCCTTTGGCGAACTGTTTCAACTGGGCAGTTAACTGGATATAACTGGTGAACTCCGCACCATGTAGTTCGACCTCTGCCCTAAGGGCCACAGCCACAGCCTCCACAGCTTGGGGCAGGGGTAAGGCCAAGCGCCCCCGGTTTGAGAGAGAAGGTTGGCTAACCATGGCCAGCCTGCCAGCACGAGGCTACAAGTAGGTGATGGACTCCGTCCTGGTAAACTCTCTCTCTAAAGCATACAGCAGAGCCTCAGCCACACCTGTACCATGGTATCCAGCCCAAGAGGGACTGGGTGAGTTAGGGAGCACCAGAGGGGGCAGTAAAATGTCTCTTGAGTTGCAAACGTGTCCACTTTTCTTCTCTCTGTAAAATCTTCTCTATATTTGCTTAACCACTTTGTGTCTGCTCCTTGATTCAAATGCCCCGGGATGTATACTTCCCCCAGTGAGAGCAGTTTCCTTGGGTCCACAGGAGGATCCGTCGTGCCAGCTTGTAAAGGAGGCAAGAGTGCAGACCCCCCTGGTGGTTGATGTGGTACCACATTGGGTGCGCCTGCCATTAGACCCAGTGGTCTTTGAAACTGCTTCACAGTGAGTAGCTGGCCTTTGCTGAATCTTTTGACGGCTGGGAGGATAGACTAGACTCTGTCAGGAGACAGCTGCGCTCGCATAATGGTCGAATCTCACACTATGCCTAGATTGGTGGTTCTCTGTACCATAGAAAGTACACTTTTCTTGGCATCCAGTCTTAACCCCAATTCCTTCATATGGCGAAAAAAACATGATGGTGAGTTGCCAAAATACAACCAGTCATTGGTATATTTCAGTATGCAGATTCCCCGGAGTCTCAGAGGAGCCAAAGCCGCATCCACACATTTTGTGAAAGGTGCAGGGTGAGAGTGTAATGCCGAACGGAAGGACCCAATATTGGTAAGCTTCGGCCCCAAAAGCAAACCTTAGGAACTTCCTGTGTGAAGAAAGGATGGATACATGAAAATTCACGTCCTTCAGATCTATCGTGACAAACCAGTCCTCGGACCTAATTTAGGACACAACCCTCAGATCCGTCAGTTCCTTGGGCCTCAGCTCCGTCTCTGAACATCATGGTGCCTAGTTATCGTGTGCAGGCAACCTGCCGCCGTATAAGCCTTGCCCACCAAAGCTGAGGTAGTCTGCAGAGGCTTGGTGGGCAGTACCAGGGCTTTAAGGCCAGTGTCTCTTTAACCGGGGCATTGTCCCACAACCATACTCCTTCAGCCTCACTACATTAGCGTAGAGAGAAATGTTGGGGCTGAAGAGGCGTGCCAAATAAGGACTATTCCATGACATGGTCACCTCTGTGTGCAAGTCTGGGAAGAAAGGCAGACCCCGGCGTGGAGGTAATGACGTAGATAGCAAGAAACGTTCACCCATCTTACTCAGTGGACAAAGTTTCTGCTTATCGAGTGGCCAGGTGAAATCCAGTTTGGCAACAGCACGAGTCACTACCTCCAGCAGCTCCTTGAACAGGACTGGCTGTGGGGTGTGTCCTTCATGGGAATGCAGGCGTCTATCCCCTCCCTCTCTTAGGAGGATGAGAGGTGTAGCGCAGCACTATATATATCTATACATATTTCTTTAGGGACAGGCAGTTTGTTAATCTTAGATAAATTATACTGTTTGCTCAGACGCATCCATGGGGTACATACCATATATTATAAAACACAATTTATGTGTTTTACAATCTGTAATCATTATGCTGTATTTAAAATGAAATCTTGCTAGTGTGTTTGGAAGACATTGTACATGATTGTTTAAAAAGTGGTTAAGGAGTTGGTGGTGGTTGTGGGGATGATGTTAAAGGAAGGCAGTGCATGCAGAAATTCTGCTGTGTGCTTTATTAGGTATGTGACATTCAAGCAGCAGCACTGACAATGGGGGAGGGGAATAGCCTTGGAAACCCTCAGCATATCAGCATGTGCATGCTGCCATTGGTGGAACAATAATGTTTCAAGGCATATCTCAGGCTCTGGTAAGGATTCCTCCCATCTGTGCTTGAAGGAGGACATCCCTACTCCCTCTCTCTGCCTCTCTCTCTCTCTCTCTCTCTCTCTCACACTCTCTCTCTGTGACTATCCTAGAAATCAGCAAGAGCCTGGTTAAATTTATTTTTTTCTTAAGAGCCTTTCTTTCTCTGTAAAAATGAAGGTATGGTCATTTCTGATTTTACACAGTTGGAACTGAAGAAAATTGAAGACTAAAGGTGAAATGGTTTTGCAGCCCTGATAATGTCCTTTTTCCAGTGGAACATTGGACTGATGTTATCTTTTCCAAGGTCTCTTTTAGGGCAGCAGAAGTTAAACATGTCCACCTCACATAGATATTAATCTTCTCCTTATTGCCCTGCTTTGTGAAACATATTGCAAAGATTAGTAAAATCTTTGAAGCACACCAACATATGTGTAGGCTTATGTTTCTGTATATTTGTGCTGGGTGATTTTCATAGGCAAAAGATATAATTTTGCTCTCAATTGGACAAGTGGACCACATTCTCTGCCAATCCCTATATATGGCAACAAGCCAAGTGCATCTGTCTCATACACATCAGGATTTTGTATATCATAATGTGCTCTCTGTGTCTTAGTTTGATTCTTTTTGTCATGCATGACAAGACCAAAGGAGCTGACATGATTTTATAACTTATGGTGTTTTTGATTCTTTGAGCAAAAGATGGCTTTATTTGGTCACTGCCTACAAAAGTACAGGCTTGAAATGTTTCATTTATTTCTGTAGAGCAGCCAAGTTGCCTGTTACCTTTTTAATAAATTAATTCAATGCAAAGACAGTCGCTATGGCAACCTATCAGTCCAGTAATAGAGCTCTTCCACCTCCGCACACTTATATGGCAGGCATCAGGCACAGAAACGCAGCATGTGTTACCTCCTATAGCACAATGACAGCTGCACAAAGTCCTGCCTTTGACAGTTCCCACCTCTACTGTGGTTTCCCTGCTTCTTAGCCACACATCCTTGCCCAAGTGAGGCATGAGATCAGTGCAGTTTTGTTTATGCAAAAGAGCAAATATAGAATGTTTTTGTTTATGTAGGAATTTAATTGTGAATTGTGTAGGTAAAATTTAATGTAAATAAATACTTAACACACACACACACACACACACACACACACACACACACACACACACACACACACACACACACACACATATATATTTTCAGAGGCACTTATTTTCATGTGCTGACAACAGCAAGAAGAGTTTTGCCTGCCAGTCAGGATAAAATCAATTGCTGTAAACAAGTCAGAGGAGAAATTGACTCTTTAACTCACATACCCAAAGCAGAAATACTAATGCAGGCCATATACATTCTCTAATAATCTGGATAACAAAAATATATTAAAGGTAGTAGAGTAATCTGTGGAAAAAGCTTTGTTATGTGTGAGGCGAGTGACATCAGATGCATATGCTAGGAGCAGGGAAGGGAAAGTCAGCCCTGTCCTCTTTGTTCTCCATCTGTTTGGAGGCTTGTGACCTACTTACTCATCTGCCTCTTAATGCATTACCTGATCTGAAAAAGGAATCTGTGTTGAGACTCATATGTCATCATAAAACTTTTATGCACTTTTTTTTTGAGAAAGAGAGAGAGAGAGTGTAGGGATTGTTACCACTTTGTGTATGTGTATGTTTCAGGATTAAATTTAAACAGAAAAAAACTGCTGGAATCTAAATTACTACTGGGAAAGACACCACTGACCTTGTGCTTCATTTGTGTCTCAGAGTTTGATATATCCCTGAACCATTATTGTCCAAGGTCTGTGTTCCTCCCACTTTTAGTGCCCCTCTCCATAATAACTTGGTGTATTAGCAGTTGATTTCAAAGCACCTTGAACTCTTGTATGCAGCCTAAGGCTTAAAGCAAATCATTGGCAAATATGTCTTCACAGTATAGAAGGTATGCTGAGTGCATATTGTATGTTTAGGGGTGTGTGTGTGTGTGTGTGTGTGTGTGTGTGTGTGTGTGTGTGTGTGTGTGTGTTTTCATAGAAGAACCTCATTTCCTGATGTTTGGAGTGAATGACATCCCTGCACATCAGAATCACATACCTAGGTCTGCACATAGGGATGGGAATAAATTAAAGACCGTTGCACCAAGCTAAAACTGCTTTACTGGAAACAGATATAAAATGTATGCCTAGCTGTAAGCTGGCAAGACCATTTCTATGATAATTACTAGAAATTTTAGCAGACACACTAACACAGAGCAAGAATTTTTAAAAAGTGATGTTAGGAAATCAAAACACATTTAAATATCAAGATTACTATTAAAAAATACTTTGCAAAAGAGATTCTGGTAGATGGGATGTGTTTCTTCCATTGACCATTGGCCTTTTCACTATATTAAAAGCAGTGGCGGGCCATGCATTTGGTACCTGGGCCTTCAGTGAGGATTTACCCCACTTAATCCACCTCTTAATACCACCTCCACTATCACGTCGCAATAATAGAAACCGTCAATACTATACAAAATGCAATATAACAATGCATGGCATTACAGAGAGAGAAGCATTTCACATATGGAGGGTGAATACCATTTTACTAAAGCAAGAAACCCAGTTAAGACTCCAAACCTCTACATTATAACTGCAACTGTGCCACCTACATCATCTGGGGCAGTTCAGAATCAATATTTGTCTAATAACATGACAAAAACATAAAAAATTAAATATAAATCCTACCTAATCGCCAGAGATGCAGACATAATTTGCACCGCTCCTCAGAGGCTGTAATCCGGTGGTATCGCTCGTATTCACTGGTCTGGAAGTGGCGAACAAACCCTTTCCCTGGCTGAGACAAGCTAGCTAGCTTCGGGGTTGGCCGACCTCCTCACAATGTCTAGCTTTTCTTGAAAATGTATTTTTAAGTATGTCCGAGACCAGCCTTTGTGGGTATAAAAAGCCTAACTTAGATATATCAATGTGTGCAGAGCGCTACAGAACTGTTTTGCCAGTCCAACTTGGATGTAACAGGTTCCCTCTGACCAACCAATCAGAGGATGGAAAAATGCTGACACTATTCAGGGCGACCTAGCTGGCCCTGTGAGGTAAGTTTAAAATTTGATTAGTTAAAGAAACAGAGTACATTGGGTACATTGGCCAGCACTACTGATTCTGAAGGTCCTGGGCAGATTAGATTGACATGGTAGCACATGAGGGTGAAATCTAATTGGACAAAAAAATCTAACATCCACATACACGTACTGGAAGCAGTGCAGCCAAGAGAAATGCTACAAAATGAGGAAAATAGACTGTTGGGAATAAATTAATACAATTTCTTTAAACAAATATTAGAATTTAGGTTGTAAATGTAGGTCAGTGCTTCTGATAGTGTTTAGGCTAGCAGAGAAGGCTTTTCTGGCCCTGACGGCCCACCACTGATTAAAGGGTTATTTATAATTTATCTTTGACTGTTAGCAGGTTATGAACACAATTATGAATATATATATATATATATATATATATATATATATATATATATATATATATATATATATATATATTCATAATTGTGTATATATATATATATAAAATTGGGCTGTCCAGTTAAAAATAATTCATTGAGATTAGTCACATAATTTTCATGAGTTAACTCATGATTAATCACAACTTAATCACATATTTTTATCTGTTCTCAAGGTACCTTAAATTAATACTTTGCAAGATTTATAATACTCTAATCAACATGGGCATGAACAAATATGAATGCTTTATGCAAATGTATTTATAGATAGATAGATAGATAGATAGATAGATAGATAGATAGATAGATAGATAGATAGATAGATAGATAGATAGATAGATAGAGAGATAGAGAGATAGAGAGATAGAAATGTTTTATTATGTGTTTGTGAGATTGTTTGTGTGTTTATTATTTGTAAGAGCTGTTGACTAGAAGCAGTAAAAATAAGACAATAATTTGCAGTTCCTTCATGTTGAGTCTTCCAGAGTGATGGAACCCATACTTATTTCTTATTAGCATGTGCTTCCAAGATTAATGGTTACGCTAGAATATCTAGATACTATGTTAACTGCAACCAGAAGTAAATCTGTTTTTGAGTCTTGTGTAGTCACTGAATTAGATATTGACTGTTGGTGTAATTGTATTTTATCATATTAGTATACCAATTAGTATAGTAATACAGTACTATCATATTAGTATACCAGTTTACATGTTTAACTGCATTGTATTATGGACACAGTATTATAGCTGTGTAGTGGCCAACTCATTAATAACACCAACAGAACCTCATTATCAGTCAGAACAGACATACTGAATATTTCAGGTGAGTGTGTGTGTGTGCCGGTCCTGCATCATTATTATTATTATTATTATTATTATTATTATTATTATTATTATTATTATTATTTGGAGTAACAGAGCAGAATGTGTGTACAAAAATTTAAACGAATAGCAGATTTTAGCCAACCTGTGAGAATTTATATAAACAGTTTATTTGTTGAATACCATGAGTTACTTGTTCAAACTGTCTTCAGTTTAATATGATTGTCATTGTTACAAGGAGAAAAACAATAGCACTTGAAGGCTCCCTGATAAAATATGAATTGATTGATTTTTTTAATTAAATTTGCATGATTCTCAACACAGAATAAAAAATAAATAATTAATATAAACAAACATACTAACTAACACTGACTAACTGAACACAGGATATAGTGGCATCACTCACACATATTCACACATATTCATATCCTCATTGGAATGTATAGTATTGTGAATCTACCTAACAGCATGCTTTTGGGAAGTGAGAGGAAACCGGTCATTTAAATGACCAATTAGGCTTATGACTATACAAATTATATACTATACATTTTTATACAGTCATTATTATTTCTTACCATTTATTACTGTTTAAGTTGTCTCTTAGATTGGTAATAATAAAATTTTTATAAAACTATAAGCATAAGCCATATCTTAGTGTTATTTGAAAAAAAAAGGCAATGATTTTGGGAGATTTTGGGTGAGGAATAAAAGGCCTCCAATAGAAAACAATTATCATATGCATTTGCTAAATGTACATAATATTTAATTAGTTGGGTTGTACCCATAAAATCAGTCTTATAGATCCTGCTTCAATCTCTGAAAATGGAGATAAATCATGCAAACTGCTGGTAGACAGAAAATTGAGTATGCCAGGCTAGACCTTATCATAGCAAAATGGGTTTGGCTTCTTTCCCTCTCAGTCAGAGCTTTTATCAGGCTGTCAAAAGTGCAGTGGTGCTAGAGATAGATTTGGAGCTTATATGTTGTTGGGCGGACGCTAATAAAGCACTGCTTACTGGCTCCCAGGCCGCACACTGAAAGAGTCTGGGAGCAGGTGATTTAAGGCTGTGAGGCTGCTCTGGAGAAAATCAATGGCATCCAGAGTCACCTCGTCTTCACACAGAGGACAAACCTCCTACATCCATCCCTCCTTTGACTGATCATTCAACCTAATCCTCCTTCTTTTCTCCTTGCTCACTATTTATTATAGTAGGCTTTAGTGGAAAAACCTGCATCTGAAGGACTGTTGCTAGGAAGAGAAAGAAAAGACTTTTAGTATAGGTTAATGATGACTTCCTGTGCTTTCCTCCAATTCTGTGATCTTTTGTACTATTGCAGAGAATTTTTAGTAGACTACTTTGTACTGTTAGACAAAGAAGAGCAAAAATAAAATAATAACACATCATGGGATGAAATTACTTATTCATTAGCTCACTTCATTAATCTGGATAGCAGAGGAGACACAAAGACAAGGCCTGGATCTCGCAAGAGCAGGGATGAATAATGTAGCACCTTCAGATGAGCAGACCCCCATAAACTCTAACATATGAATTTGAAATGTCACTGTTAGTGCTCCTGTTTTATATTCTGTTTAGCACAATTTCCTGTTTACCCAGTTAAGTTTCCCACAATTTATTCTCAATAATTTTTCTCAATTAGATTTCTTCATTCATTCAGTCAGGGTCACTGGCGATCTGGAAGCCAATTACATAGCTTGCTGTTGACAAAAAATACTGTTCCAATTATTAACAGGTCAAAAGAGTAGTCATTTTTTTTCTAAATAGTGGGATTATAATACATTAACGTATAATGATAATAATTAAGAGAAAAGGCAATCCATAAAAGGTGTGGACTGTTTGAACTTTTGATCAAAGTAATCATGGAGGGTTGTGATAGACCAAAAGCTTACTGTGGGGCAAGACACTTTAGTGCTTTTTTAATTTATCTGTATAGTAAAGCTCTACTGAGAGCCAATATACTGTGGATAAAATAAGTAAAATATGGTCAAAACCTTGTTGCTGTATTGTGGACTAAGTTGCACCTGTTTATGGACCTAATATAATAACTAACCTCAACATACAGGCAGACATAAACTTGGAGACTGGAATATATATGTGGAGAAGCAATGGCCTTTTACACACTGACAGCAGTAAGTGTCAAAATCTAAGCTTTATACTAATAAAACCAAGGAGTCCCATCCATAATCATGTCAAGAGCACTGTTTAACCAGCTCTGTTTCAGTATAGTAAAAGGCCCACACAGTCTGTGTATCTGCTAAGCTACAACATAGTCTAAGCTCTTATAGATAAATGGAAAAATTGGTTATCATTTTACATTTGACTTTATTTCCCCTAATTACTTTCCCCATTTTATTTAGCTGATAATTTTCCTTTTTTTTCATAATTAAACTTACTGTGCAGGAGACACGAAAGTGCCTCTGTTTTGACTTGTCTTTTGCTGTGGTAGCACACCTACCTCAAGGTTTGATGTGTTGTGTGTCCTCAGATGCTTTTCTATTCATCATGGTGGTAAAGTGTGCTTATTTGAGTAACTACACACTTCATGCCAACTCAAACCAGTTTGCTTATTCCCCTCAGATCTTTTCCATCAACAATGTGTTTGACCCACTGCACACAGGATGTTTTTTTTTTTTTGCTGCTGTTTTACACCAGTCCCTGTAAACTATAGAGACTGTTTTTTGTGAAATTCTGAAATAGTCAAACCAGCCCATATGGCATCACCAATCATGCCACTGTTAAAGTCACTGATATATTGAAATGATTTATTTTAATAGGCTGCTTGGAATATTCGAGTAACAATTTAATTGTACTGTGTAACAGACTTTTCTGTACATATTGAAATAAATTCTTGAATTTTAAATAGATTTTCTTCCCAATTCTGATATTTGACCTCTTGACCTGTATTTGCCTGACTGTATGAAACACCAGTGTTACACAATGTTAAAGGATCCTGGTGTAAAGAACAAGTGGTCGGTGATCTAAACGGTGCTAAAATGATCAGAACGAGAACTGATCTGCTTATATTGTAAACACCAAATGTGCTGAGACTATTTGTATATATATATATATATATATATATATATATATATATATATATATATATATATATATATATATATATAATATGACTGAATATGGCTAATTTAAAAGGAATAATGTATGAAAAGACCCTTAATGGAACATTTGGTGGGTATATTTTAAAATAATAACACATCTTTTAATGATGTTAATGATTCAGACATTGAAAGTCTTCACCCTCTTTTATGTTGTTGCCAATAAAAAGGCAGTTGTGAAATAAAACCTTTAAACACACTCTCTATCTTGAGGTCTGTGATGCCACAGATCAGGCTGGCTCCATCTTACAGGAATAAAATTGCAGCAAAAAATTGACAGCTTAACATTTAGACTGTAACAGTCCAAATGTACACTTTGGATTGTATCAGAGATCAGAGCCCCTTACAGTGGCCCAAGGGGAAGCTGTAGGTGTGTGTGTCTGGGGTTTGTTCTGCTGACTGTAGTGCATTGCAGGCTGTAATATGTGTGCTGTACCAGAGCCCATGGATCACTAATTACTGTAAAAGCAGGCAGGAGTGATTGGCTCAGGCAGGGTGGCTGTCAAACTTGTGATGTTGACTAAAGGATGAGAGACAGTGAATTAGTGAAAGAGAGAGAGAGAGAGAGAGAGAGAGAGAGATAGAATAAGTGTCATTCTGCCCTTGTTTCCTGTGGGATATTCTCTTAGGAGAGGCTTGTCTCCTTGCATTAGGAACCGAGGCTGCAGTGCAGAAAAACAACTCATCATGATTCACTCGGCAGAGCTGCTGCCATCGGGGGGCCTGATGAGGCCCTGGAAGCCTCGGGCCAACTTCCACATACCTCTCTATGCCTCTTTTTTTATTTTTATTTATTTATTTATTTATTTATTTTTGCCTTGGTCCTGGTATGTATATCAGCCCCCTATTTCTAAATTTCTTTGCACTATTTCTCTAAAAGGTGTGATCTATTGTAAAAGTAAGCCTGGTACCTAGTTATAGTTATCAGCATGTTTGGCTGTCAACAGTTATAGTTGTTTGGCTACAGTGTCAATATGTGCCAAATTGTAAAGGAATTAGAATTATGGACAATGAAATGTGTAAAGGTGCATGTAGTATTTATAATACATGCCAAATTATAAAACTGAATAGAGATTTTTTTAAGTGCTAAAATATTACAATCATTTATTTATTTAGTCTTTGGGACAGCCAACAATTTCTCCCGTCTCAATCAAAATGGGCATTTGTAAGCTTATGTATGCAGAAGATTGCTGATAGCAATTTCCAACCTGGGTTTTCTGTAGCCCTGTAAAACAACATAAGCAATTTTTTTTAAAAGATGTGCTTAGTTGGCTTTTTGTGTCTCAGAGGAAGAATGTAAGCTATCACCCTTTTGATTCTTTTGGTTGTGAATTCTCAAGCAAGCAAAACAGGGAGAAATTAATAAAATGATAAAACAATTCTATTATAGGCTAATAAATTCTCCACATTCCATTCCTATTCCCTTATGCACTTTATTTACTATTTTATACCCAATAAATGCATTGTATTTAAAATATATTGTGTAATATTTTGCCTTACGTTCTACCTATTTCCTTGTAAAGTACAATGTGAATTGTGTATGACAAGCACTACAAAAAAAAATGGTGCACTAAAAATAAACTTGCCATGGCTATATGTATATATGTTGTATTGTACCAGCCATTGTGAGCTGAGGTAAGATTGCTTGCCCACACATGCATGAATAAAATCTGCTGGAGATAGTTGGAAGGTGATAAAGTGAAACTTGTGTGTGTGTGTGTGTGTCTGTGAAAAGAGTTAGGTTGAGAGAAAGAGGTTGAGAGCGAGAGAGAGAGAGAGAGAGAGAGAGAGAGAGAGAGAGAATGTCTTTACAAGCTCTGGACTTTCACTAATGATGCATGAGTGCTCAGCCTCCTGGGATGTCCAAGTTATGACCTAGTTTCTGTGTGTGTGGACATGCACAGAGACACATATATTTGTGTGTGTGTGTGTGTGTGTGTGTGTGTGTGTGTGTGTGTGTGTGTGTACTAACGTTTTTATATCCTAATGGATATAGTTTTGACCTTTGGCTGTTTTGTTTTATCTTTTTTTCCCTCAAAAAGTTAACGAAAAGCTTACGGAGGTTGAGAATTTAGATATAACGTAACATTAGTCTGCTGCTTTAATATTTGGGTCCTCATAAGTATTAGTGTGTGTGTGTGTGTGCGTGTGTGTGCAATCTGACGAACAATCACAGTGATAAATACTGCCCTCATGTGTCAAATGATTTTCTAGATTATCACATCTCAATGCTTTATGTAGCATAGCTGTATGGTATATTAATTTGTATCTTGGAGCAGCTTATAACTATATGTTGCATAAAATCTGGCAACATCTATCGAATCAAAGCGATTCTATTGTCATATGTCATAGCAGACACCTTTTATTACCCCATACCGTCAAGAACTGAGATAAAAATGCTGTTATACTCCCATCTGGTGGCAGATAATCAAAATAAACATTACAGTCGGTGAATAAGCTTTCAGTTAGAGAAACCTAGTCCTTGTTAATTACAATAAACTTGCTAGCAAGCTGCAAGTCACTCATGTTGCTTGCCATTTGTCTCCTGTGTGTGTCTAGTGACCTGTTGCAACTAATTGTCATATACAGTCCAGAAACGTCCTTATTTATTAGGAAAAAATATGCAGTCAATGGAAATAGAAAGCACACTCTTTTTAAATTATTTTTTTTTTTTTTTTATAGGTAAATAGCAATTGTGCAGTCTTCACCAACTTCTATAACCATTTGTTTATTTAGCATTTCAGTGGTGTTGAGGTGTAAACTTTGATTTTGTCAATCTCACACCTTAGTTGTTTTAAATCTTTTTTACCCATTCAGATGTTGATTTGCTAGTATGCTTGGGATCATTGTCCTGTTACATGACCAATTTCATCTCAACTTAAGCTTCTAGGTACAAGATGGCCTCAAGAATCACCCCTCCACTACCATTCTTGACAGTTGGGATGGGTGTTTGTAATGATATGCTTTGTCTCATCAGTCTAAAGTGTATTGTCCAAGGGCAGTTATAATTTGTGCAGATAAAATATTGCAAACCTAAGTCATGGTTTAATATTCTTTTTGGCAAGAATGGGCATTTTCCTGGTTACCCATCCAGGAAAACCAAACTTGTTCAGTCTTTCTTTTAAATTTGACTGTCTTGAAAGTAAACATAAACATATATTTACAGAATTACATTAAGAAGAATAAATCACATGATGTAGCTTTTACACTTTTATTCTGAGCATTAAACAGCATGACCTAGCCAACTGTATCAAGGGCAATTTTTGTAAAGAACCTGCTCACTAAATGATACATATTAGACTGTTTATAGATATACCCTTATAACCCTTACCCAGATTGATGAGCAGCAACACTTTCCTCCCTGAGGTCCCACCTTTTAGGGATGATGCTAAAACACACCTGAATACCACAAAACCCCACCAAACTGCCAAAATTGTGTTTATAGAAGTAATTAAATTTCTTAATCTTTACCAAATAGTGTGCATTTCACTAGTAACACCTAGCTGCATATTACTCTAGTAATGATTTTGGGAACAGAAGGGTACTTTGTGCTGTATCTGAAGGGTAGGTTTGGTGTCTGTCTGCATATTGAATTTTGTGTCGTCAACTGAAGTTATTTGTTTGTGTATAGTTAAATTCAACCAATTACATACAATTATATATATACTACATTTCAGAGTGAAGGTTTTCCTTCATAAGCCTCATGTCTATACATATTAAAGATTAAAGAAGCCAAGTGTACCATGGCCAAATTTTCCAAAACATTCTCACTTCTCTCACATGATGGCATTGATATTGCTTTATAAACAAATGCCTTCCTCTATTCACTGAGGAATATCTGGGGTATAGGCCCATAGGCTATCACATTTCAGCACACTCATTAGCGCCTTTAAAATGCTGGACACTGGATTCTGACTACTTAATACCATCTAACCACTGGCACAAGTAAATCAGCACAACTTTTTAGAAAGTATTCATAATATATTGATTTTGTTTAAAACATGGTTTAATATTAATTATGGCCTCTTATTCAAACTTGCACACTTTGCTAAAATGTACAGATGCTCAAGAAGGTATTGATGTACATCACATGTGGTGGAGAAGAATTGTTTTGCACCTGCATGTGCTGGTACAGTGAGAGATTGTCATTCCTAATCTCTTCATAGTTCATTGTAAAAATAATTAATATATAACATATGACACAAGTATGCAGAAATATACTATTATTAGTATTTCTTTTAAGTGCACATTGACCTTGACATTTAACACGACTACAGATTCTAATGTATTTTTAATACTGGAAGATACACCAGTCTTTTCCTGATGATAATCTTTGGCAGACTTTTATTGACCACAAATAGTGTTCTTGGTCAGGTTTGAGTTTCCAAAAGTAAGCTCATAGGTCAAGGTTAAATGCTAAAGCATTCACCACACTAAACACTCACTCTCTAGGTTAAGATTACTTCAACAACTGCTTTTGAGGAACTGGGCTATTTTAAATATTTATTTAATCACTGGAAGTATTTTTGATTTAGGTGGTTGCCTAGTATGATTTCTGACATTTGCATCTCAGCCCATCCACAGTATAGGTTTACAAAAATCTTTCAGTTTAAAATTATTGTGCTTATGAATGATTGATTGATTAATTGATTCATTGTTTGATTCATTCATTCATTCATTCATTCATTCATTCATTCATTATCTTGGGTGCTAATAAGGGCTGATGAAGGAGTCAAAGGATTTAAGTCTGGTAAAGGTTTTAGATAGTGAGTGTATGGACTTGCCTGTAACTCTCAAAGAGTGCCCGAACCCTAGGGCGAGCCAGGTTCCTGAAAGTGCTCCTTGATGAGAGACTTTAGTTTGGACTTCAGCCTGCCAACCCTCCAAAAGGTCAAAGGCACAACGGAGTGGATCAGGTGTCTGCAGTGTCAGTCGATAAGCAGCTATAATTTCTCTCTCTCTCTCTCTCTCTCTCTCTCTCTCTCTCTCTCTCTCTCTCACACACACACACACACACACACACACACACACACACACACACACATATATATACAGCTATGTGTAATGACTTGAACTTCAACCTTTGAAAGTCACAGCATATGAGCAAACAAGTGCAAGTGAATCATGTGACACATTATATATAACAATATATTCTAATGCATGTATATATATATATATATATATATATATATATATATATATATATATATATATATATATATATATATATATATATAAGTATACTAAGCATGCAGTCCATTGTTTAAAGATATCGAGCAGATACAGTCCCTAACCCTGCCTGTCATGCGTGGGCCAATCTCAGGTTACATGTGAGAGTTAAATTTCTTACGTAAGTGACTGAGATCAGGTCTTGCAAGATTTCTCTCTCTCTCTCTCTCTCTCTCTCTCTCTCTCTCTCTCTCTCCCTCTCACTCATTGCTTCATCATTGGTCCTGGTTTAATCAGGTGGATGATGTTGCAGGAAATGTCACGTCCATCACATTTGTGTATAAACAAGTTGCAGTCAGGGTAAGAACAACTTGCACGCAGCCTCTTTACTCCATGTTTGTGCTGCGTCCTAGAGCCATTTCTAAATACATGCGTAGAACAGATTTCTGTACATTTACACATTTATTTACATTTACACAAGGCTGCTTAGTAAGCTTTGAAAAATTTCAAAACAATTTAGAGCTGCTTAACTCTACTACAGCTACTAAACCCACCCACAGAACATGTTGTTTTTAATGCAAACATGGAATATATAAAATTTTATATTTATCAAGTATGAAATAAATTTTCAATGTCTTGAAGCCTGCACTTTTTTAATCTTTATCAGCACAAATAAAGATGCTGTAACTTTAAAGAAGGTTCTTAACTAGTTGTCATATTCAGTTCTCAGATATTTTAAACAAAATAGAGAAGCTTCTGTTCAGAAATGCACATCAAATTGTTTTATTTAGGAAAGCAATATCCTAAGAGGAAAGAAATGCCCTCATGGTATATAGACAACTGGTGTTGGGCCCTTAAAGTGAAAAATATCCTTGATGTGATGTCAGTCCACACTGTCAGCTGTGGTCACATGCTTTTTCATGCCCTGTCTACACCACCAGCAGACAGACAACAGGTAAATGGTCAGGCAAACTGGGAGGTCATGGAAATAAGCAGTTACAAAGATAAGGAACAGGATAGCACACACAAGAGCCCCAGTGATGTAGCTTAGAGTAGAGATTTTAGCCCAGCACACCAGCAACCAACTTGATATTGTGCCCACTGAAGAGGAAACCATCCCGGAGTATGAGCTAGGCAACTCAGTCCCCACACCTGGATCCCGGACATCCTGAGCTACCCTATAACTCAGAATCTCCTCACTCTCATAACCCTTGTGTGGGGCAGGAAAAAGAACATGCTCACCCTCATTCACAGATTCTGTCAAGGTGAAGTGCCCAGATGGAGTACTACTGGTGAGACTGCTTACACAATTTGGTGTATGTGGAAAGGATTTAGTAAAACTTTGAAGAGTGTGCAGTTCCTTGTGTAATTCTGTGTCTATGTAGTCATCACCCCACTCTGCCATACATATGTACTCTGATCAACAACTTTCAAACTATTCTGACATTCTCTAGCAGCTATATATTCTACTGGGGTTATTTCTTTTTCTTGACTTTCACTGTATTTAGAGAATGTCTTTTTTACTAACTCGTAATACACATCCTCCTCATCCCACTTCCCGAGACATTCCCTCTGCTTATGTGGTTCATCTTCATCACACACCACACTTTGCCTCAATGAACTGCATATTTCTGTGTTTCCATCTTTTAGATGGGAGGGTTCCTCATCATTTTCATGCAAAATACTTTCTAGTGCTACTAAAGTGTCTTCAGAATACTCACTACAAAATATCCTTTTCACTTGGGATGCATTCTCATTTTCTTCACCAATACACTCTTTCTTTTTCTTTGGTTCCCCACATTCATCTATATTCTGTTTTTCTGACTCTAAGCTGTTTGATAATGGTTTGTTCCTGATACTGGTAAATGTCAAAGTATCTTTGACTACTCTGTGTGTGTTCTCTTTCACCTTCTTTTCTAGGTCTGAGAACCCTGTACTGCTTGAATATTCTTTAAAGAAGATGTCATTTTCTGGTTTGAAAGTTCTTGCTCTGCTTCAGCATGGACTGTCTTCCCTGGATTGGTTAATGATATGGGCTCATCTTCACAAAAAGGCCTTTCACAAAGTGTGTGTCTACCATTGAGGGCCTTACTATGCCCCCACTGGACCCAGACTGATTCTGATTCCTGGTTGTTGCATGGTTCAGAACTAATCTGTGACTTTTCACTATACTTATAATTCAAATCCTCATTGACCTGACTGGCATCAACTGCTGGTGACAGTTTAACAGGATCAGACTTGAGAGTTTCCATTGCTGTAAAGCATTGAGGTAATCCAGTCCCACTGGTCAATGCACAATGCTGGCTATTCCCTGCTGATATATTGTCCTCTATTTTGGACATATCATATTCTGAATTTGATAATTGGGAAGCATTGGACTCTACAATGCAAAGCAGACTCTTTTGGTCCAAAGCCTTGTCTAAACTATCTGTTCCATCGAGGAAAGCTTTCCAGGCATCATCTGACATCTTTGTTGACATATCCTCTGTTAGTTGCATGGGTTGTACCACATTAAGATCTTTTAAAGTCTCTTGATGTGAAGGTTGCTCAAGCTGGACTTCTTTATCTCTATTAGAGAAATAATCTTGCAAGCATGCCACCTGAGTTGCTTTTCGCCTTTTCTGTCTTTCAGCCTGTTAAACAAAAACAGTAACAAAATCATTATCCTAATAAACTTTCAATCAGGTGAAAGAGAGGTCAAGAGCTGTATGTGCTGTTTCAGTAACCTTTACTATAGCACCTTCAGCTGTTGCATGATGTGTAACACTTGTGCTAATGAGTTGCACTTGAACAAAGGTACAAGTTTTTCTTTTAGTAACTAGAAGGTTTTGTGTTACACTACCACAAAGATGGTGGTCCCTAATTAAAGTGGTTCTCTAGTTACAATGGTTTGACAATTTTTAAATCTTACAATTACAATATTGATACAATAGTAAACATATTTTACGTTTTACGGAAGGCAACGCGACAGTGTATGCTCAGCCCTCTATTTGCGGCCCGCCTCTTGTCCACACACCTGCACCAGTGCTAGTCCGCGCACCACTGCTACATACATATATACTGTATAGTTTATACAGAATGGTACTGTACTGTAAATTGCTTCTGTTTTGCTAGATTATGTACTGTAATTTTGTTTTAATTATTAACAAATTCCAGTATACTATACCATACTTATCACCATTCTTTAAATCGGGCATTACCTGTATAGTGATTTACTTATTATGTAAATATTGTTGTTGTACAAAATGTACATTTTGTATTATTGTATGTAAAAAGTAAAATAAACATTCTTTCACTAATTGCTGTCTCACAGTTCTATTTGCTCACAAATCCTAAATTGTAAAGATTCATGCAACGAGAATTGGTAGATTTTTCAAGCTAGCCTTACTGATGCTTACAAAATTATAAAGAATATTGCATAAACTTATACGTGTTAAATATAACTTGGCAAACTTACACATATTACCTAGCTAGCTTAGTTTTCTGGATAATGAACCAAGTAAAATTGCTGTCCAGTTTCTTCACTGGTGCACATTCTGTATAAAATGTCCATGATACCAGTAGAACTTCAAAAGAATAATCCAGTTATATAACTGGAAAAATATTAAGTGGAATAATAAACCAGAAATGCAAGATAGGCTAATGATAATCTTGTGTGCTTCAGCTACATGTCTTGGAATATAAAATAAATAACTAATAAACTAACTAATTTATTCATACAGATCTTTCTAGGTTTACAAGATAATGTTTCTCCATCATAGCAACATTACTAGATTTACATTCTGTGCATTTAAGGGCTTAAGGGCACTATATGATTCTGTGCATCATGTTTCTGTTTTTGCTCAGTCAGGTGCACTGTACCCTTTGACCTGAGACATACTGCAAGCTGTCCAAATCTCAGACATTTTAATTCTGGAGCCAAAACATGTTCACTTCTTAAAATGAGCTTGAGCTGAAAATGCTATACGGCAAATTGTTGTACACTTTTTATGATTATATTTATTTGTAGATTTAATGCTCAATATAGCAGGACATTTTAATACAGCAGGACAAAGTCAATATAATACACATGCAATTTTCCTAAGTAAGGTTTAATTTACATTTACAATTCAATTTACATTTATTCATTGGACTGATGCCTTTACCCAAAGCAACTTACAGTTAAGGGGATTGAAGGATTAATTGCCACGCTTTAAAGCCCAACTGTGGCTCTTTTAATCTTTCTCTTAAAACTTTTACTTCTAAGCTACTTCAGTCCCATGATTTTTTGGTGTGCTTATTTTCTGAATTGACTGACCTAAATTCAATTTATAAAATGTATGTGTGTGTGTATATATATATATATATATATATATATATATATATATATATATATATATATATATATATATACAGTATATGACATATGACAGACATATACCAAGCAATGTATTAATAAGGAATGTATTGCATATTATCTGTTACACTTTTTAAATAAAAAATCTAATAACCAAGTATTAAGTCAAAAAAAGGCTAAAAACTGTACATTGTACACCAAATACAATGCCTCTAAAGTGCATTCAATCCCTGAATGCCCCACATTGTTACTATATCGACATGCGTGTCATTGTGTCATATAATACTATGTGAGTCAACCTTGAAGAAAATCGGATTGACCTTACCAAAGTTTTGTAGCTCTCCTTCAGTGTTGATCGACTTTCTGCTTTCTGCTGAGTTTTCTCTTTTTTATTCTCTACAGACCTAGGTGACTCTTGTTCTAAAAAAAAAAAAAGAATGCCTTTATCAGACTTGCATTTAAAATTGATTACGTTTATCTCTCAAGTGTTTTTTTTTCTGGATCCCACCTGAGAGTTCACTGCTCATGTCCATGGATTTTGACTCAACACTACTCCCCTTTCTGTAAACATATGGAGTTAAAGAAATCACACTCTATTATAGTCTTATGTCTAAAAACCCTTTAGTATTCTATAAACATAATTAGCAGCACTGCAAAGATTAATAAAAAAAATTTGTATTGCATTTTTGACTGACCTTTATCTGAATAAACATTGGTAATTAGAGTAACTACAAAAGCATCTTTTTCTTACTTGATAACTTTCAAGCAGCTCTTTTTTCCCTTTTGATTGTTCTCTTCTGTGTCCCTTTCTTTCCCTTCCTCATTCTCTTTCAGTGCTCTCTCTCCTCTTTTATGGCAGAACAGCACATAGTTCATACCACCATTATTGGCCCAAAAAATTCCATTGGAGGTTTCATAGCAGAGGCAGAACTCCACCCGCACCCCTTCAGTTGAAAAAGGAGGCATTAAAGTGAGCAGGAAGGAGAAGCGGTCTGTCTCTCCATCGCTGGATCCAGGAATATACTCAGCTTGCTTGTCAAAGTGGCTTTGCCAGCCATCCAAAGAGGTGCGTACATAAACAACTTTGTGATATGAAAGATTAAGTACACGGACAGTACCACGGATGGTGGTGGAGCCAGGCAGAAGCTCAATCCTCTCCAGCTCCAGCTTGTTCTGCTGAAGCCGGAGTTTCAGATCCTCATCCGAGTCTGGGACCCTGAAGATGCAGGACAGGTGGAGCTCTTCTCCCTCTCTACCTTCAGCACTCTCAACTCTGTTATCAAACTCCTTAACGGAAACCAAGTCCAAGCCGAAGGCATCTGCAAAAGAAACCTTTCTTCGCACCACAGAAGCCAGTGGTGGCTCAAGTTCAGACTCATCAGACTCATCACTTGAGCTCCTTTGTGGGGATTTTGAATCTTTCTCTTCCTCATCTTCACCTTGTTCATAGGCACTGAGTGCCAGAGGCTCAGTGTAACAGGTAGCCATGGCCGATCCAGGCTCTTTAACCAATTTTCCTGCACGGTGTACGACTGAGAGACAGGCAAGGCAGAGAAGTTCCAGTCCACTAATATTCCACACACAGCGACTGCATATACCCACTCAGGTTGCAGCCAAACACTATGCTGTGCTCTGAGCCAGGCCTAAAAATAGTTTCACTACCCATGAACCTCTTTCACGAATGCTTGTCTACCCTCTACAGACAATAACCTGATATAGCAGGTGCCCTTGTGACCCAGTCTGATGGAGAAGATTATAGAGTCTTCTAGAAAGCAAATTATGATACATTTGATATATTTTTAAGATGGTGGAATAACCTCAATTATAATATGTAGATAGATAATGATAATAGAGATATAGATAATGGTTTATTATATACTCTTTTCTTTCACAAAAATTCCAAGATTACTTTAGCTGTTTTAAAAAAAAGACAGTATCACCCTTTTCTCTGCAAAAGTAAAAAAATTAAAATAAATAATAATAATAATAATAATAATAATAATAATAATAATAATAAGTATAGTTCTTGTGTATATTGCTTCGTTGCTTTAGCAAGGTTTTAATTTTTTTTTGCTTATGTTTTTGTTCTGAAGGTAATTAATTTGTTACTATATGCTTTGTACTGTGATATTACAGCAATATTTTACAATTACTGCTTGTCACATTGTAAAAGGTCTTTCAATAAAAACTTACCTATAGCATATGGTGTGATGTATGTGGCAGATTATATGATGGAAATCCTCTAACAATAAACTTGTTATTATATACAATATACTACCATTGGTATTATATTTGTAGCTGTCTTTTCAGTTTTGTTTAATTCTACGCTATTCTCTTATTGGTAGGTTTTGGATGATTGTCGTAGCAATGATTATGTTGCAGAATTTTTGTAAATGACAATAAAAAAACTGTCTACACTACTTTTTTAAAACACTACATCACTGTTGTTTTATTATTATATATTTCTAAAGCTATCAGGCAGCTTCAATTAGTTGATTTAAATACCAAATCAATCTAAACCTTAGCAGCTTTAGTTTTTTTTCTAGGTTTGTATTGTGACAGCTGTTAAACTAGCATTAGTTTGCATCATTATATGTATCACACTAGCTAACATTTGAGAGATTGGGTATAAAGGTTTTGTCTTACGCTAATACCACTCTTCCCTGGTTTCTTCGTGAAAGAAAATGCATTATACTCAATAACTAAAATGAGTGTCTGATTTGAGGTTGATGTCTTTTTATGTTTATGAATCATAAATCATTTACTTTCATTCTTAACTAAATTTGATAAATTATATACAATAAAATAGTGTCTATTGTATCTTGCTACAAAGCTATACAAGCTTTTACATACTATTCTGTAGTACAGAAACTGCATTCGAGTATCAATAACACTTGTTTCCTTGAGTATTTGGTCGTTTTTACCACCACTGATTAAAAAGTACTACCCAGTTCCAGAAAGAAAAAAGGAAATGAATGGATATGACACTGTAGGTGAGGAGTGAAATAAACATCTTGATTATTACTGTGCACAGTCTTACATCTTGCTAACTCTTTCTGTATCTACATAGCTTTTTGTGTGTGTGTTGCAGGGTTTTTTGTCACACTAGTGATTAGCCTTATTAGACAGTAATTGCTTTGCTACCACTTTCTGAACATATTAGCACCTGGTGTAGCAGTAGTAGCAAAAAAATAGTATTTTCAGCACCTCAGTTTCAAACCCTAATCTCAAACAATTCCATACCTTTTCTATCTAGCTATCATTACTAGTCTAGCTATCACACAACTATTAATTACTAATTAGTTATATTTCTCTGGAGGCAGTTTAGTCCCCAAATAACACAGTAACATGACTACTAATTCAATTGAAATGCATTTTGTGCAGTGATGCTCTCTATTTGCTTCACTATATGTCACATCCATCAAGGAGTTCTTAAAAATTTTGCAGCTTATGAACCCTGAAAAAATACCTTAGATTTTATTTCATGAATATTACTTCAATGTGTGCAATAACTGTTGTACGATAATCTGTGTCTATTGAACCCATAGAGGTTTTTGATTTTTTATTTTCAAACGAGAGAACACAACATTTTTAGCATGACATCATCTGAAGGCCTGTATGTTTTGAATTAATAGAGGTTCTGTTTAAACCCATACAATTAAAATGACCAGTTAAACCTGTGAATTTATTTTACCACGCTCACAAAAAGAAGAAATTGAAAACAGCACAAACTCCCAAGATCGAGAAAACGCATATCTCATATTAACCACAGGACGGCGCTGTGCCACTACATATATGTCTTTAAACTCACCCTTCATGGATATGCAAGTGTAGTTTTGCATCCGCTAGGTGGCAGCAAATATCAAATATTCGCCTTTTCCCCGCATCTACTTATTTTCTTACAGCGTAACCAGTTTCTACACTGGTATTAGCGGAAATATGATCAAATGCATTAAAATGACTAATATTTATTTTAAAATACATCAAATACAACTCAAACAATTTCTTGCGGAGTTATGATTTTGTTTTTATTTGTTATGATATTAGTCTATTTTAAGTTAGACGAATTGCAGAAATAAATGAATACATTTAATGTTTTTTTATTATTATGATATATATATTATAAAACATTATGTGGCATATGTAAAATATTAGTCATTCTTTTATAAGTGTTTTTATTCTTATAGTTTTTTTGTAATCAATTGCAGTATTAAATCCCTAAAAAAGCTACAGACTCGCTGGTGTTCATGTTATTGTGGCGTCTCTGGTATACTTTTGTGCACATTTATAACTATATTCAGCTTGTGTAAAAAAAAAAAAAATACTCCAAAATAAAAACATCATCATTGATATTCCCCTCAATCTATAATTATAACAACCCAAACTATTTACATTAAACTGCAGAGTTAAACCTGGTGTGTGTGTGTGTGGAGGATGTGTGGAGATTGACACGGTGTGTCGTCAGATTTCTTATACAAATGATTGCGTGAGGAAATTTGTTTTGGTGGGATTTTATTCAGAAAACGTTCCTGAATAATTTATATCAAATGCTCATGTCGGTCAACATCTCAACGTCGGGGAGTTAACCTGCGATTAGTCGCGCGCTCGTCGCTCTTATTGGAAAACTTCGAGCTTTTGTTTTACTTTCAATAAAAACGCGTTCAATAATTCACACGGAAAATAAATAAAAGCGCAAAACGACAAAAAAAACCCTCTCCCCCAACACACACAGGCAACGGCAATTAAGATATCCAGCACTGATTATAATAACAGGTTGGGTGTGTTAATTGTTTTAATTGTTTAAAATGTCATTTTAACCCGGAGACCTGTGGAGAAACAGAAACGGCACTAAATGTTGTATGATTGCTCAATGTTTGATGATAAGGTACACGTTCAGGTTCGACTTTCACAGGTCTAAATCAGGCACTATAGGTATTAAAATATAAAAAAATAATAATAATATTTATACCAAGTCGCACCACATATGCATGAGCAGCTTTTCTTTCTCAAAACAACTTTTTTTGTGCAGAAATTGTATATCTCATATTTCTTTTTTTTCTCCTATTGATGAGGAGAAGGGTCGCAGGAGGAGAAGCAGCACCGGTGCACTTTGCACAACTTTAGATGACTTTCTAAAAAAAAAAAAATAGTTTCCCTTGAGTTGTTTTTTTTGTTTGTTTTGTTTATGGCAGGTGGACATGACGTTGAACTCCAAAAAAAATAATTATTATTGTAACTCCGCGCGTGCTGCCTCCCCCCCACCCCCCTCCCCGGGGGCCGCATTTCTAATAAGCTAGTCCCCTAAATAGACCTGGCGGAGTATACAAGCCCGGTGTGTTGAGGGGAAAAACAAGCGCAGCTTCGCATCGCATCGCGTCGTGTGTGTGTGTGTGTGTGTGTGTGTGTGAGAGAGAGAGCATCGTAGCGGCAGTGATTGTGGAGCTGTTTGGGGGCCGATAGCGTCAGTAACACCGGCAGCACTGAGCGGACAGAGACACAGACTCACACACACACAGGAGCGCTGGTGCGCGTGCATCTTCGAGCGGAGGAATACCGCTGCTTTTTGTTGCTGTTTTTTTTTAATTATTTATTTATTTAATTTTATTTGTTTTTTTTAAGGAAACCCTAAAACTGGCTGATTTTTTTTGGGTGACTTCCGCACAGCTCTTCTTGTCTCTCCAGTGTGACGGAAACCCCCACACACACACGCGCACAGAAACACGCACGCGTGTGTTTGGTGAGTTTGTTTCTCGCTCTGCTGCTGTTCGTGACTCGGAGTTTCACTTTGTAGCGCTTCGGGAGAAACAGTTACCGCGCTGTAAAGCTTTTCTTTTCTTTTTACTAAACTAACGGCTTTTGTTGTCCGAAGTGTTTATTTTTTTTGTCCGAGATGTTTATTTGTTGTTTTGGACAAACACGAGCGCGCGCGCGCACACAAACACACGCTCGCGCTGCTTGTCGGTCGGCTGCTCGTGTTGCTTAGGAGCTTCCAGGGTGAAGACTGAGGTCAGGGAAAGTGCTCATGTTCAGCAGTCCGCTTTTCCTGCCTTCTTTATTTTAAACACTCAATAACTATCACTTTGTTCACAACTTAAAGAATAAACAATACATATTTTTTTAAAAAGTGCTCAACTTACTATTGAAATGCAAAAGAATTAGGAAAGTAAGTGAGGTGTTTATATTTACTCCCAGTCTTGATACAGTCCTGATCACCGCCTGATGAGGATTCATTGTTTTAATACAAAGGCTAGTCATTTTCCAAATAAAATAAAATGATACTACAAGAAATGATCAAATAATATCAAATAAATAATACCAGATGTGTAACTAGTTCATTACAGCTGTAGTATTTAAATGATACTTTAGTAAAAGTAAAACTGGCATCATTTATATTCATATTGTTTATGCACAACTTTCTAACAAATGATTATTGTTTAGCTGCTTTTGCAGAAACTTTTAAATCTATCATTTTCTGTAATTATCTTATATAGACCCAATTTTCATCTTTGTTTCTTTCTGCATGAATTCTTGTTGTACTTTTTCTAAAAGTAAAATAAATGTTTTATATATATATATATATGTGTATCCCCTTAATATGTCACAGTAATATAACATTTTGTTTTGATGGATATTAACTTAAATGTAAATTATTATTATTATTATTATTATTATTATTATTATTATTATTAATGTCTTACCGTGTTTGCTCGTTTGCCGTCCCACGGTCCTGCTGAAATGTCCCCACTATGTGTAGTGATAGTAAGTTAAAGCCGGGTGTTAATGGTGCAGGTGATATAAAGGACAGCACTCGTCTTACACCACACACTCGTTTAATGGCTATATCTCAGTGAGTAAAGAAGATCGGCACCTAAATCAATAGGGTGGATGAAATTTTTATTTTTTAATTGCTGACAAGGTGTGTAGTAGCATAACTCTGGCGGTGACCTGTGATTTGTTTTCAGGCTTTCACCTCGGTGTTAGTTTGGGATTTTGCGTTTTCTGTCTGGCAGCTGTGCAGGTGAGGTGCAGGTGTGTCTCGCGCCATTTCATCACTCAACACATGGCCGCTTCAAAGCGCCAGTAATGGCAGTAGTAATATTTGGCAGAACGCACCTCACCGCTCCCAAGCCCGCTGTGTAATCTGAAGCCCAGCCCTTTGTTAAGTCTCATGCAGCTTTCTCCAGGTGATTTTAATTATCTCTGTCCCAGTGCCTGCCCGTGCCGGAGTGATGGCTTGATGGGGGCTGACCCGTGACCGGCGTCCAAACTCGCAGTCAGCCCTGGCATTTTGCATACATCTCCAGATTACACCATCCATCACGGCCGGCTCGTGTTGAGATGATAGGAAAATGCATGTGCTCTGTGCATTAATTCGCATGCATTGTGATAAGTTACAGTCATTTGTCAAAATTAGGGCTTGATTTGACTGGCACTGGGGTTATGTACAGATCCATATCTGCGCTGTTTGGTACTTGAATAACGAAACACATGACCGGGATTTATTTGTTCAGCTTGAAAAAGTCAGCGCAGTGATTTTTTTTAATCCAATAAATTGTTTGCTTGAACTGTTCCTAGTTTCATCCATCATCATGCTTTGAGAGACATTGTTCTTTATTTGTCAGTGGCAACTTAAAGTTTCCCTGCTCATTTGACCTCGAAGTGTCATACTGTTTTGGAAAAACTTTGCACTGCCTGCTATCTCCTAAACAGGGTCAAAAAATTACGCTTGAAAGCCTCCTGTTTTTGTCTATATTAACTTCACAGAAACGTTTCCATGACAACCTCCATGCAAGTTAAGGCAACCAGAGGTGATCAAGTTTGTTCCCCTTTCCTTTTTCCCTTCCTCCTCCAGTAAAAATGGAATTTGTGTTGACAGTTCTGGCCTTTAATGGCACTTCTGTGCTGTGTAAAAGTATTTGTTTACCAGGATCATGTGTTGCTACCTGTCAGACCAGGAGAGATTGACTTTTTCAGATAAAAGACTGTGGTGCATGTTAAGAGGCCCTCGTGCACCATAATTATCCACATCATCGTAATGGCGTTTTGTGTGCTTCACTAAGAGCCTGAGAGAGCTGAGGCTTTTTTAGTCACACTCTGGGTCACCATCCTATTAAGCCCGATCAGAAAAAATACCATGACTCCTGGCCAGGAAAAAAAGCTTCCTTGGGTGGGGTCAGCGGATATGGACTAAACGTGGATTGCAGTCTCGGTTCTCTGTGTCCAATGTGTTGTTTGACTAGAGGCAGAGTAAAGGAACAATTCCATCTCCGTGCTTCTTAGTAACTGCGGTTTGGACAGATGACCCAAATCTTTCCACATTCTAACTGCTGTTTGGACGTAGTGATTAGATAGTCGAGAAACACCCTTTACAAATTCAATTCTTGAAGCTGTGCCTTAACCTTAAATAAAAAGTTGCTCTTTTTCTTTCAGAGGCACATGATACACTAAACTTTATCCTTCCTTCTCACTGGGGTGGTACACTAAATCCTTAGTAGATTTTTATATTTTTTTTCTTTACAGCTTTGCTATAACTAACAGTTTCCTAAAGGTCTAATTATGAACCTGAAATAATTTTTAAAGGCACACTTAAAACATTCACCTTCCCTTGTGAAAAACACACACAACCCAATGTAAATGAAACCTATTTTTCCGGCCAGTCTTTATTCTTGTCTTTATTCATGTATTATTTGCATAAAATCAGCTGTAGGTTAGAAGGAAATCAGCCATTACTTGTTCTGCTTATGTTTGACTTGTGAAGGTGTCTCAAAGGTGACAAAATGATGGTGTAATGGAGAAGGTCTTGTTTTCAGCAATCTGAAACACAATAAAAGATTTGGCGGCGGCGTGTCATTTATGCCAAACAGCAAGGTCAACTGTGCTCAGCTCACGCTCATCTGTGGCCCGAGTGTATAGTAAACAGCGAGGCAGCTTTGAGAGAAAAGAGAAAGAGAGAGTGCCCGAGGAAGAAATTACCTTTTTTGTTGTGCTGTTTGACAGTTTGTGGTTTATTGCTACGGCTAGATTTATAATCTCATAAAAAACGTGTTTGGTCATTAAAAAAAGTGCTAATGAAAAATTAATATTAGTGAGTAAACACCAAGGTGTTGCTTCCAATTTGAATACATGTTGAATAATTTGTAATAAAACAGTGAAGCCAAATGAGATTTTTTTTTCCCCCCAAATGGAAACTGGGAAAGAGGGGGAAATCTGTTTGTTTGAAAATGTTAAAAGTGCAGGGTTTGTGATGGTTACGTCTTGTGACAGGCGTATTAGACTGCAGAAAGAGCATCGTGCTTGGGGCTGGGGGCATATGGTGCTGCCTTCTGCTGGCATTGCCTGAGAACAAGTTGCAACACTGCGGCAGGGTCATGACTGTCTCAGGTTTGTACCTCCTGCATCCCTCTAAATAAAAACATGACTGAAAACAAGCATTTCCATGCTGGCTTTGTCTTTTAGAAGGGCAGGACAAATGTTTTTTCTCTGAATCCTTGACATATGAATTTATTTTGCTTGTGTGTGTATTTTCTTTTCATTTATCAGCTATTATAATAATCAATAAAATAAATTATTTATTAAAAGCTAAAAAAAATACTAGATATATGCTGTAACATATTGTTATGTATGTAATATGACAAGTACCACAGAGAATTTCGAAATTGTTCCCTAATCCACTGACAATAAGCTGCTGAATTGTACACACTTAAGATTCCTGCAGCAACTGCTTCAGAGTCTGTGTTAATTCTCAAAACCTCTAGAAATGACATCCTCTTTCCGACGACACACACTCCGGAGTATACACACAGGGATATGCAGGAATGTATGTGGATAACATAGAAGCCGTTGTTTTCTGCACAGGGATGTCTTCAGTCAGCTTGTGCGCCGTATGCAGAGGCTCACATGCTCAGTCGAAGGTTAATTATACTCTAAGCATGTACCTGAGAGGCTTTTGTCTTTGATAGGTCCACTCAAAGCATATGGCCCCAGCAATACAATGGTTTATTTTTACAATATTTGATGAGTGGGTTTTAATTTAGATTGTCACTCTTGGCAACCAGCAGGGCAGATGGTGAAGACTTGAATGCTCATCAGAGCCTAAATATCTTCCAGGCAGCTGTTGCTAATAAACTTTTTTTGTTTTTTTGTTGTTTTTTTTTTCTTTCTTTTTCCCTGAACACAGTTTAGGTCAAGAGGAGTCAAACCTGTTACAACACCTGTTTCTGCATATGTAAATCTGTTGTTTTGTCATTTCATTAAACAAGAAAAAAAGGCAACAGTCCCCCGTGGTTGCAAATGTGACTGGCACTGAGCCCACTTGGCATCATGTAGGGAGAGAGAAAAAAGGAGAGACAGATTGGAGAAGGCTAAGAAACACAGAAATAACAACAGTGGCTTGTTTAACAGTGGCTTGACCAAGTAGATGCAGCTTAATTTCAATGGCATTTTTTTCATTCAGATTCTTTTCTGCACCTTCTAATGAACAGGCCATTGGAGAAGGCATCTCCGTTTCCCTGCACATTTTATATGAGGACTGGGGAATTAGGGAGCTGGAACATGCCCAGGTAACATGCCCAGAAGCTGGTACATGAGTATCTGCCACACATCCTACACTGTGCCCCTTGCTTCCCCTCTCGCTATTGCCCTCTTATCATCTGGTGGGCTTCCATGGCCCTGCTCCAAGGCTCATGTGCCAGCACTGCATCCTCTCTGCCTCTGGGAGTAATTGCCCAAACTAAACTGATTCTCTTACCTCAAACCAGAGCTCAGAGCATCAGAGATATCTTCAAACATTCATGTATCCCCCCCCACCTTCTTCCTCCGCCTGTGTCAGTTGTGGGATTTCAGTTGTAATCCTGTCTGTGTATGCAGGATGCAACAAATATGGCGTGAAATTAGAGGTTATTCCCCAAATATTACGGCTGAGCTTTGAAGATTACCGTCATCATTGTGACACCGACAGGAGAATCAAGCGTCTCCTGAACTCTTGTGTCCCGTGCAATGTACATGCAGGGAAATAATGTGTTTTCCCTGTGATTACTCATTGTGGAGCTGTGTCAAGCTGTCCATGTCTGTCCTGGGCGCTGGTTTGCATTTTATTAGTTACATGCAGCACTCCTGCCTTTAGGCCTGATTCAGTACACTCTCAAGCACACGCTGTCCTACACAAGGGTTTTATTTCATGGATAATGTGCAAAAGAGAGGAATGGTAGACAAGAAGCCATGCTGATGCTTGGCTTGGCCAGGCCTGTCTGGGGCTTCAGTGAGGGTCTCTGCAGGGTGTTAATCTCCCTGGGCCATGGAAGTCTCCTGCTTCCATTTTCGTCCTCTGATTTAACGTCCCTCTCCCTCTCGTTGCTGCTTTTGAGCGCCATACACCCCTCTCTGATATGGAAGTTCATTAGGGATGGGCCTTTGATGGGCCGGCTTTTCATGTGACGGTGCTCTCAAATACCTTGATGTAGAAGCTTAAGAAGCTATTGTGCTGTAAGCCCTCCTTTTGATGCGTCTTATTTAGATCTGCATAGTAAATCAAGGAGAGTAAATAACGAGGCAGCAGATGGAAGCAAGGAGATAAGAACCAGGCGAACAATCGCATTTGTATTTTGTTATGATGTTGACAGCAGCTAAAATTCACTAATCTAGCCCCACTGATCTGCATTTCAAAGAAATCTCATTTAGCAGCGGGAAGGATAAAGTTCTTTTCATTGTGCTCTTTTTTTATTGCATTCTTCGCTAATTTATCTGGTGCAGATTTAACGCAGGGCCGGGCGCAAGCGGCATGCGTGTTGCAAAAGGGGTCTTAAACACTCTGAAAGCGGTAACGTCTAGACTGCGAACTGGGGGTAATTACACGTCCAGTGATGAATAGAAGGAGTTTGAAGGCCCATCTTTGTTCGGAGGCCTTGAATTGCTTGACTAACACAGATAAGGGGCATTTGGCCTCTGTCAGAAATATTGCAATGACTTTCCCCCCAACACAGGAATGGTATTTACTTTAAAGATAAAAATTATTGTGTACAGTAATCTGACTTGTTAGCATAATGTCTTCTTTTCATATTCAGAACATGGTATTGGGGATGTGGAGGTATTCCTATGCTTGATTTGAAATAGTTTATCTCGACTTAGTGCAGCGCTTTTTAAGTAAATATCAGACATTGGCATTATTAGCGGCTATGAATGGCTAACGGAGTGGGTATGTATAATTTAATAGTATTTAGAGTCTTTGTGTAAACCCTTGATGCTAAGGTCACACATGCTAATAGTATTTCTATAGCATTTCATGTGATTTAAATTGTGAGCCTTTATAGTTCAGAAGAATTGTGGTATTTAAGAAAAGTCACAGACTATTTAAAATGAATGGAACATTAACAAAAACAATGTTTAACCAACACCAAGTTATGTGGCAAGTGTGTGTTACATTGAATTTACCTTTGTGTTTATTTCCACAAACTGTCTAAAACTGTCTATATATGTGCGTGTGTGTGTGTGTGTGTGTGTGTGTGTGTGTGTGTGTGTGTGTGTGTAATATATATCTTCATAATCTCGTATTATGCATTCTTGTCTCTCAAAGAATACAACGTAACCACTAGTATAGAGTGAGCACTTTTCATAATACTAAATAGAATTGTTTCTCAGCAGTGGTCTCTGAAACCACCCAGTCACTGTAATTGCACTTGGCAGATTTTGTTTGCAGCAATGCTCTTCTGCCTTTTTGTACAATGCTGAGTGCACATTCCGGAGGATCCAGCAGTCGCTGGTTGCCTACAGGGTCAGTGGAATTCTGAGAAAATAAAATCACATGGGTATCTGGACCACTTGGTTAAGAAAACGTGTTTGTGTGTTCTATACCCTGAGTTCATGTGTGCCGATTTCTTTAAAAAATATATATATTTGGTCTGTTAGTGTCAGCAAACATATACAGTTTTCCTTATACATTAAAGCACTTTAAAGATATGATATGCACTTTATATGACAAAAAAAAAAAATCTTCCTGCATAAAAGATAAATAGAATTAAAATTGTGACACATCTTAAACTTATGCACTTAATACTAAATGTTTTTTTTTTCTGGATTTTTTTAAAGAAATATCTGACAGTTTTACAAAAAATTTAATATACCTAGCTTTCTTACACTATACTTATATTGTATGTTATATTTTCTATTTCATTTAACAGATCATTTGTGGACCCGGACACACCCCTTCAAAGACGGACATCAGTTGAACATTTTATTCTTTAAGGTAAGTTTGCAAAACTTCTCTCATGGTCTCCAACGTTTTAGTTTATGCGTAAAAAAAAAAAAAAAAAAAAGGAAAATGGTGCACACCAGGCTAATCCACAATAAATGTCGATAAAAATCATATGGTATCTCATGTGATGTCATGCATTTATGCCTGTTTTGTATTTCAATTAGTTTAATTGCAGGGATGTAGTATATATATATATATATATATATATATATATATATATATATATATATATATATATATATAGTATGTGCTGAAAAGGAGAATGATCAACAATTGGAGAAAGTAAACCATTAACATGTTTGACTGTGAATTTCCTCTTGTGTTTGTCTGTTTCAGGACAGGATCTGGTATGGCAGTTGCACATTGCACAACCTGAGCACTCTGAAGCCAAGGCAGAAGTGGTGAGTAAACATAATCCGTGTTGTGATCATTTGCTTGATCATCTTGTCTTAACTCGTTCAATCCAGGGAATATCTGTGACTTTGCACAGAACAATGAAACAACTTCTGCATGCATTTCATGTGTCTTGTTTCAATTCTTGAAAACTCTCAAAACACCACTCGCTCTGCAGATTTTAATGTTAATGACATAATGAGCTCATGCAATTGTACACTGTGTCTGAGCACATCCTCTAGTCCTCTCTAACAAACCACAGTAACAGCAGCAATTTGTCACCAAGTCAGTGTAGAAGGAGTGTGAGGAATTTGCTCACTTGCTGATTAATGAACAGCAGTGGTGGGTTTATCATCAGCCATATAGCTTCCTATAGTTATATACACATTGCCAGACAATGACAGTGATGGAGAAAAGCTTGAAGCCATGCTGGAAAGGAAGTGATTTTATGTGGGAGGTTGAATTAGGTCATTTTAAGTTATATGTTCAGTTATTCCTCAAACATGGCACTAGAAGTTAAGGTGGACCTCTTCATCCATGATCAGTATTGAATATTAGAGCCATGATTTAATTTCCTTTTTAAAAGTTCTTACAGATTTTAATGCACACTTTCTGGCCACCTTGATTAGAGAAGTCTTGTGGTAATCCTGTGGTCTTTGTAACGGAAGAAGAACCTATTGGTGTGGCTATCGTGCTCCACAGCTCTGCATTTTGGAAGCTGCAGACATGATTAAAGCTTGCTGTGAGGTTGGATGGCTTGGCTGGATATCATATCCCATGAGTCATCACCTCACACAACTTAAAAGGAACTCAACTTTCTCGTTCATATCTTCAGGAGATTTGAATGTTGATTTTTAATTTGGCGAGTATCCTTTTGGAACAGAGCTATTCTCATCATGGCAGGAACAAAAGTATAATTGCCCCCTGACTTTACACTGGGTAAGCACACACTTTGTGAAATCTGCCTCAATTAAATATATCTCACTCAAGTTTGAAGGCGACTGTTCCAATGGACAGCTTTGCTCACGCTTGCCTTTGAAAACTGATTTCATGTTCTGGTAGAGCGCCTGTCATCTCCTTCCCAAATGACTCTTTGAGAGTTCTTTCCTTTCCCTAGCGTGGAGGAGTGTAACCTCCACGGAGCTTTGCTCTGGCCACATGGAGCAGAGAAGATGAAGGATATCAAAGAAGCCGGGCTCTGTCCCTATTGGCAGGTGTCATTGTGTGGCTGATTTGGGATTGGAGGGTAGGTGGATGGGATAGGAATGAAGCTAATCTTTATCCCCTATTAACCCCAGAACCAGAAGTTCTCTAGGGATCAGGTCAGTGGTCAATCCCCCTTTCACAGCCACCCAGAATATTTTAAACTTAAGCCTTTTCCATGACAAAAAAAGTCCTTGTCATCAAAGGTTCATGTCTTTCCTCATTGCTTCGTGTATCTGGGGTTTCTCTTTTCTTAAAACTTTCTTTGCTTCTTTGATTTGTCTCGATTTTTTAATATTTTTTTTTTGGAGCTTGACCAAGTTTTTATATTCATGTTAAAATACAATTAGTTAAGGGCTGATAAAGTCATGCTTTGAGTAAATTGTAACATAAGCAGTTTCTTGTCTTGCCCATAGAGTTTTCTGCAAATAGATTCAAGCCTTTTGGGATAAAAATAAAAAGAAATTATGCACTGCAGACAGATTTTACACTTTGAGTTGAATTTGCTACTATTAAAAGGCAGCTAATAGCACACAATCTGGTAATCTGAAGAACTGGGATTTGGTCTTATTTCCTTCACAGCTTTTAGTGTATTGTACTGACAGTAGGCAGAAACAGAGTGTTGTAGTAAAGGAAAAGAACAAATGTGAAATGAACAGTTGAAATTCGAATAGAGTTACAACGGAGAGTCTGCACTGTGCTGCCATCACTCCTGATGCAGGAGACAGACTGACTCAATGAGGTTATTGATCCAGTGAGGAGCTATGCTAATCATCAGGCTGAATGAGCCAAGATTCAGTGTCCTTCACTACGACTTCTAATCCAGCGCTGTCTTTTCACTTCTTTCTTCACACCCCCTCCTTCTTCAAACTCCTACTCTCACAACACATAGAAAAACTCTGTCAAAGACTCTTTCACATCTGTACTGAATGTTTGCTTTTTTAGTCAAATAATCACATTTTCAGTGGCATTTTTATACCCTGGCTTAAATTATAAACCCTTGAACATATTTTGTGAAATGGGACGCCATTCTGGCATGATATCTGGCATGATTGGTCTGTCCAAATGTTTACATAGTCACTCCTGGTGGGTGAAAAAATCAAGGTGCACTGCTTAAAATCATCCACCAAGCATCTTGCTGAAGTATCCTGCATTTAGTACAATCCAGAAACCGGTCGATTTTGAATTAGCTTATATAGGCTTATATTTGTGATGGATTAAAAACCGCACACACTCAAAGACACACATGTCCTTGTAGAAGTTGCACAGAAAAAATTAACTGATTTGGTTGTAATTTATGCATTGCCTTGAGGTTGGCAATGTTTTGGTTAGTAATAATACTAATTGGTTACTAAATCTTGGAAAGCAACTTGCTGCAGTGGCTGATGAGCTTCAAAGTTAATTTCAAGCCTTTTATTCATTAATCAACTTGGCAATTAGCAGATTATATATTCAGAGAAAGTATGTCAAGAACACAGTTCCATCAGAACCAAAATAAACCTACATTATTTTTGCAAGCACCATATAATAAATATAAAAACAACCATTTCACAAAACAAATATGCTGTTAGCTTCACTTGGTTTTGTGGAAACTTATTTTCATGTGCTTTGAAGGATTTTAGCCTCCTGTGGACCTGTGAGAGATTATATGAATAATTGGTAACAAAGAAGATTCATATAAATGTAAATTAGATTAAATTAATTCAATCTCTCATTTGTTCTGTCCTCACATTTCAGGATCGTGTGGTTTTTTCTTCATGTAAGTAATTAGGTTTGTTTTGTGTAAACATTTATTAAATATGAATTGCAAACATTTGTTGAAATATCCATTATATGATTTGAAAGTAGACTTTATTTCACATTGCTTTGATAGTGCTGTTTTGAAATGTTTCTGTTTGCATGCTTGTAGTCACATCCATTCAGAAGCTAGAAAGCAAAAAGCCAACTGCTTTGTTCTCTGTGATCATTTTGATTGCGGCTTGAAACACAATACAGCGTAAACATAAGTACTAGTGCTCGGAATTTGGCTTCTCGACCACAAACCGCAAGCTTACACAATGTAACCGCGTCATGCCTACCTGGCTTGATGGAGTGGTGTGAAAGTGTGTATCTGTGAAACGTTCTCTGCCTCGTTTAGTTAGGATTTATAGAAAGTTGACATGTGGACATAGGTGCACGTTTGTCCAAACGCAGATGGAATAGAGTTTTGATTACTGTGCGTGCGTGTGTGTGTGTGTGTGTGTGTGTGTGTGTGTGTGTATGGGAGAGAGAGAGAGAGAGAGAGAGAGTAAGAGTTCAGTACCCCCCTCCCTACATAAAAGTGGTGCCTCCGGGCCAATTGTGTGGTCACACTCGCTGACTCTGTGGCTCGTGGAGTGATGTTGACTGGAGCAGCCAGAGGGGAGTCATGTGAGAGGATTCCAGTCTGCATAAACATGCCATTTCAGCAGCAAAGAAAGACATGGTGTCCTCTGGCCCAGCTCACCTGTGAAAACCCGTTCCTTAAAACTCACTTCCTCCCGCGTTTAGACTGTGTCTTTCTGTCTTCTTCAGAAACATTTCAGGTTTTAGAGCTCACACTTCATGTCATGTAAAGCTCCAGAGTTGTTTGGTCTGTGTGCTATCACTCAGTGTCAGGACACTCACCTGTGTTTTGTTGTACATGAGTTCTTCCAGAATGTCGAGGTGGAGAAAACTTTACCCCTCTCTCTCTCTCTCTCTCTCTCTCTCTCTCTCTCTCTCTCTCTCCTTTTCCTGTCTCAGTCTCTAGCCTTTCTCACTTGACTCCTTTTCCAAAGCCATCTCCATTGCTTAATCCACTCTGTCCCTTTCATTCACAGCTCCCCCACTCCTTCCATCCTCCTGTCTGAGGCACAGTTCTCTTCTACACACACACACACACACACACACACACACACACACACACACACACACACACACACACACACACACAGGCTTTAATGCAGACTGACGCCGCTGCCACAGGACTGATTGAAACCCATGTCTCAAAGTTGCTAATGTTCACTGAACCATTTTATTGAAGATAAAGTAAATAAAATAGGTTGCCTTATGTGAGTTCAATGAGAGAAACTGGAATGATCTGAAACATACACACACACACACACACACACACACACACGTGAGATTAGCTCATAGAGAACTGAAGAATGAAGCAAACTGGTGTGCTGTGTTTTCTAGAGGTGTTAAAGTTAGGGAGGGACGCAGCAATTTTTTATGGTTCAGGAATTTCAGAAGTCCAATGTTTTTTGAGAAGTCTGGGAGAAAGCAAACGGTTTGATTTAAAACCATTTTCAAGGAATGCCAATCATAAATTTAGTTGAAGTATATTGTGCTGCCTCCGAGCACAATCATACTTTTCTGTTGATGTAATTCTGGCCATTTAAATGACACGGCATGTCAAAATGTGCTGCGAGGCTGTTTTTTTTTTTTTTTTACACGTAAGTGAAACGTACACAGATTGACTTTGTTACCTTATGCATGTTTGTAGTTTATAGTAATTGATAGTTATTTACAAAGTGAAAATACACTCCAAGATTTCTTTGATATACAGAAACATAAACACAGATCATAAAACATACATTTTACATTCTCGTTCCTATTACACCTGAAGTGTAGAGCCATCACCTTGACTGCATGTCTGCTGAATTAATGTAGAGATTTTAAGGTTTTGGAAATTGAACCTGTCTATTTTAAATAAATGCCCTGTTCATTTTGAAGCCTTTCAATCTAATTCTTTTCCAAAGATTTACATTCAATTTTGAGTGTTAAACCTTCTTGTAGAGTTTTCTCTGCTGGAGGGAATGACCATATTCAAATTTGGACATGATTTCCTTTGGACTGAATGCTAGTATAGGTGACACAGTAATACATTACTATTGTCCTCAATAATAAATATTCTACCAGCTCCTCCTCAGTCTGCTGGCCCTGAATGTTCCTGCTTTGTGGCGAGCGCTAGGTCATTCTGAATTCACTCTCTCCTCCTTTTGTCAAACATTTCAGTGCTTTGATAGTTTTCTCATTTATTTAGTGAATAGTTGAGGAGCTTGGGGTGGGGTGGGGGGGTTGGATGGAGCTTGGAGTTTTTACATTATGTAAATGATGGAATGGTGCCTATAATCTTGCACATATTCATCATGGCTGACATTGGACTGAATGATACTGGCCTCCATTTTGCCATTGTTTGGATTTCTATCCTCTTTCTGCCTTGCTCAATGCCTATACCAGGCTTTAATCCAGCTCACTTCCCCATGACAATGTTTACTAGCTGTCATTCTGTAAGCACTTGACTGGCTCACTGTTCCCTTTGACTGTGCCGAGTGTAAGAATAACGGCATTGTGGGAAATACAGAAATAAATTCATGACTGTATCTGTGCTTGTTTAAATGTGCACACGTTTGTTCGTGCCCATAGAAAAAGTGTAGATAGTGACAGGTGACAATCGACGCGTGTCCAGGACATAACACTGTCTGCAGAAATGTTGTGACAAGAAATATGGAGACAACTTGATAAATATTGCCATTACATATGAAATGTATCAAGATTTATTGATGAAGATCTCATGCGTAAACCCTGTTTTACAGAATACTTGAATATGTATATGTTCACTTTTTGACGAGAAGATACACACACACACACACACACACACACACACACACACACACACACATAGCATTAACCTCTCACAGTTGGGACGTTCCCTGTCTACATAACAACAAACTAGAGCTGCTAAACTGGGTAATTATTAGCTTTAAGTAAAGATTAAAATTAAAATCTTGACAGCAAATTGGCTTTTAGTGCATATTTCATGCACCTGGTTGTGGATCAGAGGCTGTAATACACAGAGCCTCTGCTAATGACTCATACCAGCCACACACACACACACACACACACACACACACACACACACACACACACACACAAACACACACTGGAAATCAGGGACATAACTCTGTTTCACAGTGGCTGAACCTTTTCTTTATGAAACCATGCTCATGCAGACTAATGAGCTTTCTAAATATATATAATTTACCCACTTTTCCATGAAGATGGCTTTCTTTCTCTTCAAATTGTTTTCATTTCATTGCCTTGACAGCAGAGAGGATTAGTGCTGTAGCCACTAACAACGATCAACTTGTTTTTTACTGTTGTCACGTAGTGCATCTCTTTTTTTTCTTCTGTCTTCCACTCTCCCACTACTGTGTCTTTCCACGTTAAAATAATAAACAATCGCTTTGACCTCAGGTGGCCTGTTTTTGACATGCAGTCAGTTAAATGGTTTGTAAGATGTTTAATTACCAAATGGTATAATCATTCTTCATCTTCTGATTAGATGTATAATATTAAGTGAATCGCCTCCCTTGAGTAGGGTGTTTCACAGATCAATAGATTTAAAGCTAGGAGGGGCTTTGCCTTCAAATGAACTGGAAAACCTCCCTGTATTGCTGAGCAGTACAATTCTTCATTTATAGATTAATAGTATGTATTTAGCGAAATTTTAATTAATTGTGTAGGCACAATATGGAATCTGACTGCTGATGGTTATTCCTGGGTTTATATCTCATGTTTTCACACATCTGTGCCTTTGTTTAACCATATATTCTCCACTCTTGTGTCTACATCACTTTATAATTGGTGTCACTGTAGTTACTGAATAATTTATAGTAGTTGCTGAATAATATGCTGGAAGATGAATAACTGAATAACAACCTGCAAGTCAAGAGTTTATGAAAGTAAACCAGCAGACGCACACTATCACAAAATAATGTATTTGAAAATAAATGTAGAAAAGCACAGACGAAAGGTAATATTTAATATATTGAATATGAATAATGTGCTTTAAGATATAACTTTACAATTTAAGCATTAAGGAGTTAACCATGGTCTTCATATGCATTTCACCTGGAGTTCTATCTGATGTGTGATCCAAGCTCTTCACACATCATTAGGAGCCTGCCTAATTCCCAGTGGTTATGGTTTACCCACAAACCTGAGTCCGCATTGAAAACATATGGTACAATGTTTGTCTGGGTAAAAGAAGGCAAATATTGCACCCTACTTGACAGAGATGTTTCCTAAACTGAGGAAATATGCACTTAGGAATGCTCAGAAACATCACATGATGGCACTGTTTCCTTCTTTCCTCCTTATTCAGCCTTCTTTGCTTCAGCAACAGGGTATGCTTTATGTAAGCTGAATGCACTTGAAAAGGCAGGAACTTCTCAACCAGTGTCCCAGGGCAAGCAGCTCAAGTCATACCCAGCATTGAAGCATAATCTGCCAATCAGGGCTTAAACCTTTTCCAGCCTGAGGAAAGGAGCTGGCAGAAATATCATGCAATATAAGCTTATTCTTTCAAGGGAAAACATTTTCCTAATTCATAGGTTTTTTAATTTGTCGAAGTTGTGTCACCCAGTTTTACATTTTCTTTTCTTTTTTTTTTTTTTATAGTTAATGGCCTTGCTTAGTGATTCTGATTGGAAGGTTGTGAGTTCAAATCCCACAACCTTCCAATCAGAAGTCCTATGGCCACAGACCTCCATATATGTAACAAAAATATTTTTTTTTCTTTACTTTCTTTTTTTTTGTATAGAAAAAAAAGTTCCAGAATGCTCACAGGACACAATGAATATTGTAATTATTACAGTTTCCATTTGTATACTGTAGTCTTTTACTGTTAATGTTGACAAACATTACACTTTTTTCTTTTTTACACAATCAAAAAATACCAAACCATACCAAAGATAATATGAAATTTTACTAATTTCACTGCTGAAGTACACAAAAATCAAAGCAATTGGTCCCAATCGTACACTGCACTATGTTTTAGGATTTTCATTTTCTGAGTACATGTACTTCATCCTGAGTTCTGAGCTTATTCACCCACCTAAATAAATTAAATCAGATTCCTCTGATGCTGCCAGGCGTTCGAATGATAATTGCATCAGCACGCCGGAGTATAATAGGGTGGAAAGTGTTTCCAAGGTGGCAGTTTCCAACCTGAATCGTCTGCTCCAGCAGTGAGACTAAGGTTAGTCCTGTTTCAGGAGCTCACACACTCAGAAGGGCTTCTACTCAACTGGTGTTAATTCATCCAATGTATAATGCATTTGGGAGGTTTAATTAAGAAATTGCAGTCGCAACTATTTCATTAATAACTAACCGTTTTCAGCATTATCGTGCCGAAGAGTAGCGCTGTTGTCTTAATGAGCAGTATATGAACTTTAACAGGTCCATTTACCTTTTAACTCTCGTATAGCCGGGACATTTGTTCCTAAGCATTTGAAACAAAACAGCAGTGTGAAAAATTGCTGCAGTTACATTTCAATGCGGAGCTAATCATAAATAAAAGCGGGAGTTTAAAAGAGCGGTGTTACATTGGGAAGGCTGAGAAGGGATGAAAAATGAAATGCTGTGTACTGGTAAATAGATAATCACACAAAAGTAATTGAGGTTTTCAAACCCCAATCTACTCTGCCAGCGTGAGCTCGTTTACATGTTAATCACGAAAGCGATTTCCTTCATCACAAGGAAGTCCGCACTCTTTCATAACCAGCTTTTAATTGCATTTAAAATGTCACAGAGGTGGAACATGTGTAATTTAGCCATAACTGTGTCCAAATTAATGGCCTCTACACAGACGCTCCATTCACCAAGCCCAGATGAGTCAGGCAGTTTGGTATTTTTATGATTTTATTCTTAGTATATTTGTTGGAAATGCACTTGGTGGAAATGCGCTTGGCAGGTCCTCACTCACTTATTGTATTGTTTCTTCAACAATACTTTGGCTATCTTCTGTACATTTTTTGAACATTAAACTCAAGATAATGATTATTGTGTTCTACTGAACTTGCTCATATGAAAGCTGAAGTTTGTAAAGCGTCAAGTAACTATTGTGTAGAAGTTAACAAGAGGAAATCGAGGAGATTAAAGAAGGGTGAAAAAGCCAACAGACTAGATTTAAAGCCACCTAAAAAGCATTTTTTTTTCATCACCAGGTGTTCTTGCACATATAAATTACTGAGATGATGTTTCCATAACACAGCTTAGAGCACTCCAGAGAGGAACCCGAAAACAGACCTATTTAATTTTTCATGGAGGAGGACCATCAGGAGCAATAAGCCAATATTCTTCTTCCCATTTTCCAGATGCTTTCTCTAGCCCTGCATCTTTCCAAACCATAGCCCTTACTTTTTTTTCAGAATAAAAAGCAGTTCTGCCGAGACCCACATGAAAGGGAAGAACTGTTGAAATGTTAATTTTACCATCTGCTGTTGAGGCCAGCTACCTTTGTGTGCCTGTGTTGGTAAGTCTGGCCGTGCGTGCATATATATATGTGTGTGTGTGTGTGTGTGTGTGTGTGTGTGTGTGTGTGTGTGAGTGTGTGCATGTGTGTGTGTTTTCTATCTCCCTAAATTCCCAGCAGTTCTGTTCTGTTTTATAACTGTGGTGGTATTTTGGTTGTTTGAAGTTTTGGTTTAGGGACCTGAAGATTTAGACTTGCCACAGTGAGTGACCCTTCGATTAGCCTGGCATCATCACTGAGTTTTGTTTTGTCTCGATCCAATCATAGTATCTTCTCTCCTTTCCAGAAACTGTCTGTGCTATTTGCAAACCTGTCCCACACATTTCTCTGTAGGGGAAAAGTAGGTGATATGTTCATATCACTATACTAAAAGACAGTTCTATGATCTAGAAGATATTTGTAAATACCAGGGTATATTAAAAAAAACTTATTGTTACCATTAATTACAACAGTAATATATGATCTAATTTACCAGGCCAAAATTTCTTGATTTAAATATAAAATAAACTTGCACTGTCTTTTTTTTTCTTTTCCAAAGTTCAACAGGGTAATGCTGCATAGAAACATGCTTGCTAAATGCTCTTTCAAACGCTCTTTGACTCTCTTTCCATTCCACTGACAACAGGCAAAGAAAGGAAGGCAAACAAATGAATGCATTCCAGCCAAAGCTGTGTTGGAAACGCACATTTGTTTAGCTTGATTTTCTCCTCATTCTAGACCAAGTTGTCACTTTTCTTTTTTAAACCACGTTTTATCTGGTGTACAGTTGAAGCCATGGCCAAATGGACAGATTCCATTGTGAGATTTGATAGTTGGCAATTAGACTGAGACATCCTGTAATGTGACTGTGTGCAGAGTTGCAGAGCGTTTGCCTTGGCTGGGATCTGATTGTTTAGTCTGCTCTCATTGTGAACCCGCACTGTTTCTGAGTAGCAGTTGACGGTTGTTTGCAAAGTGCTGGGGAAAATGTGAGAGGCCACCACTTGCCTGCTCTATTTATTTATTTTTCTCTGTCCTTGGGATTGGAATCTGATTTGTGTTCATGTTGCATGGTTCTTTTTCGGAGCAGATTTGTCTTTAGCAAACGCGGCTGCTGGAACGTAGACTTTGCATGACCTTACTGTGCAGCCTGTATTTCATTAATGACCAGCTCTGTGGTTTGGGGAGAAGAATATTTTTCATATGACACCGCCTTGCATTAGTGCAGAGCAACAGCTGCAGAAAGCCCAAAAGCAGCCAATTTTGTGGCTTTGAAAAGGTGTGAAAAGTTCACCTCCCTATAGTAAGATCCTTGCATTTATAATTTCTGCATGTGTGAATGCATGTCTTCAGTCGGATCTACTGCAAACGAAAAATCACTTGGTAATGAAATATTTGCCTTTTTTTTATTGAAGAAGGAAATGTAGAGGATATGATGTTTTACATATCAGAAGATTGAGGTTTCACTTTATGTAGTGAAACAGTCAACATTTAGCAACAAGTAGGGATATTACACAAATTGCTGTCTTTATTAATGCTTTTATACATTCCTAAAAGTAATTTACAGAGAACTACTGCAGAGTATTAAATGTCCTAAAGGGAAGCCCCGATTTTGTCCGGGCTAAACAAAAGAATCCTGTACAGCTGCCTGCTGCTCTTTCTCCTTTTGTGATCGCTCAAAACAAGTAGCAGAAACGGTGTTGACGTCAATTCTGACCTGCGTATTTCTGCAATCCTGATATTTACTGTGTGTCTGTTTGTATGCTGGCATTCAGAGTAACGGTGTTAGTTTAAGGCTTCAGTCCTTCAGCAGCAGTGGGGAAGACGGAGGCTGGCCATCAAGGCTCAGTGAATCCAAACAAAAGAGGGATTACCTAATAGTCCAGCTATGTATTTGAAGTCGAGTCTTCTGTTTGTTTGGGGAGGTGGATGGTGTATGTGCTTTTAGATGGCCCAGCAGCAGCTGCTGGGCACTTTTTAAACCTTCCTTTTTCCATCACTCTTTCTAGGCAGGCAAAAAAATAATAATAATCCTTGCTGTGCTGAAGTAAGATAATGAATAAAAAAAAAGTTGTAGGTGTCTGGATGTAATTGGGAGTCCACAGTGTTGCTATGCAGTATGATTGAGTTTAGATGTGAAAATGAAAATCATACATCACCAAAAGGTCGGTTTAATTTAAAATATTTATTTTTGATTTCTGATATGTATGTTGTGTGAGTGGGTGGATGGATGTAGAAATAAAAAAATGCTGCAAAAGTATGTGCTTCGGTATGATGTCAAAACGAAACTACTTGAAGTAATTACAAATCATTAACGCCTAAAATATTACAAAATACAAAAGGTTTTTGTCGCGTGCCTATTTTTATGAATATCAGTCATTTTTCTTGTTATCGTAGAGTTTTTTTTTGTATAAATGTATACAGTTTATAAGCTTAATCAAGAAGGCACAGTTTTAAATTCTGTTCTTATGCAAAATTGATTTTAGATGTTTATGGTTTTTGTATGTTTGTCCTGTTTTTAATTGACAGTTTTATTAAAATGGGACTTGTGGGTGTTTTTTTTTTTTTTAACACTATAGATTAAAATCTAAATTTTTTATTTTTCATTTTTTAGCATGAACACTTCCCATTTCTGCCACTTTCGGAATTAATGGAAGCCATTTGTGTTGGTGAATATTTGTCCATTCACTCCTGTTTTCAGTGTCAGAATGTTTCTGCGTTTAAATTATAGAACATGGACATGGCTTTTAAGGTAGAGAGGCAGCAAACTGATAAGTGGTTCATTTCACTCTCTAAGCCCTTTTTATTGGAACTATAATAGCTGCTGTATTATAATTTATAATGTATTCCTTCGTTTGCTAATGCCTTTGGATATATCTGAGGATGGAGGCTAAATGTGTTCTGAATTTTATTGTGGTTATATTTTTTAAAAGACAAATCAATTAAGTTTTTTTGGTAATGCACCACAATTCTGCTGTCAATCAGTTTATGGACGGCCGAGTGGATGGGCCCGAATTTGTGAGAGAAGATCTATGAACTTTCGGACCCCACAGAATGAAAGTGTTTTTTGTTTGTGCAGTATGTCATCAGTCTTCAATCAACTAAGTGTGTTTTAGAATGGCTACAGCCTGAACTCGAGACCTTTGAACCAATGGCAGTGCTATTACGGTCATTTTTACCTGATAGAATATGGACTTTTTCACATGCTGTCAGACTGGAAACGTCATTAAAGCAATTCTCAAAAAAAAAAAGTTTGCCGCAAACTCGAATGTGAAAGAGTTCGCCGTTTTGGCCAAATTGCAGAGCACAAGACTGAAGAAGGATATCAGTGGGGGAAATCTTTGGGAACTAAAAATTGCCACTTGCATACTGTCTTTGACCGCAATGCAAAAGCTTAACCACTCCTGAGGAACATGTGCCGTTTAGGAAGATATAAAGGAGTGATTTTATTACTTGGTACATCTCCCCTCAGAAGCGATTTCATTTCTCCTTTCAGACTCCACAGGAGCCTTTATTTGATCTCATATTCCTGAGTTTAACTGCCTCAAACCAGCCAACCTCCGTTTATTTTCATTTGGAAAACACATTTTCTGTTCACCTCAAGAGAAGCTGAAGATGGATAGGAGGGGGCTGCCTGGCTCTGTATCGAATGTAAATGTCTTCTTTGAGCCACTTTTCACCCACTATAATTGGAGCCCAAACTTTGTATTCCACTCCCACTAGGACTGTCAGACAGGCGTGCGACTGGTGTGTGTATTTGCCACACTCACCATCAAGACAGCAAACTCCTAGTCTCACTTTTTTTTTTGTGTGTAAGACTGGAGGACAAACACTTCCTTTATATCGTTGTACTATAATAAAAAAAAAGTTCTGGTATTTTTATATATTTTATATTTTATATTAAGCACCTATACTTTGTTCTTGCATCTGTATGTTTATGAGATTAAAGACAATGCATGAACAGTAGACAGTAGCAGTCAAACAGAAGACACTCATGTAGATTGAACAGTTTTTGATTGCCACACATCATTGATAACCTTATTTTTTTGAGGTGGGTTCGATGGAATTTCCAGAATAAAAGCTTGCAGAACTGAAATTTGGGGAAGAAATGTTCATGTCATTTAGAATCTTAGGTTGATATTAAGTTATGATGTTATTTTTGGCAAAAAAAAGTAATCTTATAACAGACTTATAACAGGCTGGATTTTTGCTCAGGGGGTGCCTCGGTTTGTTCCTGTCTGTCTTTTGTCCTCTTTACCATGTCTCCAACACCTTTTTCAGCTGTAAGCTCTGTCAAATGACAGCACCATGCAAACATTCGGCAGTTTTCGGATTGAAACCCCACTTCCCCCACTCTTTCTCTCTCTCTCTCTCTCTCTCTCTCTCTCTCTCTCTCTCTCTCTCTCTCTCTCTCTCTCTCTCTCTCTCTCTCTCTCTCTCTCTCTCTCTCACCCTGGGTAGCCCCCACTGGGCTCAGTTCCATGCAGTGAATTACCTCCAGATGTAATTCCTATCCCCGCCCTTAACGAATTAGTGGCTAGTAACAATTAGGTTTAAATTAGCAGCGGCATGGAGAATGGTTACGTTTGAAATTTCCATATAATGAGTTTATTATTCTTTGGTGGGATGCCATTTTCCTCTATTAATTTTCTGTCTTTTTCTGTTAATTTGTGTCTGTTTGAATAGTGTTAAACTGCTGAAAGGAAGAGGCTCATGGTAGTCCTGATGTAACATGAGAGTATCCTGAATAAATCCATCTGTGTCTGTCTTTCTCGCATTCTCTCGATCCCTCTCACTGTTTTTCTCATTGTGTTAAAGTTACATTTAAATCTCACAAATCGGTTCCAGCTGAGTGTGTAATTTATGTCACTTATCGTATTGTTTTTTTTTTCCTTCTCTTTTGTTCTGTGTTTTTTTCAGCGTTTGAACAAAATGAATTGGTGTTTTTTTTTGGGGGGGTGGGGGTGTTTGTTTTTATTTTATTGCACTGAATACACCAAGTGGTTGTTAGAGAGCCTTTAGTGCATATCTTTTTATCCGATTACAAGTTTGACAGCTGTGTGCGTCTCAAGCCTTGTCACCTACATTTTCCTCCAATGTGAATCTAATACAAATTGCAGCCTTTACAATATGATAATATCTTGTGTGTGTGAAAAGGGAAGTACGCTGTCATGCAGTATTCTTTCATCTCGCTCCAATCTGCAGCATAATAGGTAAACTGCTGTGAGGTGTACTTGCTTGTATAAATTTACCCACACAGTCAAGTCTTTGATTTCATCAACTAGTCTAATTCAAATGCGCTTTTGAAGAAAGCCACATTTTAAGGCAAGGTGCGAAGAGCCAATTTAACCTGGAGTGTCTGTCGCGTTTGTCAGGCCTTTCTGTTTGAAGTGGCTGGTCAGCTTGAACTGTCTGACTTCTATCATTTTTTGTCTCTTTTATTTCTCTGCTGTAATGTATACTTCAATTCTCCCTGCAGCTGCTGAAGTGGTGCAGGTATCATTAAACAGGAGAGAAAAAGAGAGAGAGCGGGAACACCGCTGAATTCTATACGTGGCTCCTGTTTGCATGTTGATATTCCAGTCCGCCGAATGTGCGCCAGTTTATTTTCAATAGGAACTGAAATCGGGGCCCTTCCCTGGAGCTGCTTACTTGGCTTGTTGATATTGAGTCGAGCAAACACTCACTCGGGGATGTCCTGTTGGGCAGCCAGCCAGAGTCACAAATGAAAGTCACATGTGTGAACTCCTGCGTGTGGATCCTGCGAGGTGAGCGGAGAGGAGCAGGCCCAGGCTCTGCAGGAGGTCTTCTCTCACTCACGGCCACTGGCCTTAATTAGCGTTTTAATGGTGCAACCACGGAGTGCGACTTATTTACCAGCCCAGATAGTGGCTTATTTTGATGTGCATTGTGTCTGCCTGCTCCTGTGCTGCAGGCTCGTTAACATCCAGATTAATGTTACAAATGAAGCATAGATGCACTCAGTAAGCTTTCTACTTTTGTGCTTGTCACCCCCACACCTCCCTCCCTTCCCGGAAATATGTATGCAAATATATTTGGACACTATCATTATAGGCTACTTAATAGGGATTTCATTAAGGAGCTGCCATGCAAAGCAAAGGCAAGTTGCCATGGATACTCTGGTGCTTAAGTACAGTGTATTATAATGTTTAGCTCTGTGTTATGTCATCCCTGTTTTCTAATGGTCCATTTCAGGCTGCATCTCTCTCATCATTAGTCTGAAGAAATGCTTTGTCCTATTAGATTGTCATTAATCTTTTGTACAAAGCAACAATTTTTTTATTTTTTTATTTTCACCAGCACAAATAGGCAAACATACTCACACCTTGGATGTGGTTTATTAGTTTTTAGTGGTTGGTATGGAACATTTGCATCAATGACACAATGAGACTTTTATATTAGAAGACACATCTTTAAAAAGCAAGGTACTGCAAAGATTACGTGAGTGCATTTGTCAGAATTTGCTGCACTGGTGAAAATATTTATAAAAATGGCTTCATGAAAAAGATTAGATTTTATGTAAAAACAACAAATCTTGTGGCATAACTGTCACAATGCTGACTTCTTTTGAACATTTTATTATTAATAATTAGCTATGCTTAGGATTTTAAGCTTATTTCCACCATGATGTGACTGGATTTAACCAGTTACAATCTAGTACTGACCCTTCCTATATGGCCTGCAAGACAACTCAGTGATAATGCTGATGTTTGTTTAGACTAAACTTGGTATTTGAAATTGCATTCAAATGTCACTTTCTATTGAATTCCTGTACATGTGCAAATAAAGTCAGGTCTATGGCTGGAAGGCATATAGAACCACACCGGTGAGTTTATTTGGGCAATGTTTAGAAGTGCAGCATGCATAGCGTCGGATCGGACATCAGCTGCACAGCAGGGAGGGAGACTGGAGGTGGATATGAACTCGAGTGCAAAACTCTCTAGCCAGAAAGAACAGCTTTGCTGCTTGTGGCAATTCTGCCAGGCCTGAAACACATTACATTCTTAGTGACTGCACACAAGCCCAGCCTTGCTCGAGACATGTTCATTCATCTGCATTTCACAATAAATGCAATAGCTGTAAATCTCTGCTAATTATTAACAGCCCATTGATTTTTGCACTGCTGTTAATACGAGTCTGATTTAAACGAGTGGATTGTGAACGTTACTGTAAGACAGCCTGGTGTCTTCGACTTGAAGAGGCTGGATCACTCCCCCCATGTGGGGGCGAGGAAGAGGGAGATGGGCTCTTGACACTGCCTACTGGCTCAGGGCAGTGTGTTTTGTGTCTGTTCTAATTGAAAATGAATCGTTAGAGCCGGTTGCTATGGAAATGATGCCATTGCATGTTGAGAGCTGAGAGCTTGAGCGGCATAGCGGTGACCACCACACATGCCAATGGTTCCTTCCCCCCACCCACCAGCCGCTTGCGTTCTTCTGCCACTGCTCAAGTGCCGCTAGTGGGATTGTTCGTCCTCGTTGACCTTGGCAGTCCAAAGCTATGCAAAATGAAGAATAAAAAGACAGAAGTGGAAGAAAAATTAGCATCACACATATTCAAGGAGTCATGGCACTGCTATGGGAGAGCGTTAAAAAATGAAGCTGAAGTCAAGGGGAGGAAGCAGCGTAGTCTGTCATTTGCCAGGCTAAAAGCCAGAAATAGCTGTTATTTAATGAAGCAACCTTTCCTCTGTGTTGTTTAGTGAAAGCGGGTGGAGGGCAGTAAAAAGGTGTTATAGTTCCTGGCCTACAATCAACAGTTTTGATGATATCATACCGTTAAAATATGATCCAGTTGAGCTAGCAGATAATACACTGTTTGGAGCCAGTTAAGTCATGCCAGCACAGCATTCAAAGCAAAAAGTTCAAAGTGGTTTTATGCCACGTTGAAGGCTAGATGTTTAACTAAATAAATCTGTCATGCCTGTCTTGGGTGGATCTCACACAACATGAAAGTTCTTGCACACCACGCTTTATCGTAGTGTTTGTGAGTGTCGGATGTACGCGAAGGTGTGTGTTACTTTGTGAGTGTGTCCAAATATGGGAGAGATTATTGATTACAGGAGTGGTTTTATGTCACATCCAAATAAAACATATATTTAAATTCTTCTGGTTTTACTCTTTTTTAAATTTATTTATTTTTAGATATTTTCACTGAGTTGTTCATACTGGCTTTAAGAGCTTGAAATGTAACTTTTGTAGTTATATATTTTTTTTTCTGGCTTGCACACACTTTTTTTGAGTTCATAAACAGCTGGCTCTCTCGCTCCAGCTCATCCAGCGTTGTGCATACAGACCAAGCCAGACAAGCCTCACTCTTCAATCTCCCCAAGTCCATGTGGCGAAGGGAGCTACTAGCAGATGGACTTGCTTTTGCATCTGCTGTGTGCAAACCAGGCTTTGTACACCACTCCTGGGGGAAAGCAGGGCTTTTTTTCTCTGCAAGTAGATTCCTGTCTGTTGGAGTGACTAAGAAAAACATCTGTGGCATGCAGGGGGGGTTGGAGGAGCCGGCAAAGGGGGCAGAATTGACAAAAGGTTTGACAAACACCATTAGCAGAAGACGTTCTATGTCGTTGCTAGTGTGTACTGTTTACAGTACGGAGCATATGTCAATACATCACTGTGATGGCTGTCTGGCAGGAGACCCCGCTCAATTTTGATTACAGTTAGTAAATGGATGAATCTGCAGCTCAAAATGACTGAAGCTTGATTAACATCTGTAAAGACAAATTTGCCTTTGTGAAGTGGATTCCAAGCTTTATCAGACGCAAGGAAAAGCTGTGAAAAAGCTTGTCTGGCTTGTGTTTCTCCCCTCCTCCTGCACTCACACATTTCCTTTGCAAGTTTCTTTCTTTCTTTCTTTCTTTCTTTCTTTCTTTCTTTCTTTCTTTCTTTCTTTCTTTCTTTCTTTCTTTCTTTCTTTTTGGGGTTTCAGCAGGCTTGTCCTAATAAGGGAAGAGGGAGGCATATTTTTCACAGTTGTTAATATTGGCTTTAAGACACATTGTGCTAGCTAAAGGAAGTTTATATATATATATATATATATATATATATATATATATATATATATATATATATATATATATATATATAGTTATAGTTATAGTTATAGTTATAGTTATGGTTATAGTTTATTTTCTATGTGAATGTGAGGGGGGAAAAAAGTGGAGCATAGTTACTTTGCGCCTTTTGACTACCCCAGGTCACTCCCGACACCATGCACAAAAGAAAACACCCCTTTCCTAGCCCCTCCTCGAACTCTAACTGCCAATACCTCCAACCCTCAAGCACCCCCCCCCCACCCAGCCCATCATATTGCTGATTTTTGTGTACGATTATTCCTGGCATGCCAAAACAACCAGAGGTCTGTCTGATTTGTTGTAATTGCAAACGTAAAAAGTGCTACAGCTATGGGATGTGATCGGGCAGAGGAGCTCTGGCTGTCATGTAAATACTGCTGTAAATAGTTCTTTGATGATGGCTTTGACAGTGAGCGTCAGCTAGTTTTTTCACCCTCTCCTCTCTCGCGTTCTCTCTCTCCCCCATTCTATTTTTTCGTTCTCTCTCTGATGTTGTTGCCTACCAGTGGCATTTTTTTTTTCTCATTTTGTTGCATATTAATGTTTCAAGGCTTCTAAGAATATCTTCAAATGACTCTACCTTTGGGGAGCGTCAATCACGGTCATTGTTTAAAAGGTATGTTACTTTTCTCTCCTTCTCTTGCTGGTAGTGTGTGTGTGTGAGCGTGGGTGGATTTTTTGTGTGTGCTGCTCGGAGGTAAATATTCTAGCTATGTGGCATCCTTTTTGTTAAGCTGTTACTTCCCGCCAATTAAAGACAAGAGGTTAGTAATTGTTGTTTAGAGAGGAGCATTCCCTCACCCAGCGCTCTGTGGAGACTACCAGCTGCCGCTACGTCTCACAGACTGCTCTCATTCAAAAGCTGGAATAAAAGCAGGAACACATACCTTTCTCCGGGAGCATCACAGGAAGCCCCGGCATCCTCCTGCAGCGCCAGGCATTTGTTAAATCCCCACAACCAAACGAGTCGGAAAGCAGGAGTGAGCAAGGCACAGCGTGTGTGTGTGTGAGTGTGTGAGTGGGGGAGCAAAGTGAGTGTGTGCTGCCGATCTTTCGGGGCACAGCACTAGCGGAGGAGGTGCGAACGGAGCCGTAGCTCCTCACAGATTCTGAGAGAGCGCTCAAACCGCTCAGCACCAGCTCACTCACACACGTGCGCACACTCACACACGTGCCGTAGAGAAACTGAGACGATTTTTTTTTAAGGTCCTTTTTTTAGATTGCGAACAATCGACAAACTTCTAACACTTTTCAAGCAATAAAGCTAGTAAAAAAAAACTAGTGTAAGTGTGATTTTTTTTTAGATTATAAGAGAACAATTGTGTGTAATTATTTCCAGTGAGTCATGTAGGAGAAAAGCAGCTGACCAGGGCAATACATTTTCACATTGCTCATTTTTTTTGTTCCTCCTTCTGCCTGGCCAGGCACGCTGCTCTCCGAAGCCCTACCGGGCCCTGCCTGTCCACTGTAATTGCCCAGTGACAAGTGGAAATGATGGAATAATTGTCAAGAGAGTGAGGTCCTTTTTTTCTAACCCGGGCACCGGTGACTTAAGTATGCATGAGAGGCGCGTGAGGGACGGGGCCGAGCGAGGCGCTTGTTTATGATGCCCCACTGTATAAACACAGTTGGAGTGATGGCACAGATAAGCGCACACTACTCCCCGTGACACAAGCCGCCAGCACACGCCAAACAGCCAGCAGTCCTATCAGCACTCACCTGCAGGTAACACATCCGTCTTTCCATCCATCTCTCTGTCCACTGTTCCCTCTCGCCGCTTTAGTGAGCCAGGGGTCGCTTTTGTTCTTTCTTGTTCTTCCTTGTGCGTTACTTTAATTACTTTTGCTACAGCTTTAGTGGTGATGAATGGATAGGTGTGAGCGTGCGCACGTGTGTGTGTGTGTGTGTGTGTGTGTGTGTGAGTGTGTGTGAAGGAGAACAATGTAGTTCAACTTTGCCTACACGCTTTTATGTAAAGTGTTGCCAATCGCCAAGCTGTTAAGATTACAATGATGTAATAGGCCAGTGTGTGATCGTTAAAATGAAGAGGGAAAATTAATGTTTTTATTGTACTTCATTGTCTGCTGTTGATTTTACAAACGAGGAGGCCAGGATTTAAGCGTCCTTAATAAGCTTATAGTGGTGAAATACAAATGAGTTGCGTATATCCGCTTTACTACAGTTTTTTTTTTTTTTTTTTTTTTTTGAAGGAGTTAAGAGTTTTTGCAGCCATTCAGAACTTTATAGAGCCTGTCTCAGTTTGAGGGGAGGGGTCACAAAAATTATGAAGAGTGAAATACTAATTATCTCTATCAAAGGCAGGTGTATAATTTGTTTACTTAAATATTCATGAGGGTGAGTAAGGCATGGTATTGGGCTATTGTGAGCATATTATTAACATTTCATAGGGCTTGTGCTGGAATGCAGAAGGGCTCTTCTTCATTATTTAATACCCCGATGCATAATGAGCTGTGTGATTAGTTCATATGGAGAATTGGCTGAACTCCATTCTGAAGAGAGATAATTCACATTGTTCTCAAGAGTCTGAATATAATAGGTTCTTTAGTGCAATGAAATTAAAAGCTACACATTTTATATTTCAGCTTACAAATCCCCTTGGCAATATTGTGCTTTTGAGCCTTTTTCTTCTCCTCTCTCTCTCTCTCTCTCTCTCTCTCTCACTTACGTCCTTCTCAAACAACTATGAATTTTAACATTGTTTGAATAAAACACATGTTTATCTCCATGTTTTATTTAGAATTCACCCAGGCCAATTAACACTGTTCATTAGCTGAGCGGGGTATTTGTTTTGAAAGTTTAACCAATCACTTTGTTATGCTAATTGTGATGTAATTTAATTTGAGTCCCATAATGATGATGCTGTTATTATCCCCATAAAAGATGCAGTTAAGCATCACGAGCTCATTTGCATGTTCTTGCAGAGGGAAGCTGGCTGAGCCGTTACCAGCAGCTCTCATTCTGCTTTTATTTTCCACCTCTCTTCCCCTCCCACCCTTCAGATCCTCCCGGGCTGTCACTGTCTTGATGATCAGGATTTTAATTTAATATTTTAATGACCAGCTGATTAATGTACAAGTACGAGTGTAGATGGCTTATTGGAAAGGATTTAGTGGTGAATTGAAAAATATTTAATTTTTTTTGCAAAGAGGTGTTTGTGTTTTAAATTATTGGAATTTGTTGAAATTTACAAGTACTTTTTTCCTGTTAAAATTTTAATCTACTGTTTTTATCATATGTGCTTTAGATATTGTGATGAAAGATAAAGTCTGAGTAAGAAAGTGCATTGAAATGTAGTGTGGCTAGAATTTGTGCAGTGTGGTGCTTAGATAAAAAAAAAATAAAAATCAATTTAAAAGCTAGAAAAAAAATTAAAGCTTCCTTGTATAAATGCACTTCAGCCTACTTGGGCTGCCAGTGCATAAGCCCCTGCTAAAGACTGCCCATTATCTGTTTTGTCAAGGGTTAGACTTGGGTAATTTTCCTCTGGAAAGATTATTTTTCTCTTGACCAATCCCGCCTGTTACAGCCCTAATTGGTTACATAAATCTCGTCTGGTATGAATGAGAAATGTTGCGGTGTTGTCAAGTATAATCTTCACCCTTATTTACCAATTCATTAAGATCTATCGATGCAGGACTGGGGAGAGGGAATGACAACATAAATCAGAGCTGGGGACATAATGACCCTAATCAGCCCCAAATAACTGGAAACGTCACTATGAGCTATGTCTCTATGGCCACGCGGTTGTGTGGCAGTGCGGCTGGGTCGCTTCCTCTCACTGTTTCCAGTCTCTCTCCACCGTTACCGCCAGTAGACTTATAAACACATCTCACATGCGAGTCAAAGTCCCCTGTTAATCTCTCCCCCCAATCTCATGCAAAAAAAAAAATAGCCGGTGTAACAGAAGATAATTGCGTTAGAACAATGCTATGCTGAAATAAAATATGCATTTGAGTCTGATAAATAGTCCAGGAAGATGGATAAATAGAGCTTTGAGCAAGTGAGGAAAATGGAACAAGCTAAAGGATGAGAGCACGCAAGAGAGAGAGAGAGAGAGAGAGAGAGAGAGAGAGAGAGCACTTGCCTCCGAACTGTTCTGCTGCCAAAGATGATTGGAGCAGACAATGGGGCCTCCCCCTTTTATAGGTCAATTACTGATGATTAGGTGGGCTGAGTTAATTAAAGAAATTACCCAAAATGAAAACGGGGGGACTGCTTGATTAGATAGTGTCACTGTCTGTTCACCTATTTTCAGAGCCTTGTTCTCCTAGAGGGAGGTACTTGCTGGATAAAATTTTAATTTTAAGAAAAGAACTAAAGAATGGAGCGTAGTGATGTAAGAGAGTCTTCATTCTGCACATGCAAAATGTTTTACTGTACATGTTGTGGATCTGCTTTTGATTCACAACATGCAACCTTTTACATAAAAAGTTCATGACTAATAGTAATTAGCATCTTAGTCTTATTGATGATTTGTATCACATCCATCAGAACGGCTATAATAAAATCACTGAAATGTGATTATTATCAGTCGTTTAGATTACATAGAACGCTTTTTCACACACAATGATTAACTGGGTTCTCCCTCTTTTCTCCTTTTTTTTTTTTAAATATTCTTTTATGTTATATTCCCACCGACTTTCATGTTCGAATGTCAATAGAATAGAATGAACATCCTGTGCAAAATGGCTATGACATAAAGCTTGAAATGATTCATTTAAATTTGATTACGGTTTCTTTTTACTTCAAATCTTGTACTACAGATAACATTTGATCCTGTTTCTTTGCACAGCGCAAATTCGAAAGGGGGAAAAAATAAATGAAAAAAACGCGTATTGTTCCCTGACTCCTTTCATTCTGAATCGTATATATTTTTTGTAAATATGATTTTCTTTCTTTCTTTCATTATTTCTAAAGCAATCTCATCTATTGTTGAATCACTTTGAAATCCCATCTGAGAGGAGTGCCATACTATTACTCAGGTTTAAATGGGAGTTGTTAACTCTCTGTGTGGTGGCCCTTTAAAGCCAAAAAACCAAAAAATAAAAAATAACCAAAGGATGTCTGGCACAGATTGTTAATCTTCACAGGACTTAGAATGTTGAAAGTGCCTATATTTATTCTTATGCGTTAAGCCTGTTTTTATAGACATGCTGTTTTGTAGTCCTTTCCTCATCTTGCTTGCTGTCTGATCAGACCCCGAAAATCCTATAAGTGTGGGATAAAATGACAATTAAATAAAAATGACTACTATCGCTTTAGCCAGTGCGGCCAGGCATGTATAAATGTTATGACATGTTAGTAACAGTCCAAAGCTGGCATTTTTGATTTATTAAGCAATCCTATCTATTAAATATTTGAGCATACAGGCGGGTATAATTCTTTATTTCACATGCATTGTAACTTATGGCAATGATGAATTAATTTCAGTGGAGCACAGAATTTGTGATTATTTTAAATGGTACCCATATCTTAACTGGATCAGGGCAGGAGGAGCTAGCAGACTGTGAAATGTAATTTTTTGCTTTTTTTTCCTGCAATTTTGGAATTCCGAGCACCTGAGCAATGCGCTGATAATGAATACACTTCTTGGATCACAGAGTCTGCCTTCCTGATGCTTTTCTGAAAGAATCATCATCAGACTCTGTTTCCTCTGCAACTCTCTGCATTCTTGTAGGGCAGTTTATCCAAGGACAGAAACAAGTAGCCAAGGAAAAGTGTTTTTTGTTATACAGTTAAAAACTATTTTAAATATTTAATTCACAAAAGAAATGTTTTCAAGAAAAAATCCCTACTAGAGTGTTACTGAGTCAATAACGGTGTCTTTATGCACTCATTATTAAATGTGTGTGTGTGTGTAAAACATCTGGGCTGTAAGTGGCTTTCTCTCCTTCCCACACTTTATCGGCTGCTTAGATCCCCCAAAATCACAGCTGTAGCCCTAAATGCGTTGGCAGGATCCTGGGATTTTTCACCTGATGGAAACCACAGAATTGCACATCGTATTAGTCGAGAGCAAACATTTGCACAGAGAGAAATTGCGAGTGTGGTAGTGTAACAACGTAAAACACACACACACACACACACACACACACACACACACACAGACACACACAGACAAAAAGACACAGGGCAAATAATATCTCTTTACATCAGAGCAGGAGCGATTGGTTTGTATCAGTGTTGAAGGGTCGAGGCTTTTCCATGGTCTTTGAATATGCAGTTTTGTAGGACAAATATAGAATATGTGTGGCGACGGATGTCACACTTTTGACATCGGTTGGAAATCCTGAATATAAGAAAATTATTAATTAATTGTACATTGTGATGATCCCAGTTTGCCTAAATCTCACAACTCTGACACCCCTACAGTCTCAGCACTACTAAAAGGAGCTGTAAATATTGTTCCAATGGGGCTAACCTTCTGCCCCAGTGGGTTTTTAGGAAAGGACAGTCTGATATCGTGACAGGCTGCCAGCCCTTGGGGCAGTGTGTCTGTGATGAACACATCTCCCTTTCTCTCTTTCTCTGCCCCCTCTCTCTCTCTCTCTCTCTCTCTCTCTCTCTCTCTCTCTCTCTCTCTCTCTCCTGTCACTGTCCATCTCTCTCCGGCGGTACGGCAGAGCAGTGAGTGGTGACACTTGTCCGCTCCAGCAGCGTCCAGACTCTCCTTCCCTGCTCCGTGGCGTGGAAGCGAAAGCAGGCGCGCCCGCGATTCTAATTGACATTGTAATTGGCAGATTTGAATGCTGCTGTTAGATGGCTAATTAATTTATCTCACCGCTGTCATTAAGGTTAAAGCACCATCTGATCTCCCTGAATACACTTTGCATACATCTGCATGCCTATTATTTTTCAGTTACACACTTACATGCAAACTTTTAGATAATGTGGATTTGGAGGTAAATCGGATGTTAATGATGTGTGTGCCTTTAATGATCTCATCAGCAATCTGTGCCATTAATGAGGGTATGATCTTAAAGTATTTTATTTTACATGATTTATATTTGATTAGAACCAAAAGCAAGTCATTTGTGTAAATATCACATAAATGTTTTTTTTTAAATAAATATATATATATATTTTATATATATATTTTATATGGTTAAAAAAAATATTTGAATTTTCTATTTAAATAATATTAATTAGCACTTTTGTAAAATTAAAAGAAAAATCTTTCTTGATTTTTGTATCTCGGTCTGTAGGTTATGTTCCCTTTCATTGCTGTTAAAAAACACTCCATTAGATTGTTCCTAAAATTCGAGTAAAAGCAATCAGGCACTCTTTCTCTGAATATTTAAAACATGGGACATGTAAAATTTATGCCTAATTTGAATACTTATTAGTCGCCTGATCTCTGTGGCAGCTTTGCGTTTCTTCAAGTGAGATTCATCAGCGCCTCATCGTCGTGTTTCCTTCTCTCTCCCTTTTTCTCTCTATCTTGTCCATGTGTGCGTGTGTGTTAATGCTGTGTACATTTTGGCATTTGGTGTTGTTTGCAGCTAAGCATGTCTTGTTGGTTGTTTGTTGAGCACAGTGCTCGCAGCTGTCCCCCTGCGTGTAACTTTAAGCTGCGTGCTTTCAGCCTTGGTGCTGTTTCAGGCTTTTCCTCCTGGACAGCGCAAACACGCTCGCTCCGCTGCGTCTGGTTTTCAGCAGGAAAAAAAGCTCTGCCTATAAAATGTAATTTATCCATCTGAAAAGCAGTCACGGTTTAGACGTCTTTTTTTGTTGTGTGGAGCATTTGATTATCAATGTTAATTTTTGCCACTAAGTCTGCCTTGCTACTGTATCGTCTTATTCATAGAGCCACCCTATTTATCCATGCAGCGCAGGTGACAAAATTGATTTGCTTAATCTATGCAAAGGAGGATGGCGACATTGTCAGGAAAATGAACGAAAATAGTGCAAAAAAATAAAATAATCTCTCTCTCTTTATATATATATTATCATCTTTAAACACTCCAATGGGATCAGGGTTATTATTTTGGAATGCTGTCTCCATTAATGTAATTAATATTGTTTATATTTTAATCAGATAAAAATATGAGACAGGTAGAAATAATTTCCTGCGAGGAACAAAATGTGTAATGGGAAAGAAAAAAAAGGTGTTTTAATGACTGTGTGAATGACGGAGGGGTGATGAGGCTTGATCCACAGAGTGTGTGAATTAAGAAGGTTCTTGTGGGGATATTAGCTATGCAGAACACACCTTGAATTGCATTTGTTGGGTCAGGCCGATTCTTTTATTTATTGCGAGGATCTCCATAGATCCGGGCAGGAGTCCTCATTGCTCCTTTGAAAGTACGGAGCATTTATGCAGGGAAAATGATAAAACATTTATTACTAGAGAGGAGGTAATATGCATAATTTATGCTGTTTTTAGCACAATCATTAGTGATATTCATGATAGATTTTTTTTTTTCTTCCTTTTCTTTTCTTGCGTCTGCTCCCCTCTGCTTTTCATATCTAATAGATGGCGGTGAAATTAATTTAATACCTTTCATTTATTTGTCTACGTTAAAATTGAGGTTTAAGAAGTCTGTAGCATTTGATTGCAGCTCTCTGGCCACAATAATTGTGCTCTGGGGATGACGGCACTAAATGTTTCAAATGTCACAAAAATAATTGAATATCATACGTTTGATTAAAAAAGAGAGAGAGAAAAAAAATAGTCAATATGTGTCATGTGCCTTTTTTCCCCTCTTTAAGAAGCAAATTTTATTTAGCTTCAGTTAAGGACGAAGACCATTGTACCGTTCGTCACGGGTTGGTACCATGTGATTTGTTACACCCCCACCCCCCACTCACTCCCCCCCACCCGTTGTCTCCGAGACCCAATTTTAATTTTGCATGATTAGCTGTGCGTCATTAAGCAACTTCATTCAATCGAGACGCAGCGTAAAACTCTGACGACAGGGGATATTTTAGGAGACTGTGTGTGCACGAGCGAGGTCGAAAAACACACGTGGTTTATTACTCATTCACACACTTTTATATATTCATATATTTAATGTCAAAAAGATTTCTTCAAAATTATGATCTAAATTATATCTTTTTATTTCTGAATCGTCTAGATTTATTCTGTGTGATAATATTCTGTTCAATTAAAAAAAAAAGAAAAAGAACTCGAAGGCAAAAAAAAAAAAAAGAATGACCCAACACCCCCGGTTTAAGCACAGAGACCGAGCATCTCTTTGTATTGCTTCATTTACACAATGAATGCATAATTTCTTCTGCATCTCCCTCCCCCTCCCCCATTAAATGCTTTAATTTGCAGAGAGGGACCGGGGCTTGATAATGGAATTTTTTCTTTTTTTCTTCTTTTTTTTAAGGGGGGGGGGATTGTAACAAGAGCCTTAACCGGTGCCTCTTAATCACTTCTAGGTATTAAGTCATGATGCAGGAGTCGGCCAGTGAGACAATAAGCAACAGTTCAATGAGTCAAAATGGAATGAGCACCCTAAGCAGCCAATTAGATGCTGGCAGTAGAGATGGAAGATCAAGCGGTGACACAAGCAGCGAAGTAAGCACAGTCGAGCTGCTGCATCTGCAACAACAGCAGGTAAGTTGTGTTTCTCGCTCTCAGGGCTTTCGATTTTCACTCACATGCAGGCACAGTGGCTCTTAACACCATCTCATTGTAATTTTCGCACGTGGACCGGACAGGATTTTTGAGGGACTTTGCTGTTGTATTTTGTTTTTGTGTCATTTTGTTTATTATTTTGTTTTGTTGTTTGTGTAACTGGGGGTGGGTTTTTTAGTGTGGCATTGCTGTGTTATTTTTGTGGTAGTGTTGCCCATGTTGAAAAGAGGACCTGTGTGTGTGGGTTGTGTGAATTTAAAAAAATATATTTATTGGTTTTATTTGTATTTACTCGCCCGGCTGAATGGCACGCTGCACCCGAGGCCGTACGCGTGTGTGTGTCAGGGAAATGGGAGGGAGTGAGGCGCGGAATTAGCGAGCGCGTATGTATGCCGGGGTTTTGGCTTTTCCAGCAGAGGGCATCCTAACTCGACAGAGCCAGTCGACTCTTTTCAAAGGAGGCCTCTTTTCTGTGGCGTGCTTCACTTATGCTGCTCGCTGCTGCGCATATACAAACACCTCGCTTTTACAGGCAAAAGAACTTTACACCTAAATGTTTAGAGTTGGATTTAAAATTTTAGAAACCTGGACTGCGTAATGAGGAATTGGTATTAGGTGAGGTGTGTGTGTGTGTGTGTGTGTGTGTGTGTGTGTGTGCGTGTGTGTTAGTGTAACCAAAGTGGGTTGGTTTGGATGTCAATAGATTCGGCGAGTGTCACTGAGGCTCCATTCACTGACTGATGGATTTGACAGCTCACCAAAAGCTCAGCGCTTGGGGTCAGGCGGAACTGCCTGAGAGGTTTAGGGGCACTGTGTGTGTGTGCGCGTGTGTGTGTCTGTGTGTAAGATTTCATCATTATTATTTTTACCTCATTTTCAGTTGCTTGCATGTTGTTTAATAGATTTGACATGTTTTGTGTTAATTCATTTGCCACTTTTTTTTATTTTGTGATATTTTATATACAAATATTTCATGTAAAATAGTTTATAGCTGACCCATGTGTGTGTTTACATGTAAATTTCTGTGAGTTTTTGAAAATTTGTTGCAGAATGTCTTAGAGGGATCTGTACCCCCTCTATTACCTCTTACACACACACACACACACACACACACACACACACACACACACACACTCCAGCTGGTGATTACAACAGTACCCCGACACCATGGCCTCTCCTCCCATTCATCATCACAGCTCCATCTCTCTTTCTCTGTCTTCATCTCTGTCTCTCCCTCCACAAACATCTGATTGGGGTCAACCCCCTCTCTCTCATTACTGTCCTCTGTTTTAACCTACACACACACACACACACACACACACACACACACACACACACACACACACACTGCAGCATGTCTGAATTTAGTTTAATTTCAAACTTATCATAACGAGAAGGCAATTGGCTATACTGAATTTATGACTTTGGAATCTAAGTATAATAATAATAATAACAATAATAATAATAATAATAATATGATGATGATGATGATTGTTATTATGATGATGATGATGATGATGATTATTATAATTATTATTATTATTATTATTATTATTATTATTATTATTATTATCATTATTATTATTATTATCATTATTGACAATAATAGGACAGGAGGCAGATGGAGGAACAAACACAACCGTTGATAAAGTGGACGAGATTTGCTGTGTGTTGAAATGAGTACTCCAACTCACGGCCCCCAGAGGCTTTTTAAAAAGAGGGCAGGTGCTGTTAACTTCACACACTTCCTGTGCCCTGCTCGGCCTTTCTCTTTAATTCTTTCACACACACCCAAGCAAGGCAGACAATACCTACACATTTAATAACATTACCAATCTTTCTCTTAGTGTCTTTTGTGTGTGTGTGTGTGTGTGTGTGTGTGTGTGTGTGTGTGTGTGTGTGTGTGTGAGTGAGTGTGTATTCTAAATCAGAGGGCTCAATAAGGAGTAGTGTTTGCATTTAAATTAAAACTTTAGACAGTTTTAGATAATATTTTTTACTTTGGAATTTAGTAATTATAATAATAATAATGTTTTTCTTATGATTATAATCTTTATGAATATTAGTAATAATAATGTAATAATTTTTAATCACTATTGTTATTATGATTATAATTTTTATTTATTTAAGGCATTACCTGAAAGCTTATGGTTGTAATATTTTTGTAAGTCACTTGTTCTCCACTATTATCTATAACTTTGTTTTCTTGAGTTTTTTTCTTTTCCTGAGCTCTTTGGTTGGTTCAAATCGGATAACTTTTACAATCTTGATTTTCTCAGTGCAGAAAATGTTTGTGTTTGCTATTGTGTGTGTGTGTGTGTGTGTGTGTGTGTGTGTGTGTGTGTGTGTGTTCATGAAAAATATATTATTATTAAAAAGTAATGTTAATTTCGCCAACTTCATTGATAGTGTGTTTTGTGTATCTAATCACAAATTAAAACACTAGACTTTTGATATTTTCAGAATTTATTTTTAAAAGAAGGCCCTAATTTGCTGTGTGGAAGAATAAAAAATGCCTAGTGCAGTTAATAATTATTGATTATAAGCCAACGTTGAATAGCTGTTTTAATGCATGGTAATGATAATGTGGATACATGAAGACTTTACATTGATCTGAAGATCCATACAGTAATGTACTGTAATGGAGCCGTTGAGTGATTACTTTGATCTACAATGCATGCATTTTATTGCACAGATTGATGGTTTAGGGAGAATTATGCTTTAAATGATGCAGTGGGATTTCTTGTTGGAGAGCCACAGCACTGTTCTAGGTACCATCAGAGACCAAGACCTCCTGGTCTTGTTTATGACATAAAGGAGCAGCAGCCAAACTTAACCATGCAGTTTGTCTTTTTCATTTTAGAGCAAACCCTGGTTTTTCTTACATTTTGCCTGCTATATTAGCCCCAGTTGTACTCAGAATGGACTGTTTGCTAAAGTTGTGTTGGTCTTTATGAAGACAGGGGACATGATGGTTTTTAGAAAAAAACAAAAACATATATATATATATATATATATATATATATATATATATATATATATATATATATATATATATATATATATATTATTCCATGCCCACAGAGATTGTTACAGCATGGCGTCTGTAAGTCACTGGCCCAATGTAAAAGTGACAGCAATTAACCCGACATTTTAGCTTGAGGAGAATTTAAGATGAGATATATGACAGCCGATGTCAGCCATTTTTTTTTATTCTTCTCCAGGTTTAAGAGCAAATGAAATTGGAGGTAGCATCACAGCTAAGGAAAGCCACTTGGGAGGTGGTGTTGGGGGCTACTGGGTTGAGGAGGGGAGCGCGAGTGAATATGAAGGCGCTAACTATTATTAGAAGTGTTTCATATTTGCAGCACTGACTTTAACCTTTTCTTTAGTTTTGTCTTCACTTTAATTATCTTCTTTGGCTCATCACTGTGTCCAAAATTTTGCTTTGATTTAGCACTTAACTGGACCACTCTTGTTTAAAAAAGGCTGCCATCACTGTCACCTAACAGACGCACCCAGGCTTTACCGAGTAAATTGTGTTTTGTGGGGAGAGGAGGGGGTCTCTGGGGCTTGGGTGTATGTTATTCAGGAGGAAAGTAAGGTGAAGGCATCACAAGGGTGTTCTCCACGCCTCAGTCTCCATCACCCTCCTCACTCTCAGAGACGTCCACAGGGAGCAGGGAGCGCAACATCTTCAGGCTGGATGATGACGGCCTCCACCGCTCATCAACCAAATAAAAGCCCCTGTGATGCAAATAGCGCTTTGCCCTTGAGCATAATTTAAAGAGATAATCACCCCTGGAGTCTCGGCCGTACCGATAGGCTGGGCGAGGTGACTATCTCATTTACACTCCAACACCGAAGCTCATTAGCTTTATCACACCGGCCCAAGCCTGCACCACTTCAGAGTGTAAATAACACACACACTGGGACATACACAGGCATATTCACCTTCTCAGTAAAGCAAGAGTAAATCTCAGATCAAAGGGAAATAAAATGACGAACAAGGCCTTTTCCATAGAGTGTTTTTTTTGTTTTGTTTTGTTTTTTTGCTCAGCTGGCGCTCTGTAGAAGAAGCTTGTGGCTCACATGATGTATTTATTGTGCTCTCTATTTCACTGTTAACATTTCACTATCTTCAGATAGTCCCTTCTGTATAGTACATTGAAGCTTGACATATAGAGTCGTCGTCCTCCTGGCGATGACACAGTAAGATATAGGACAGTGAATGACAGTGTTGCATGCGTTTTCTCCTCTCCCCGGACAACGCTGCGCATTATTTTATTATCACACACACACATCATATACACACATGCTCATGCACTTTCACTTTTTCCAGTGATCTGGCCACAAACCAGGAGTGGTCATCTGTGTTTAAGGTATATTACATGTGGCTGTATGGAATTTACAGTGCAGCCTCTGTAGTAACTCCATTTCACATCAGGCTCTCCTGAGACCCTGGGAAATGTCAAGCTGCAGTTCTGAAAGAGACATGGAGAGAGGGACGGGATGAGAAAGAGAGAGTGGGAGGAAAAAGACAGAGCGTGAGATAGAGTCAGAGTGAAATCTGCTGGAAACAAACACTTACTACCATTTTATGCTTGAGCAGCTCTGTGCCATTGTGACGGAGAGCGGCGCAGGTCAAAGACAATCACAGGTGCAGCACACACACATACACACAAATAAACCTTGTGCCTAGTGACTGTGTAAAGGATAAGACAGCTTTTCTCTTCAGGACTATATATATATATATATATATATATATATATATATATATATATATATATATATATATATATATATAGTATTGTGTGTGCGTGCGTGCATGCGTATATATATATATATATATATATATATATATATATATATATAACTGTTTATGTGATCCTGTAGGTTATATTTAGTGCTTGGGGTTAAACTCGGTGGGTAACTAAAACGCAGCCAGGCAGCCAGGGTCAAGATCAATGACCACTTCTCAACTCATTTCCTTTTATGCCTCCTAACTGCCCTGCCTGGGGAAATTAATGACACGGGATCTATAGAGCCTTAACGGCCGAGGCTGCTGTCTGCCCTCAGTAGCCGAGCAGTTATACACTGACCCATCCCATTAAAGGAAAGTCTTAAAGAAGCAGCAGCGCTTCATTCACACACTCGCATGGTGGATCTCACTTTTGAAATTCATCTTTTGGAGCGTTTATTTTTTATTATTTTCCAGGTAGAAGCCCTGGAAAGTAGTGTATGTGTTAAAGCAATGTAAAAATATATAGTGCACTGGGTCCCTGCAGGATGAGGGGCTGTTCTGTGCTACTTTTTTCCTGCAAGTCTTTGACAGCTTGCGACACTGCTATCCATTTAACAGAGCTTAAAAAACCCATATATGCATATGCCGAACGTCTTAAGCTGACAACCAAGAGGCAGGATTTGCTAGATTTGCTAGAAGGCAGCTTTGGAGCCTTGTGAATTTAACAAGCATGTCTAGTATTACAGTTTCTGTGTGCTTCAGCCATGAATAGTAACAAATCAGCCTGTGAAACGCCTGCCCTGGGATGTTTGTGTGTGCGTTTTTCCTCTCTGACAAATATTAAAATGATGTAAATCTGGTTAAGGAGGTGGGAGGGCAGGGATGCTGGAAGTTTATTTCTAATGCTTCCTTTCCTTTTCCCTTTCTCTAACTTCCTGCTCTCTCTCTCTCTCTCTCTCTCTCTCTCTCTCTCTTTTAGTTGTCCTCTCTTTCTTCTTTTCGCTGTTTACTATGCACCACATTGCCAGTTGTTGCCGCTTCACACTTGAATATTTCAATTACATATTGTGGAAAGAGAGAAAAAAAGTGTGTGTGTGTGTGTGTGTGTGTGTGTGTGTGTGTGTGTGTGTGTGTATATATATGTGTGTGTGTTTGTGTGTACGTGTGTGTTCAGCTCAGCTCACAGCCCACTGATCCCAGACGGTGAATACATATGTAAGAGAGCCTCTCAGCTTGCACCTCTTTGGGGCTTTTGAACAAATGTGGTAAATAAGCCTGGCTTCACCTCACAAATACACAAGAGGCTTTTCAAACACACGCATGTGTCACTTAGCCTGCGATTTCCCTCTTTCTCCGTGGGTGTTTTGTGGTAAGGGCTCATAGGGCTGTTTTTGAAGTGGGGTTGGTTCTCATTTGCGTCTTCTTTAGTGCTGTCACTATGGACAGGACGTCTTTATCCTCATCCCCAGTAAAGTAGTGTCAACACACACACACACACACACACACACACACACACACACATATATGCACACAGAGTGAAGCCTACTGTATGCATTCAGACACTAGCCCTCTTGCCTCCCACTGTGCCACTGTACCAGCACACTAAGTGTGTGTGTGTGTGTGTGTGTGTGTGTGTGTGTGTGTGTGTGTGTGTGTGTGTGTGTGTGTGTAGGTGTGTGTGTGTGTGTGTGTGTGTGTGTATGCGATAAGGAAACATTGTCATCATATGCACTGCATGTATTAATGTTGTATGTGATTCTTCATGCTTGACTTGAAGCTAAGCTGATATTGGTTTCACGCTTGAGTCTTCCAATGCCCGCTCCGTTTCAATTGAAATGTGATTGTTATTGCCGAGTATTTACCCGAAGTTATTTGATGTATGTTCCTGCGGAATGAATTTGCCTGCTAGGCCGTATTGCACTTGTGCATAAATTTGGCCTCTTTCTCCTCAGAAATGATTCCAAATTCAGCCAAACGTAACGCATGTGGAACAGTAGATGTTCTTATTCGAAGGTGATAAAGCATAAAATAATCATAAACACATCATCATAGACTATGGCTTATCCAAAGGATAAGTTTTGTGTGAGTGTTGATTAACGATTATATTTTATAACATTCTGTATAAAAATCTGTATGAATATACAATAACAACCCATATTATATTAATTAATAATAATCACCTAAATTAGCTAGATATATGTTATCACATGAGCTTGGTGGCGAAAATAGATTTCAGTATGATTCAATGCATTGAAGTCTTGTTGCAGACTCTTGTTCCAAGTCTCTCATTTACACGTAGCAATGTGACTTTTGCATTATGGCAGTGCATTATGATGCTTTAAACTCAGTAATATGATCAACCATATAATAATAGCATCTAAGTTTATTTATAGCAATTAGAAGCAGTTTGATTTTTTTTTTCCAGTGTAAAATTTTTCTTTTAAAGACAGTTTTTTTTAAATGCTCTCAGTTGGTTAGCAGCTATTTATAACATGTATTGTGTAGTCAAAGTATCTAAATATTATTTTGAGCTGTTTTTGTCTCAAACGCAAGATCAGCTATGAAAAAAATTGGCCACACAGCTACTAAAAATTGTAAGAAAATTCAATTTACACTACCTTAATCCTTGAATAACACATTGTAGGATCTGCAAAATTAAATCAGCACCATTCAACCAAACACTGGTGGTCACTTGTACTTTCACTAATTCATATATCTCTTTATTGGACAAGGTGTTATAATGATTCATCTGTCCTCTGACCATCACTGATGAAGGTGAAATGCTTTTATACTCTCCCATACCTGCACTCAGTGGCCGCACTATGAATAATGTGTCATTTCTTTTTGATGGAGATTGTAGTCAAAGGGTTTTTTTTTTATTAAGCTGTATAATTGTGCTGTTCCTGTCTGGAGTGCTTTGGAACGAGTGATCGTGCTTTTGGCACATTTATCAAAGCACAGAAAAAGAAAATGTGGATGTAAAAAAGAAAGCGGGTTGCTTCTCATATGGGCAGACTAAGTGAACGACACAGTGATAAATTTTCTTGTTAGGAGAAATTACATCCACTAACTTGAGCTACTTCAGCATGAAATTGAAAAAGAAGCATTTCTTCTGAATTTCCATTCTTGATTCAATGAAAGATGTAGATTAGTACTCAGGGTGGGGTTGGGGGATGAGTGGGCAGCTCAGAGGAATGAAAGTGAAAGAGTATGACTTCCTTCACGCTACGTTCCTCATGAGCCTGGCATGGGACGGCCGTTGTTTATGGAGGCAGTCGAGGGCTGATTAAAGCCTTTATAAATGGCTTTGGAAACAGAGTGAGCACGTATGCTTGTCTTTGAACGCATTTATGCATGCGGATGCACTGGATACATCTTAATTAGTGTGTACACCATCACCTACCGCTAAGTTCTCTATACATCGTTCTCTCTCTCTCTCTCTCTCTCTCTCTCTCTCTGCATGAAGCAGTGTTGATTGATAGACGCCGCATGTCAGTTTGGGAGATAACTGTATCTCATTCGGCTCTCTGGAAAGGTCAGGCATGTGCTGTAATCAGAATATTCACAAGGCAAGCACACAGATCACAAGCGTGCATTGTGGCGTGCGCTAGACTGTACCCCACAGCCTTATAAGTAGCTAAGGCAGCTCTGACGGAGATGCATTGGCCCTCCACAGCTAAGATGCAGTGCTATTAACTCCGCTGATCTTTGGTGGAGCCGTGCGCTCATTCATATGGACTGGAGAGATCCATCACTCTGGCTGGATGATCCAGCAGCCCGCTGCGGTCTAATGATACCCTGACGCTCAGGTAAATGGACTGAAAACAATAGTTTGTCTTCACCTGGAGTGCAGACAAGATCAGCTCGCTCTTGTACTGTATTTGTTGCACTCTATCTCATTTCATGTTGGTCATTTCCCCCCCCAGCGCACCAGGAGTGATAAAGTTGAAGCGTGTTTTGCTCTCCTGTGCGGGCCCGAGCACATATTTCTTTCAGTAAAAGGGACGCGCGCAATAACTTCAACGCATTTGGGGAGCTCACCTACCGCATTGCTCTCTGAGGTCAGAGCCACGGTAATTAAGGTTAAGGTATTTACATCTGAGGGCAGGGAGCCGCTTGATCGACCCCTTTGAGTAACAGTGTACGAGCAGTGGCTCAGTTGTTCCGACACAGACACACGCTATTGACCCACAGATTGAGTGTCTCCATGTGTGTGGCTTGGCAATGATCGCATACGCGCACACACACACACACAAACACACACACACATGGCCTCCTTCACACACATACACAAATGTTTCATTTAATAAAAATAACGAGAGACTTTGGGTGGAGAAGTGAAACATTGTGTAATGCAACCAAACACTGTTGATTGCTATCAGAGGAGATGGACAATGTGAGTGTTTTGAGCATTAAAACCTTTATTTTCACATTTAAACAGATTAACACGTTTATAAAACATGACTACATTTCAGCATTTTTTTTTACACCAGTCACGCTAATGCTATGGACACAAAGAACAAACCCTTCTTTAGCCGACGCTGATATAAAATTGGCGGCTTTTACCCACAACACAGCACGTCTGCTCTTCGCCTCTGGCCGTATACTTTGGTGTCTGTGAACCGCTTAACAAGCCCTTGTCAATAAAGACAAGACAGAATAGAAGAACTTAAGAAAACAGCTTCATCCGTCTCATGAAACCCAGTGGTCGCTCAGCGAATGAATCCACCACACTTCCCTTTTTCCACTGGCCTCTCTTTAAATGAAGTGCAGAGTGCTTTTTCTCTCCCTTTAATGCAACATTTATTAAGAGGTATTCTTCCAACTGTGTGGCTCTCATCGGCATAGAACTGTGAAAAGAGATGGATCATAATCACTGTAAGGACAAACAGAGCAGATCAAGTGCACACTAGGACGAAGGGGAAGTGGGTGTAACCAGCCTCACTTTTGGTCTTCCATCTTTCGACCCTTTTCCAACCCTTTTTTTCCCTTCTGCCTTTCTCTTATTCTTGCACACGTGTTGATGGCGCAAGTGAAAAGCTCTGCCTCTCTCTTTCTCTCTCTCTCTCTCTCTCTCTCTCTCTCTCTCTCTCTCTCTCTCTCACTCTCTCTCTCTCTCTTTTTTTTTTTTTTACCAGATATAGCAGATAGTCAGGCTCTCAGTTGTGGCTGTGTAAAGGATTTCTCTTAAAGGAGGCAGATAAAAGAGTTGTGAATGGCCCTGTGCGTCACCTTATCTAAACCCCAGCACTATACAACTGTTGAAAGTGAGAGCTTTACTAAAGCCAGTCAAAGTGCATGGGGGATAAATTGAATTTCATAAGCGAGAGACACACACACACTGAGACAATGTTCCCAAAGAGAGCGAGAGAGACAGAGACAGATGCAAGTGTGCTAACTTTGTGCAGTGAGTAAAACTAGTCACGGTAAAAGATATCACAGTGAATGATTCTGCATGTAGTTCTAGTAAATAGTAGCAGTAATGGTACAGTGGTGACTGGGAGGCCAGGGGTCTCTTTACACCACCCTGCACTATTTGTTGCTGTATTTCTATGGGTTACAGATGTTGTTTTGAGTACAGGGCCCCTACAGCCTAATTCTCTCCACAGGTTGCTGGCAATACTGTAAACTATTATGCGTGCTCCATCACATACGTGTGGCGCAGATTTGCAAGAGCCATCCATAACAGCGGCTGCATGAAGCGGGAAGTGTATGAATGTTTGTGGTTGCAGTGAACGATGGAAGCTCATTCTGTTTGGCCTGTTATTGCTGGCAGGGCTTCCGCAACAAGAGCCTGCTGGAGACACATGCGCACACACACACACACACACACACACACACAGACAACTATTGGCACTGAGACACATGTGCACACACACACACACACACACACACACACACACACACACACACACACACACTGATAGGTTGAACAGACCCATGTTTTGTCTTCTCACACTTGGAAAAATAAGTGTGAGGTTACACAATGAGGCAGTCTTTTTTTTTTTCCTTCCCCACTTTGTCTCTCCCTCCCTTCCTTCTCTAAATGCACTGCTTCCTGGGGTAGAAATGACTGAATTCATCTCCAATTCACCAGGGAGGACTGTGCTATGCCTCTCTGTTTACAGTGGCAGAAAGTTAATATAAATTTTCATCAGAAGGGGAAGTTTACACATATGATTCTATTTGTCCTTCATTATTAGCACCTGAGTCTGGGCTGAGGAAGCATAATTGTCTACAGACACAGGCCAAATAGATGCAAGGGAAAGGCAAATAAGCACACCCCAAAATAATTTTATGGTTGTGTGTTACAATCCCTCTCCCTGGGATCCTTAATCTAGAAAATCAATAAACAGGTAGAGAGAAAGGCAGTGGGAAATAGAAAGAAAGAAAGAAAGAAAGAAAGAAAGAAAGAAAGAAAGAAAGAAAGAAAGAAAGAAAGAAAGAAAGAAAGATCTGAGAGCATAGAGTGTGGGGGGGAATACATAAATAAGAAATGGAGGCATTGAAGGAGAAAGTGGAAGATTTGGGGGCGCAAAAAGAAAGGAATACAGTGAGAGACAGAAAGAGGGAGGAAAAGTAGTAGCAGCAGCCAGAGAAACACACAGAAGCCCATTGTTCTGCTGGTTAGCTCCCGCTCCGGCCCGCAGTCGAGGCAGATTCTCCACGGACCGGCCCGTGCACCGCACACTGTTGATTTATTGAGTCATACATAAAAATGCTCATTATCCCCACATCCTTTTCTCTTGTCTGGAAAGCGTGACATTCAGCTGGAGAAAAACATGCTGAAAAACTGATTTCCACAAGCACTCTGATATCTGTTCACTCTCTCTCTCTCTCTCTCTCTCTCTCTCTCTCTCTCTCTCTCTCTCTCTCTCTCTCTCTATCTTCACTCATAATCCTCAGATGTATTTTTCTTTCCCTGCCCCTCTAATGGCAATAGCTCCTTTAGCACACTGGTACTGGTCAGGTGTTAGACCTCAGGAGGAAGTAGAGAGAAGTAAGGCTTTATTGGCAACACTTTTAGGTGTTTATTCCAGCTGTGACTCTTTGAGGGGAGAGATGCTTCTAATGAGCCTATAAAACACCAAGAGCCTTTTTCACTGCACAAAAGTACAAAAGTAAAGGTTTTGCCACCAAACAGTAAAACTGATCCTACATCAGCAAGTTTCCTGATGATTAGTTTGATGTTCTTCATATCACATGACAAAAAGAGGTACACATATACTAAATAGTCTGGTAAGTTGGTCTTATTTGTGGTTTATTTCTGGACCTGCACAAATATTTAATTTAATTTATTCAGAAATGACACAGCACAGTGTAGTTGTCATTGTAATGTTTTTTTTTTGTTTGTTTGTTTTTTTTAGATTATTTGGTGGAAATGTATTTGGTGGTAAATAAATTAATTCGTTCAGTTGTGGTTTTTGGACAGTTCATGTTTTATCCTGTAAAGTAAAAACAAATCTATTTAAAATAATTAAATGCTCTAAAGACAAAACCAGATCAGTGTCAGTTTCCAGCTCCTTAAATCTGTCAGGTATTTTTATATATGTTCACCTTTTCACTTCTTTTGTCCACTGCTTTTTGAAACGTTTGGTTGAAAATATACCTTCTCTGCTATTCTTTTCACAAGAAATCTGGAAAGTTATGCTGTAATCCTAAACTATTTCCTTTTTCATCATGTTAGTATTTTGGTATTCAAAATTATCTATCTAGTAATGGCTCTCAGGCCTGTTCAGCTTAATTGTTCCTTCAAAAATCGATTCGAGAAAGTGTAATGACCCGCTAAACGCTGTATTTTGTACATCATGGCTTTAGTGGGCCTAGCATTCCCAAGGACCTACATCACTTTGGATATATTTCTCGAACAAATCAACTAGCTCTGACCCTCGGGAGGTAATTCATCTTGCATGCTATCTCATCCTTGTTTGTATTTTCTTTTAATACCTTTAGTCACAGCTATGGAGTCTGGATCGTGCTATTAAAGCGCGGTTCAAGTGGTGGTCTGGAGGAATGGCGACGTGTTTGTAAAGATGTGCCAAACTGCGCCTGGCTGCTAATGTATTTCATGCTTGTTTTAGATCAGGCAATGGCTCTCACAAAGGTGCATTGTGATATGTTTTTTATTACTGATGTATTAAGTCTAAACACAGACCATACGGGTAGGGGGGGTAAGCTGACATATGTTTCTTTCGTCTGTCTCTTACTCCCTCTCTCTCCGGTGAGCTCTGCTTGGCTATTAATGTAGCTGGGGAGTGCCTGTGTAAACATTCGTGTTTCTCCCTCTGTTTCGCATAATAGTTCCTCGTATCAGCTTTCTTCTGACCTCACTATCTGAAACCAATTATAGCATATCCATTTGGCCGAAACTTATTTTCATAAGGATCCTGAGCTGGGTGCTTGTGTCCTAGAATGTGTGTGTTTTTGTGTGTGTTGGTGTGCAGAATATGTGTGTGTGTTTCTTTTTCTCTTAGTCCTCAGAGATGGATATCAACATCAAATATGTTCCTGAGTGCCTTGTTATTTATGTTCGAGCCAGGGATCTTGAGCTCCTAGCTCAGAGGAATGCAGCACATTGTGCTGTTTATACAATGTGTGCATTAATGGATAGAAGCTGGCATTTCTCGCACACAGCAACACATTCTGGGGGTTTGGGCTTTCAGCAAACTTTTGATGGCTAGGTTACTTTATGCATCATTGTTAAAGTTTGATAGCAGATAACGGCTTTGTGCGAGGTTCTGTATAAACCCTAACAATAGCTTTTGCATCAAGGTCGCCTAGAATGGACTACAAATGTTTCCTATGAAATTCTTAGAAAGTAAGATAGAATAAGTGGAAGATGCAATGAGTAAAAGTGTTTTAATCTGTTGCTTTTATGCTGTGACTAAAAAAATAAAAAATCTTTACCATAAACAGTAAAAGCCACAAAGGTGAATAAAAGCAGTGGCAACTGTCAGTGTGTTAGAAATACAGTATATCTCTATGTGTGTCTATATCTAACAAGGTACCTGTATATAGATTGGATAGAATAAAATATCTCTGGTGAATTAAAACACATTAAGGTCACACAAACAATTGCTCACATTTTTTTATGTAAATACATTTAAAAACATTTTACTGGATGCTAGTTTAGCTGATGTACTGATGGCAGCATTATTTACATTTAAGCAGGTCAGGTTAGACAATATTTTCGCTATTTCGCGTTTCGTGTTATTTTGTAATTTTGCAATAAAGTGGTCAACAAAGCCAATGCATATGTGCTTTTGCTCACTGATTTGCATGTTCATGTTATCCTTGACGCAGGATATGAGATGAATTCCATTAAAAAAACCATACAGTTTCACCTGCACCTTTTTGCTGAAAAAAAAGGAAAAAAACTAGCTTGATTTGCTTTAGGAAGCTGATTGCTTTCTCCTGCACTCAGCACTTTCACTGTTTCTACTGAAGAAGCCATTAAAGAGTGGTACAACCCTGTACCTGTACATTATTGAATAACTTCTTTGACTTTGTCTGTCTTCACTCAAGGACAGCGAGTCTGTATTGATCCCAGCTCAGATAAACATTTTCCTTCTGCTAATTGTTGTGCTAAGCCCATTAGGCAGTAGATAAAGCTCCACAATCACAATCAACGCTTGGATGGGCGTGAAATCTTGCACAATTTACAATCTCAATCTCAAATCTAAACCAGTAATGACCTGAGACCTGGAGCAAGTTTGGCTGTGGCTTTTAAGTCACTCATGCATCCAGGAGCACCATGAGCACCGTAACTAATCAATCAATTCAACATTAAAATGGAGAGACCTGTAAGGCATTATGAATCCATGGGGCAGTGATATTTCCAGGCTTGAGAAAAAGCCAGAAATCGGCTATTTGTTAGGCACCATGACATGCCTTGTTTGTTATTTGTTTGGAGCTTGGGTCTACATGCTGCAGGTAAAGTAAAGCATGCCGGCAGTCCCTGCCATGCCAGCGTCCCCCGAAGCATAAGGCCACATCAGCACGCTGCATCATGTGCATGTGTCTGAGGAGACAGATCGATGCTGTTAGGACCTAGCGCCACTCTGTTGTGTTTGTTTACTGGGGGGCTCTGAGAGCCTGGCTCCTCAGAGCCACAGCCAGACAGACAATGGCAGCTCCTCGCTCTCTCTTTTCATAATTGATCAGGGTGATGGCTGCTTTCCCAGAGGGTAAAGATGTGGCAACTTTTTTTTCCCTCCCCTCAGCTCCCTCTTGTCCCCCCATTCTCCTTCTCTTTCTCTTTCTCTTTCTCCTCTCCCTGTTTGCTCAGCATCTCAATGCACTAGTTCAAACATTGTTCTCATCAGCTGGCAGACCAGTGCCATATGCACATCCTGTGAAGGCAGCTGTTGTCATGGATACAGGCAAGCACCAGAAAATAAAACAACCCCTTGAATGTTCAAGAAGTAGTGTCACGCTTTATCTGAAGACATTTTTTTCCTGCCTCCCTCTCTCTCTCTCTCTCTCTCTCTCTCTCTCTCTCTCTCTCTCTCTCTCTCTTTCTCACTCTCTCTCACACTCCTTACCTTGGCTCAGTCTCCACTTCAAGAAACATCTGTGAACGTATTGTTTTGTTTATTTATTTATTTATTTATCTATTTTTGTTGGGATTTTGGGAGGTGCAGTTGTAAAGACAGTCTCCTCTCTAGATGTGACAGTAGATACAGTTTTAGATAGACATGGACAACACATTGCATCACTTTGTTGCTTTCTTGCTATTGTCATCATTTTACTTGCAGAATAAAACAATATTCCCCCCCTAGTTTCTGTGCTACAAGTGTAACATTGGTAGCAGTCTTCCCTTCTGAGAAGGCACAGTAGGCAGCCAGTATGATTAGGCCTAGAAAGCCTATTTTCCCCTTCTGTGCTCATGAGCACGGCTAATGCACAGTGTAAAACCCCAGCTCCTTGTTAATTCACTCCTAAGGTAATCTGATGTTGATTTTGTCAACTTTAATTACAGCTTGTAGGAACACTTCACATTGCCTGCCTCTACTTCAAATTGATATTATGAATATGCAAATGGCCTGGTAATTTGCAGAGAAGTGGGTATTTCAGTTGAGCACACACTAGACAGGTCAATTCTACTGACGCGCTCGCTGGGTTTTTCACCCACTTCACGGGTGCTTTAGACAAACTGTATTTATTCTTCATCACGGCTACGTGGCTCATCATGAAAAACGTATAATATTTGCCCGATGTTCCATGCTCCGTTTGCAAGCCAAAAACAGGTAGTACATGTGAGATTGATATTGGATTATGCGCTTTTGGTTCCGTATAAGTGTGTGTCGAGAGGAAAAAGGACATAAAAATCAAATTTTGCCACTCTCTTTCTACTCTCTTTGCAGGCCCTTCAAGCAGCAAGGCAATTACTCTTACAGCAACCAGGCAGTGGCCTGAAGTCTCCAAAGAACAACGACAAACAGCGTCCACTGCAGGTGAGCAGCTTCTTGTTAATCTCTTAAGTCCATCCATAATACATGGTGCTCTGGAAAAGATTTCCTCTGTTCCACTAGTCTGTTTGATTTGGCAATGTAATTCTGGACTTGTCACTGAAATTCTAAACCTGTCAGGACTGCCGTTCTGTGAGGAAATGCTCGCTCACACACGCACACACACACACACACACACACACACACACACACACGCACACACAGGCACATATGCACACAAAGGGGCAAACAGACACAGGAGCACACAACTAACGTTTCTATAGTGAACTTTCTGCCTCTGTTAGGTTCTGTGAGATGGAGGATTTCACCTCAGAAATGTTCTACTATGTGAGTATTGTAAAGAGTGGAGAAGGTAGTCAACAATTTACTTGCTAACAAAGTCTGAATAACAATACTGTTCAATCTGGCATTATGCATGTCACAAACACAGTGTGTTATTTGCAGTTGGACATGATTACATTAATATGCATGCATTCCACGATAACCCTTCCTTTACATAAACCAACAGTCCGTTTACTTGCAAAAAAAAAGAAAAAAACCTTATATGAATGACAGCAGCTGCTGACGTTCCTATAATGTAGTGTATTCTAACTAGCTGCCATTTGAACTCCTCCAAGATAATTTGCCATATTGATTCCAGTTGCGCTCTATTTCTGTTGTCAGTGATTTGGTAAAGGTCATGCTAGCGTTGTGCACAGCACATTCCCTCCCACCAGAGCTGTTTACTTCATCGCTGTCAGAGAACATATTAGACCATTTCTCTCACATCACCACGATACAAATGCAGCCTTCATTTCCTGCATAACATTATGTAAGCACTTGACATGTGCCAGGCTCTGTATTTTTAGGTTCAATCTGAAGTGTGAGTGTGCTCTCTTTGCTGCTAATAAGTGCTATCAGGGATTAGTGGTTTACCTCATTAGTACGCTGTACATTTAATTAAATAAAAGGCAAAAATTCAAATAAAAAATGCAGTTAACCCTCATTGTTAATATTTTCACCAAGCATAACAATGGCAACACCTTCAATTGGAGTCACACCCCAGTCTGTCTAATTATGTGGTGGCAAAAGATAAGCTTTGCAACGGGGTGCCATCATGTCTCTCCCAGTCAAATCAGTTGTATTGTGAATGTTAATACACTCAGACTTATCAGTACAAATATGCATTTTGCATTAGGGAATTCATAACTTGGTGTATCCCCCCCAGAGCACAGACATTAGTTGTAAAACAAAAGTCTAGCAGGTATTGAATATGCTCAGCCTATTGAATTTCCCCAGCTCTGTGTATACTTAGAGAATGGATTTGAGGCACACTGTGTGACTGCAAATTACCACTCATACCACACAATACTTAGATGAGGCAGAGTGATATTGGCTGAGGAAAGTCTGTGACAACTGTTGGGCCAGGACACATTATATGTAAATATTGAATATTTACATTTGCTTATTCCTTCCTTGCCTCATGTTAGCCATATGAATCAATATGAATCGGGAGCTTGTTGAGTCATGTCTACAGGCTGTATTTCTTCAGTACTATTGGACCACTCTTTATTAACATCTTCTAATGACCAAAAGCAATTGGATAGGTAAACTCTTAAGTAAGAATCCGGTCGCCATTATAAGTTTTTATGCTACTTTTATTGTTTTCAGCTCAGGTAGCATTGCCTGTGTTAGACAGCAATGTTGTAAATACTCACATAAGAACCACCACTTGCTCAGCAGCATGCAAGTAAACGGCTTGAACAGCCCCTCATTAAGTAAGCAGAAGCCTGTGTACAAGCGACAGTGACAAATCCCACCGCTTTCTTCTCAGGAGGAAGGGAAACCATCCATATATCACGTCCTATAAATTATTTACCACGTTAGCATCTAAGTGCTGCAGCGTGCAGTTTTAATTACTCGTATTAGTGTCTAAAGGCTCTTTGACTAATTCTATCCGCTCCTGCATCTGAGGCTGTTGACGTGCACACAAGCTGCTTTTCCACATTTGCGTAATGTGACAGGTCTATTATTACCCAGTAAGCCCACGGGAGCACTCAATAAACACCTATTTCTCTCCCGTAAATCCCTGTGCCGTTGCCACACTGCTTACAAGGATTTCCCAAGGCACACAACAGCCCTAACGTGTCTCTGCAGCTCTCCCATCGCATGGCAATATCTCCTCCACGTTTTATACACTGACATTTAAAACACAAATAAAGGAGTGGCGAGGATGAAAGGGAAGACGGATTACCGCAAGCCTGCATGCCTGAGAATTGTCCCCTTCCAGATCAGCTCAGTTGTCTGTCTTCATATGTGTAATCTGCATGTAGGTTTGTTTGTTTGTCGCTTCCCCGTGGATGCACCTAGACCTATGATATCTAATCGTCTCATCCTGGTGGGTGGAATGGACATTTAACAGAGTGGGAGCATCTACCAGAACCCAAAGCTGACACGTGTAAGGTGCACTGAATACGAATGGCAAGAAGTCACAGACTGAGCAAACAGTCGCATAGCACGGCATGCCAGCATGTGTATGTGTTGGGGGATGTGTGATGGAGCATATCCTTCTAGATGTCAGAATGGTGAATGAAGAAGGAGAGCTAACCCCTGGCCTGTGGTCACAGCAGGGCATTTGAGTGCTGCCCAGGCTGCTGGGCAGGCATTAACGAGGTGAAGAAATACAATGAAAGAGCGAACAAAAGCACTTTGAGCCTCTGTGCTCATAGACATGCCTCGAACACAGCGCAAACAGCCACAGACCAGCAAAGGTTTACGTTTCCATGGACGAAAGGAAACGCCTCTGGACATGCTGACCTTTGGTTAACTCTAGGTCCGCAGTCTAAAAGCAAATGCAACTTTTCAAAAACCTACTCTCTGTGCTTGCTCTGGACTTTCTGCCTGGCTTCCTTCCTATGCATTGTCCTAGATGGGGGCTGAGTGAGCTGGCACAGCTTTCTGGATGAGAAGAGAGCCCAGGATTTCGAGATATCCCACCCAATCACGCTGTGAGCACTGGGCCATCTTCAGTGTGTCGCCATTTTAAAGGTCACCGCTGCACACTTCTCATCAAAGCACCGCATTCCTGTGCCATGTTCATCTACTTAGCTCTCCATCTGGAACCATGCGAAAAGCCAGCTGAATTTATACAGAGACATATGCTCCCACATTAACATTTATTATTAACTCCACTTCCCCCGGTGGGCCCACAAGTAGAAATGTAGCTATGTAGAAGCAGTTATTCTTATGGAAAGAAAAGACATGCATGAGGACCTTTGGAGGGTTACAAGTATGTGTGTGCATATTTCTCTTGAACACCAGCAGTTATTGCTTTTATAACTAGAAAACAATTTTTTTTCTGCCGGTATAAATTGCAGAGGACAGCGTGCAGAGTTTGTCATTGTGATGCAAAAGAAGTTGGAGTATAACCCTACGGCTAGATGTAGGGAGAGGAAGAAAAAAAAGTGTGCCACAGTGTGCACGCTTTGATGTAGTAGCAACAAATTTACCTTCTGACAGAAGATTCATGGGAGCAATAAACGAGTTCTAGCAGCCTTTACACATGCAATCTGATTACTCTGGCCAGGGTGTTAATTGGATCCTAACTGGCAGATCTGATATGTGTAGCCTGGTGAAGAGAAGTCTTTCCAAATGATGAACAGAAATTCGCCTAGCTGCTTGAAGCTCATGTAATTTACTGCATGTCATTTGATGAGGTGTTGGATTCGATGGACTCCCTATTACCTGTGACATCAGAGAGAGAAGGAGGGAGGGAAAGAGAGAGAGAGAGAGAGAGCAGTAGAACAGATTTCCTCATAAAATGCTACACAGTACCCCTCTTTAATTGTGGTAGTGTATATGAGATTTTTTTTTTTATTAATAAAAATGTAAAAGTCCATAAAAAATCTTATAAGGACTTCCAAGCATGCTCAGACCTTGCTTCATCTTCCGTGGCTCAAGATCAAGAGCACTTGTTCAGCTGGCTGGGGTTCATTCATATTTGAAAGGTCTTCTTCAGTTTTTTTTATCTCTGCCTTCTTCCAAGGATTTTAAGACTCATTACAGTTTCCTGGAAAGCACAGACAGGCTCAGCACAGAAGCTTCCATCTGTCGTCCACAGCTGTACTGATACTTCCCTGTATTGATGGAAATGAACACATGATTATCTACATGGTGATAAATCTGCTTGGAGGGATCTATTGTATCACCATTACCCTTCTGGCACTTCTTACAGAGCACTACGTCCACGTTATCATTGTTTTAAATGCATTACTTCCCATCTGTGTTGCTGAACTGAAAAATAAATTGATTTGGGAAATCATTCCTGTAATCTACTTAACTCTGCTACTTAGGATCACTCGCATTGATCCCTTAATCCAAACGACCTTTCTTTGTGTGTGCATGTGTGTGTGCGTGTGAAAATGTCTGAGAATTTTCATAAAAGGTATGCGAATGGGTTCGTTCCTGGCTATGCATGTCAGTAACTGCCCCCGTCATGTTTAATAGCAATTGCTAATAATTGGAATAAAGTAACAGTGTCAGGTCTGCAGAAGTTATTAAAGGAGAGGTCAGGACTTTAAGACCTCCTGTTCCAGGAGTCTGCGAATGAGACAAACTGTAGTGGGACCGAGACTGTGGAATCACACTCTCCCTCTTCCACTGTATCTGTGCCCTCCTGCTCTGATCAAACTGAGCTTTACACCTTAATTAACACTCCACCTCTCACTGCCAAGCAGCTGAAGTAATTACCACCACCTGCCCCACCATTTCTCATTTTGTTTATCTTAACAGTATCTGTAGCGAGCACCGCCATCATCGCAACCTTTGAAGTGGCCACATTATTCACCCTATTCAGCAGCCAGCCTGCCTTTTTCCACACATCTAATATGGGCCTTCCTTTACTTAGCCTATCAGTGGTGCAGAAATGGTGTATTGAATTGGCTCCTGCTAACTGTTTCTGCTCTAACCCTGCCCGTGTATCTGGGCTGGTGATAATCGAAACACAGCACTCCAGGCTGTTGTAATAGGGATAAACAAGCAGTGCTAATAGCACTTTGTCAGACTAGCGGGAAGGAAGTGAACAGTGCTTAGGAATGTGTAAAGCACTTTCCAGCTTCTAATAAGAGGCACTAGTATAGTGCCTTATTCTCACCTGTGTAAAGAATTGAACATATTATGCATAAGCAATGCAGTTTCCAGAGTTTCTGTTAGCTTTACATCCTGTGGGTCCCTTTTTGGATCATAGCACTGTAATTGGACTAACGCCAGATTGCAATTTTCACCTTCTATAATTTTTTTTTTAAGATCATGAAAGATTTTAAACAATTTAAAAGTTCCAGAAAAGGAGAATCTAAACCCTGCAGTGTTGTAAGGTACAATCATTTTTTAAACGTCCTGGTCTTTTATTTATTTATTTTTTTATTATATTTTTTTATTTTAATGCATTAACACATTTCTTGACATTTTGAACCTGATCTGCTGCTCATGAAATGAACAAGAATTTTAAGTAGAGCTTTTCAAATGCTCTGAGTGGGAATGAGCGCTATAAAGATCCTCCTCATCTTATTCAAGAAGGCCAGTGTGGATTTTTCATGACCATCCAATTTGGAATTGGCAATTTGCAAAATGCTTCATCATTTTCAACAATTTATATAATATAGGTTGTCTTATTTGTTTTTATTGAAGTTATGGCGGTTCAGAAAGATTAATCCAAACAGAACTTTCCCAATTAATGTCTTAAATGGGACGGTTGATTCTTGAAGACTATCATTTGGTCACGAGTTTGTGTGGTAATAGATTTTCGGCCTCACCATCGGGGGTGTTCTTCACCATTGTGGTTTGTGTTTTTGGTGTGGCATCCATGCGAGAGAGAGCTGCCTATTGTGTGTGCATGTTTACCGCTCGACCCCTCCTGTAAATGCTCATTAATTTTGTCCCTTCTCTGCAAAATCATTTCCAGGAGAGGCAATTCAGCCTCTGTTCCTTTCAATTCACCCGACTTGTCAATCATCCTCCGGTGCAGTATCCAGCAGAATGGAGGTGTTATATTCCACCAATTATCATGTCATATACTCGAAAATGTAAATGAACGTGTGTGTAAAATTAAATTTATGGGTTGTCAGTGAAGAATAAGAACCAGGAGAGCAATTACTTATCTGCTTTCATCTTTCAAGCTCTGATACGTCAGGCAGAAAAGCACGCCGTTAAATGCAGGAATTAGCATTGTGCAGGGCTCCCAGTGAATGGGTCGGGGCCTTCCACTTTGCCTTTTTCCTCTCGCCTCTTTTTGTTTGGAAGAGCGATGAAATGAAGATGATTATCATCCATCTCTCCACTAAAAAGCTAATGAAAGCCTGAAAGGCGCTTCCTGACTTCATTTGTTTGCTGTTTTCTCTCTCCCTTTGTGAGGGTGGGTTTCTTGCTCAGTGCCTCTGAAATGAGTAGAAATCGCGTTTTTTCCACTCACTGCCTATTTTACTGCATGTAATCGGACTGCATAGATAAATAAACTAATACCTCATTGTTGTGAAATTTACATGTTTATTGCATTCAGTGGACTGTAGAAACACCAAGGGTTCTTTTGTTATTCACCGAAAGCTCATTTATATAGACAAATAATAAGCGTAATGAGAACATCACTTGCGCTTCTATGCTTTGGTCTTTGTATTGTCGTTTAGTCCGACGCAGAACCCCAGTTGAACTTGGGGTAATTACACATCACAAATGTGTCTTAAGGTTTAATAACATTGAAGGTGTAAGCATAGATTTGCATAATTACATGCAGCTGTTTAATTTGTGATTTTGTGGCTTTATTCGTTGTTGTTTTTTTTTTTACTTTTTTCTTTCTCTTTTTTTTTCCTGTTCCTCTCCTATTACTTACACATCCACCCAAGAGTGTTAGAGCGAGTGATAGTGTGTGGTGTATGTGTATGTGTGTGGGCATGCTGTGTGTGTTTCAACTCCTCCATGGCAGAGCTTGTTGAGTTTTGGGGCCAGTCTAATGAAGAATGGTGCTTGGATTTGTTTGAATATGAATATGAATGTGCAGTGAGGATAGAGTGTGACCTTCATCTCTGCGACTCAGTTCATCAGGATTAGTCAAGCTGGGCGATCAGGAGCACTAATGCATAATGACTTCTAAAATGAAAAATGTGTAGTGACCATGCAAATGTCTCTGCTAATCAAAGAGGGGAACCTGAGCCAGGGCAAGCGAGGAGAGCAAAACAAGGACGTGTCAAGGCCCCGAGAGCTCGGATGTATGGAAAGCAATCAAGCAGCTTGATTAGCCGTCGTGAGGAGCACCCGTGTCTCTACAGCCCTCGACGCACCACACACAATGCTCACACCCCATGGGCCTCCACTCGCTGCTCGTACTGACCAACACTGACACACTATGTTCTAACCTGAAATAAGGCAACCTGGAATATTGTACTGTAAATATACACCCCTGATAAAAAAGTAGGTTTTTTTTCCTCCACAAAAAACGGTCATGAATTAATCTCCATAGTTGTTGGTATTTACCTGTATTGCCCAGAGTTAATAAGGGTGCCACTTGATTAAAATAAAAAACAACTGGTAATTCTAATCATTTTGCATCAAAAGTAGACCCAGTGCTCACAGTGAGAAAAGAACATTATACTCTCACATACACACATATTAAACTACATGCATTCACACATATAGTCAGGTCAACCTCTGATCTGATTGCTGCAAAATGCTTTATATGCATATTATAATAATTGACCACCAAATGCCCGTGTTGTTCTTCAATTGCAGGGGTTTTGTTATATTAACAACGCTTTGCATTAATGCTGAATTTAGAAAAAGGTGCCAGCATGTACATGTATGGTCCATGTGAATATAATGACATGTTATCTATAAGGAGGAGATCTGGTTCGGCTTCACCAGTTTAATGCCTTTTTGCATTTGAGCCATTAAATCTAAATTTGTCTTAATTTCATGTGCTTAATCTCTGTTCATATATAATCCAAAAAGCATGAAAGGCTAGAAATGCTGATCTTATTCTCACTGGTGGAACTCAAGCAGGAAGAGCTAGCAGTGCTTCAACCTCACATTTGTATCAGTGATCATAAAAAAGATAGCACTGATCCTTTTTCTGTCACTGTCTAGGTGCCAGTGTCAGTGGCCATGATGAGTCCACAGGTAATCACTCCCCAGCAGATGCAGCAGATCCTTCAGCAGCAGGTCCTCTCACCTCAGCAGCTCCAGGCACTTCTACAGCAACAGCAGGCAGTCATGCTGCAGCAGGTGCGCTCACACACACACACACACACACACACACACACACATGCACAAAACAACCAAGAAATAGTTCTTAGGGCACTAGTTATTTAAATTAGAAACCACCAAATAATTTATTAAAATATTATGTATTTGTATAACATTGCAAATATATACATTATTTAACTTTAAAATGTGAATACATTGTGTGTCTCTTTTGCTGGTCTCATATAGATCATACTGAGCACAAGACTGTCAATGACTAATCATGCCTGTTAAATGATGTTTTAATGAAGGTGAAGGTGATTGTGTTACATTCAATGTAGTGAGCATGTTTAGTGAACAAGCAGCCATGTAGCCTTTGTGCCTAAGTGCTACTGCTAACTTATGTAGTGTGTAATTTGTAATTACAGCTTTATTTCTTTAAAGTTCATTTGAAAAGTTATTTTTTCTTTTTCTTTTGAGTTTTATTTTTAAATATATATTTAAAAAAAAATATATATATTTTTTTTTACTTCAAAAAGTAACACAGTTACAGTTTTTTTTTTTTTTTTACAGTTTTTGACTGCTGTTAATGCAATATGAACAGGCACTGTCGCACTCCTGCTAATGTTTACTCTATGAGCCAGTATAAAATTATAGGCTCTTTAATATTCAAATGCATTCGACTAGTAAATGAATTAAATTGGCTGTCAAGGTTTTGCCACTTTGTCTAAAATGGGAAATGTTGGTTTTCTGTTATTAAATTGGAGCTGTTCAATGCTTAGTAATTTTTTGCACGTGTTGAGGCTATTTATTTGAAATATTGAGTCATCAATTTGTTGTGTTCAGCTACATAGTTACCCAAAAAAAAGCATCCCTAATACACATGAATATGTCTGTAATTATGAACTGTAATGTAGGACTGGAATATATTTCATAAAAGTTAGCATTACAACACTTCAGTATATTTTTATGATACCTAATATCCATTATAAATTTTACTTTTCTGAGAAAGCGTCGAAAAATATAGAAAATAAATTATTAATTTGTAAATAATTATAGAAAGAAAGAATGGAAAATGAGGCAATTGGTAAGAAATAATCAAAAATTCTGTCAATTGTTTGATACTTCAAATATCACTAGACTTGTTCGGGACTTGAATTCCTGCAATATTCTCAGAAATTCATAAAGCGTCATTATTACAATGTCAAATTTCTCAAATTGATACTGATATCAGTCTTCCATAGGTATAGACATATGTAAGTGCAGACCCCCTTCCTCCAACGCTCCCGTACTTGACATTAGATGAGGGAAACAATAATGGACAGGCGTATAATTAGGTGTTTTCAGTGGGGACATCTTTCAAGGACTGATGCAGTAAAGACATAAGTGAGGCTGACAGGAGAGACTTCAGTGTGCCCTAGCTTCACTCACCACACTATGTAGAAACTGATACTCAAATGTAGACTTTCTTTAAAGTTCTCTTCATAGTGCTGGAAAGACCTAGCTTCTCGAGCTTTGCTTTTAAGAAAATCTTTATTAACAACCCTGAGTGATTTGGTGCAGTTTTATCTTGGAGATGTACAGTAATCCACATTGCTCTTCATGGTGCTGAGTAGAATTGTGTTACAGGCATTAATTCACAGTGATGAATCTGCTCCTCAGAGTGCTCCTCAGCATTTCACTGCCTGTCAGGGTATCAGAGCAAAAATATATAGTGCAAGTGATTAATTGTTCCTGGTGGAATATTGTGTGGGAGCATTTAAGGTCCATATGGAGAAGCTCTGGACTATTCGATCAGGGTATTTATGCAGGACAGGCTTTGGATTTGTTTATTCACGTGTATTTCAGATGTCTGGTAAAAAGTTTTATGTTTGTGGCAATAAAAGTTAAAGCCCCCAAAAGATTATTAAAAACGGCACTGTCAATTGAGTTGGATGTGCAATGATTACACTGCTGTCCTCTGTTATTGACGATGGCTTTTTATAGCTTAGAGGAGCCACAGCAATGTTTTCACTCTGTATGTGGCTGTTTGTCCACAGCAACACTTGCAGGAGTTCTACAAGAAGCAGCAGGAGCAGCTTCATCTCCAGCTTTTGCAGCAGCAGCATCCCACCAAGCAGGCGAAAGAGGTACAGCTTAATGACACCCAGACAAAACCGCACACATTTTAGCGGATTCTGTGACAGAAGAAAGTTGCACAACACTCAGTCTCAGCGATAAAGCGGGTTCTGCTGACTCTGTGCAAAACACTGGGAGGAGTCTTGGTTTTACATTAAAGGAAACTTCTAATGGCTGCTAGGAAAGCTCTGTGCTGACAGTGTAGTATGGCAGGCAGACAGACGTAGGTTTTGGCAGGTGTCAGGCTGCTAGAGGATGCAAAGCAAGAAGTGCTGTTAAAGGCCCAGTGTAGCACACAGGATGGGACAGACGTACACAGGGTCCGCTGATTAATGAAGCAACGCTGCCGGTCCAGGCCGACGAGCTGAAAAGTTAGTCTACAACATGCTCATAAATCATGCTGACAGTCAGTTTACAGACAGAGAGGCAGAAAGTGGGAGAGAGAGACACATGGGGCGACAGGCATCAAAAACAAAACGCTGCACGTGGGGGGCCCAAATCCAAACAGAATGTGTTGAAGCGGTTAAATTGATCAGGTATATGGCAGATCCCCCCCCCACACACACACCCTGTCTCTTCATCTTTTTCTTCCCGTGTCCCATTATGCAGAGCCAAGAGGAAGCAGGCATGACCTCCCGAAGGCTTTGTTTCTGTTTGGATTTGTGAATAGAATTTCTTCAGGCCTCCACCATCAAATATGGAATAGAAATTGCTCCCTTATTTCTCTTGAGACACAGAGGCCAATCCACATGGCTCGCTCCATTATGCAGCCTGTTTTCCAGTGAGCGCATCACAAGTTGTGCTTTCTCTATATACCCCCACCCCCACCCCCACATCTAAACTAAAACAGGAAGGTCTTCCACAGCAGAGAACGTGTCCGAGGCTGAAGTGTGATGTGTTGAAGAGCTCCTCCGGGGCCTGCTCTACTCTGCTCGCTCTTGTAATTCCAGGCAAAAATGGGAAGTTTTCTTCCACTGACTTGAGTACCAGGTTGTAATGTATTCTGACAAGAGAAGAGAGCAAGTGCTGAAGCCTTCAGAGTGTCTGTGGAAGCCCTTTGCTAGAGATCCTAGTTTACTAATAGACCCCTGGAGAGTGTACGCAGAGTCCACTGAGAACCCAAGCTCAGGCAATTTTAAAACTGGCACCTAAAACCTGGTAATGAATTCAGTTCATAGGGCATATAAATACTATAGAATGCTAGACTTTGACAGATACAAGACTTCAGTAGAGACACAACTCAGAAATGTCAATCACATGCTACACAGTGTAAAAATACTGTATATGCCAACTTTTCACTACACTGGTATACTTTATAACCTGAACCATAATGATAGTTAATACAATAGCTGCTAGACCTTACCATGTACTAATAATTAAAACTCGAAGTCCAAATGTATTACATTTTCCTTAGTCAAAGTTATGTATAATATTTTATACACCTTTACTAACTGCTGTATAGTGGTTGAGGTATCCCTAGATGGAAATGCACTGCTACCCTCGGTACCATCATGCCACCCAAACATACAGCAAATCCAAGATAAGACAACTTTTTTTAAAAGAATCTGTGATTTGTTCATTACTGTCATGAAACACAAAAGAACACAAAAGAATCTGAGCATTTTCTCTAAACCACATGACCTTTAGGGAACTGTTATTATCCGAAATGACTACTCTATACAGCCAGTGTTTAAAAGTTTGGTAAAAGTGCATAGCAACAGCTTTGAGAATACTTTGCCTTGTTTTGTGTCATCCTGAGGCAGTCATAACTGTTCATTTGCATTTATTGACAGAATGCTGCAACAGCCCTTAGGCTTCCATTATAACTGTGTATCGAAAAGATGCTTGCTGTGCTTTTCTCTGTACAGGGAAACATCAGAATTCTTGTAATTGCGCATACACTATTGATTTAGTGAATATAAATTCAACTGAAAAAAATGAAAATGATAATACATTTTATAAATTTGGACGAAGAAACAGTAGTGTGGCTGTGCTTTGCTCACACTGAGCTGCCCTGTTTTTTTTTTATGTCGCTTCTTGTTGTTGTGGATGTTGTTGTTGTTTTGCTCTGCCTTATGTAAGAGGCAGACTAGGCTGGCAGTAAACAAGGCAGAGGGAGGGGAGCTGGGGGCTGTCTGTTCTCTCTCCCTTTCTTTCTGTTTCTCACTTCCTCTCTCTATTTTCTTCCATCTCCCTTACCCTCTCTCTCTGTCTTTTTCCCTGCAGCCTCATATTCTCTAATAAACCTTTTGAAATGCAAGAAAATTAACTATCAGCAAAGAGGGGGAGGAGATTTACCCCTCGCCCCACCCTCACTCATACCATACACTTCTAAATCCTCCTAGCGCCCTGGAGAGAGGTAAAGAGAGAGAGAGAGAGAGAGAGAGAGAGAGAGAGAGAGAGAGAGAGAGCATGAAAAGGAGGCAGAGAGAGAGATGAATAAAAGTAAAGGATCATTAGAGTCATATGTTTGTTGCGCTCCCACTTGCTTGTTAATGTGTGTGATATGTGTGTATGTGTGTGTGTGCGTGCTCTGTGTATCACACTCTCACTATAGCAACAGCAGCATCAGCAGCATCAGCAGCATCAGCAGCAGTTAGCGGCACAGCAGCTGGTCTTTCAACAGCAGCTCCTTCAGATGCAGCAGCTCCAGCAGCAGCAGCACTTGCTCAGCATGCAGCGGCAGGGCCTGCTTTCTCTGCCCCCGGGCCCAGGACAGAGCGCCCTCCCTGCGCAGACTCTCCCGCCAGGTAAACCCACCACCATCACGTGACTCGCACTCACATGCTCGGTCTGTGCACAGCTCTCTCTTCCGCTCTTGCTCCCTGCTTGTCTCTTCTCATGTTTTCTCTTCCTTGTTATCTCTTGCTATCTTGTCGATCGTTCTTCTCTCACCTCTCGTCTTCTGTCGGCATTTCTCATTGTCTCTGTCTTCTTTTTCAGGGCTGGTGGCTGTGTTTGCATGCTTGTTGTTCTCGCTCTGTTTCTCTTTCTTTTTCCTCTCTCTCTCTCTCTCTCTCTCTCTCTCTCTCTCTCTCTCTCTCTTTTCTCCCCTCCTCCCTCGCTGCTTGGTGGTGTTGTTATTGTTGTTGTTGTTTACTGCCTCGCACTGCAAGCCTAGAAAATGAAGAGCTGCCATTTGCTTTGGCTGGAACGAGCACCCGGTGTCGCATTAGACGATAACAGCTGTGGCAAACGGGTCTTGAGTGCAGACTGGTTGAAACGTTGTGGCATGTTGTTGTCTCAGCTGAGGGATTACATGACGATATGACTTTGCAGACAGAAGCTTGTTTGTGAGAATATATTCGTGGCTAGATGAGTTCCACACTGCTACAAGTCGAGCTGTTTTGGATTCTGCAATTCAGAGCAAAGAGATGAAGGTGCAAGTGGATCTTTTTCCTGTTTATCTCCAAATGCTTAAAGGACACACTGGACATTTGGAAAGTATGGATGAAGAGCATGAGACTCACAAGGACAGTACAGGTGCTCCGTTTCTAATATTGTCCTTATGTCTATTTGAACCATGGACTTAGGTTCTGTGAGGAAAAATAGGTCTGGAAAGTAATCAGGGAGATTAAATAAAGATTATAAGGTTGAACACCATCAAACCAAAAAGCAATCTATCATACAGATTTAGGAATGCGTTTTTTATTTGTGTGTGTGTCAGTTGGGAAGGTTGTAATTAGCATGTTTTGTGATCCAGCTTTAGCAGTTGGTAACAGTGATAGAGCATAGACATTGAATAATAATTTTTTTTAGCATGTAGTTTGTTCTGTCAGTAAGGTATAAAAAAAATAATAATAAGCATTTTATCTTGCCTTATAACCAAGAAATCTGTCTTGTCTTTAGCTGTCTGCAATAGTAAGATGACTGATGATGGACCTATTTCTCGTTAGGAAGTAGTAGTACACTGTTAAACATACTTGACCAACCTTGTTTGTATATGCGTGTTACAGCAGGCCTGAGCCCCGCCGAGCTTCAGCAGTTGTGGAAGGACGTGACCAGCGGCCACACCATGGAGGATAATGGCCTGAAACACAGCGGCCTGGACCTCAGCACCACCAACACTTCATCCACTACCTCCTCAACCACCTCCAAAGCTTCTCCACCAATCACTCATCACCCCATCTCCAACGGCCAGTCCCCAGCCATCAACACCCGCAGAGAGAGGTACAGTACCGCCACACATACACACACATGCACAGATAAACACATGAATACACAAAACCTACTCACAGAAATACTCACTGTACTCAGTGTTAGAATATTATCACTTCCGAACATTGACCAAACACGTTTTGTGGATTAAATTTTTACTTTGCTAATGTTTTCCGCAACTAAATATAATGATAGGTGCCATATATTGTGAAAACGTCTTCACATTGAACACTGCATACACATTCATGCTTTAAAGCCTACAAATGGTAATATTGTCTTACATCTTCCTTCTGAGCATACGTGCATAAATAGAACAACTAATGCATATATAAACGCAACACATGCACCCAAACACGAGCCACAGTCTCCTTTTAAACTCTTTTTCATGTGGGACATCATCAAAAAAAAAAAAGTGCTGTCCCCGTTTAAGAACAAGAGAGAAATATTAATTCTTAAAGGAACAAAATACCATGTTTATTTGCTCATCAATACTTTATTAACACATTTGCAATAAAAATCCAAACCTCCCTGGAGATGAAGGACTGTGTGTTGTTGTATAAACTTGATATCAAATTATATCAAAAGCAAGGAGACGCATTATATCAAAAGCAAGGAGACACATCTCACAGGAGCGTGCAACAAACAGGCCTCGTCGCACACGAAGCGTTTAGCACGTGCTTTCTCTTTTGGAATTACCTCGGCAGCTCCGGCTGTCATGTAAACAGAATACTAGATGCAAGTGTGACATTTCCTTGCTGTTTATCCATGTGATGGTCCTTTTGTTTGCTGTGCTGCCAGTGTGAAACAGCATTTTGCAATTCTGTCTACCTGCTCCATACATTATTCAGGCTCCTGCTGCCACGCGAGACATGCAGAACCCCAGCCGTCGACTTCGCTGTTAGTGCATGTGTTGTGTAATTAGGGTAAAGTAGATAGCAGCTACTTAAACCCCGCTCAGAAAAATATAGGAGCAGTTCTTCTCTAAGAAAAAAATAAGATTAACCACAGAGGAGGGAAGCAATGTGGGGAAATAATTTGAAAACACATTATTTTAATGGTTGAGCATGGGGAATTGTCAAAGCTGGCTGCTTACTAACAGGAGATGATCAATGGAGGCAGAACTGAGTGTAAAACAGTCATTGAGGTGAACACACAAGCACAGACCTGTTGAGTCTTTTAGTCTCCTGTCAGGTTTATTCCTCAGCCCTAACACATCACAACACTAAGATGAGGTTGTAATTGGCATTCCTTGTCCTTAAATGTACTGTTTATGCTATTTATTTATCTCCTGATATGATTATAGCACGGATCACAACAAAGTTTTAACAGACTTATAAAATCATAACTAAAATGCTCTTATTATCAATAACAAGAACACAAAGGTAGTGCTTTTTGGTCTTCCGTCTGATATCCAGGTTTGTTTGTAATTATCTGATCTTGATTGGTCAGAGGGTGTCCATTTTGTATAAGAACAGCTTTAGTCAGATTTAATTACAGGTTTGGAAAGAGTTGTAATACAAAGGGAAATATGGCAGTGAACATTGGATCATGTCATGGTTTTAGTGGCATTTTCCATTTTTTAAAAATCCTTGGAAAAGGATGGCTGGTGCTGATATTTTACACCTTGTTTAGTCCTCAACTGTAAATTATAATAATCAATAAGTAGACAGTAGCACCATGAAGAGGTTGTGTGTCTTGCAGTTTTTTTTAGCAGGCAGCTTAGCAGCATTTATACCTTTTCTCTAATTAGACCTCTTCCTTTTGCTGCCAGTCAGACTTTTTATGGAGAACAGAGCTGAATCTAAATTGACCTGTTTTGAGCTGATTGTCACTGATTGTAACCTGACAGGTGCAAGTGGCCTCCAGCTATTGTGCCTCTTGTGTAAAATCTGACACTCTCTCTCTCTCTCTCTCTCTCTCTCTCTCTCTCTCTCTCTCTCTCTCTCTTACTCTTTCTTTTGCTCACTCTCTTAGCTCATTACATGAAGAGACTGGAGCATTACACTCACATTCCCTCTATGGCCATGGAGTGTGCAAATGGCCAGGCTGTGAGAGCATCTGTGAGGACTTCGGACAGTTTTTGAAGTAGGTATCCATGATTATTTACAGCAATTTGACAAATCTGTGCAAAAACACAACACATTAGACTTTGTTATTCATCACCAATTCACTTTAGGATCCAAATATTCCCAAGTCATGTAGAAATGTTTGCTCCAAAACCATAATTAATAAATCATACAAAAAAATATAAACTTACAGACATTTCCTTGTTAGTTTTTCCAGTGTTTGTTCATCAAAATAGCGATGAATGAATAAAATAAATAATTTAATTAATAAAAAAAAAAATTCAAAACGCTTACAGGATGTGTTTTTATCACCAGCTCTAGAGGTGCTGAAAGATTTCACAGTCAGTTGAAAAGTGTAAAACTTGTATAATGATGCTTCTGACTGGCTTTCAGTGTTATCAGTCAGTCTGTTATAGCCTGAGCTTTGGAACGAAGCGTCAGTTTCCTGCACCAGCCGTGAAGAAAGCATGATGGGATGGTGAGAAGTGCCAGAAGCTAATGGCAGCCTGTGTAGCCATGCTATCCCCTCACAAAGGGATACATTTAGTGTTGTCATGGTGCAGCCAATGGAGTGAAATGAATTCTTCATGCTCCATCAACAATTTAGTTAATTAGCTCATTTGTAATTGGTCTGCTTTGTTGCTGGGTTGTTAGTGAGGGCCATCAAAGGAGAAGGTGTTTGCCGTGCTGGAGATTATAGGTTATCACATTGCCACTTTGGAGACGAGTGCCTCAACGTCAAAAAAAAAAAACTGTTCATTTGAATATTCTAATCAGCTTTGTTAATTAACTGTGAAATAATGATCTTGAACACATTATGGTGGGCGCAAATGTCCACGTCAGTTCGCATAAACAGCATTTGGAAGTGGGGACATTGCTCGTCTTCTTTTTTTAGAGATTGTATAGTTCAGAGGCATTAGACATGTGCGAGTTAATTCCAAAAGAAAGACTTTATTTGCTAGTATTACTCTAATACTTACATATATACATCTTTAATATCTTCAATAAATGACCTAGATTACTAAACTCTACGCACTAGTAAAGGTAGCAAAGACACATACCCATAAAAAAAAGCTCACGGTGACATGTTAAATAGTTAGGCATTGCCACAACAGTCAGTGTGTGTGTGAAGCAGCATGTGTTTCAAGTGTGTGTAGCGCTGAAATAAGCACGACGCTCCCCTGATCATTCCTTGACTCAGAATCTCCAGTACAGTAAGCCTCACCTGAAACCCCCACCACAAAGCCAGTGTGATCTGAGAGATCGAGATGGCGGGTGTCACTGTGCTTTGGATGAGCTATTGTCTGTGTCAGGGAGAGGCTTTTTAATGTTTAGGAGATGGCAGTCACTGCCATGCATCATCCCGGTACACACGCCTAAAATGGTTTACATAAAACAGGTGTCAGAATCAAATGGTACCTTTGAAGGGGTGGCGGGCGGCTTGGGGTTGTAGCTGCCGGTGAAGAATTTGCACTGTGCGTTTAAGAAACTTGTCAAGATCAGCATTTAATAGCTGTTCAGTGTTCTTTTAAGTGTTTTTCACCTGGAGAGGTAGCCTAGAGGTGCCTGGCACCTTACATTAGCTCTGAAATTCAAATGGAATATTACTGTGTGGGGGTGTATGTGTGTGTGGGTATGTGTGTGTTGGTGTGTGTGTGTGGGTGTGTGGGTATGTGGGTGTAGGTGTGTTTCCTCAAGATATGTATATTTATGCAACAGAGAACACATTATTCTGAGAGCTTCTTGTGCTTGTGGTGTGATTCAGGGCAACCTATTTGGGGAGTATGTCAAATTAAAAGAAATGCATAATAAATTCATGCCACCTAAGTTCTGCTCTTCGAGTGCTGGCAAGTTTTTTTATTATTATATAAGCTGCAGATTGCTGCTCTATTTCTCATATTGGATTTCTTTTACGTGTTCTGATGAAAGAGAAAAAGGATGATGCAGTACAAAGTGTTTTTACTGGATATTTACAGTAAATGTCTTACAAATGGCCATTATGTCTTCAGTAATCTCACTTACCTTTTTTCCAGCTTTGTGTTTAACTCCCAGCTTCACTTAATATTGCATAATGTAGATAATTACCTAATAGATGCATAATTTAACATTAACAGGGTGCTTCATAGCCCAGAAACGGTTACGCAAGTTTGCCCCTCACTGTTCTATAGATAGTGATGATGTATAATTGGGCAGTCTCCTCAGTGGGGACTTAAAACGCTTTTCCGTCCATTACCCTGTGCTGCAGTGGCTCCTCCAAAATTTCCACCTTAATCATACTACAGTAACCTCTAATAAGGGACTGGGCTACACTGGGCTGTTGTAAACACACTACCAATGCTAACACTCATAGCATGTTCTTTATCACAAAATCTCTGAGAACAATTATACCATTAAAATGCCATTTGTGGTAGAGCATTGCAGCATGATGCCATGCTAGTTAGATTATCAATTTGCTTTTCATCACATAAACCGTTCTCACAGCCAAACAACAAATTGAAATGTGATTCTCAAAAGTATATTTAGGGAAATTCTATCTTACTGGGTAGTTTCAGTTTATGTAATGCAAACTTCTGTATGAGGAATTACTAATATATTTTGCTTTTCATGTTTTTTAAACCATGATACACAGAAACTGCAATTTTTATACGAAATCGTATCATATAATTTCTACAGGGTTGCCACAAGTTTCATAAGTGGGTTGGTTATGAGTTTTTGAGTGGCTTCATAAGTGCTTTAGCCAGACCAGACAACAGTGCTATGTGATTTATGTACATTACTTATCTAGCGACTTTCTAAGATTCAATTGTCATTACATCCATCCGAGGTATTGTTAAAAGTTTCATTTTGGTAGTGCGAAATGCTAAATGCACTCAGTTTTAATGTGGATTTCTCCTGTCAGTCATTTTTTACAGAGCCAGTGCCATCAGAGCTCTTATTCCCCTCTCTCAAAACAAAAATCAATATGCCTATAAAATGACCCATAAATTACAGGCCGCTCCAAAGATGTTTGTTCAGAGCTGTCTTTGTGCAGATGGCCTCTCTCATCCTTTCCTCACCTTTCTGTTTGAACTGAGCCCACCGCCTCTGCCTCATTAAGAGGTATTGCTGACTTCGTCTAACCCCAATCTCTCTCTCTCTCTCTCTCTCTCTCTCTCTCTCAGACACACATACACATACCGTTTGTCTCACACTCAGATTTCTCCATGCAGTCTCTTTTTGTTCGTTATTATTATTTCTCATTTATCCATGTATTAATCTGTAGTTAACATTGCTAAATAATGATCTTGTGCCAATGCTTTTCTTTAAAAATAAAGAAAACACTAAAATGAGATAAATCCAGAATGCTGATTGTAAGAAGAAAGGAGTAAGTGTCTTTAGGGGAAAGCATTCAAGGCGCTTGGCCCTTTTGAAGCATCTGTAATTTATGACATCCGCCATACATCAAGTGCGTAAGATAGCATTATGAGCATTGAAATGAAAAGGGTATTTGCAACATTAGTTCCCCTCTTCCCTGCGAGGGACATGATTAAATGATTAATGAAATGCCCCTTTGCATGCGCATTCTGAAACAGCAATTAGGCATGGGCTGGAGGGAGCCACCAGCTTTTCCAGCCCCTCTCTGTTTTAAAGCCATCTCATTTTTGATTTATAATGGAGAATATCTGGGCATTCGACCTGAAATAGTTACAAAAGCAGAAATGACCATGATGAAATGAAATGATTTAAAATGGGGCATTGCTGTAATTGAAAGGTAGTGGAGCTATTGTGCGTTCAGATGGCCTCCACTTTGATTGGCGTGTTTTGGGAGGGTTATGAATACGTTGTTATTTTGCATATTGCACATAAACAATGGCCTGCTCAAAATGAATAGAGGAAATGCATAGCGTTTTTTTGTGTGTGTGTGTGTGTGTGTGTGTGTGTGTGTGTGTGTGTGTGTGTGTGAGAGATTTAAGCTCACTCTAATGCACTGGAGGCTGTACTGTAAATGATCATTGAAGGGTCTGCAAGCTAACCTATAATTACAGGAAAGAAAGTGGCAGCTTTGGCATTTCATAACCATGTCTCCTCAAAGAGCGCTTTGTGGGTTTGTCACCAATGATAATTTAGATAGAGGCTCATTACCGAACATCACAACACTTTTAAAAACCTTTTCGCCTCCGTGCGTTCGCAGGGAATAAAGGTCTATTTTAATGGCGAGCTTCTTTTGTGTCCTGCAGACAAAATCCAATCAAGGAAAAACCGTCATTGACTGCTTTTGCGGTCCGCCGTTTTTTTTTTTTTCCTTCTTTATTCTAATGAAGGGATGAGTAGATACATTTAATACGTCGGCTGAATAATGGACCCGCCGTAGGAGGCGCCTTTTTAAATGTTACTCAAGTTAAATTGCATTTATTGTTTTCTATAAATGAAGAGGACAAAACCACTCTGTAATGCCTTTTGTATGCCAACATCCCTTATAAGCAGTGCTGCTCTGCATTTAGATGACAGTGCCCCTATTGTAATTTGTTAATTGTAGTTTTCACTTTTTCATCCTTTTAAAAATATAAAGGGTGGCACATGAAGAAAAAAAATACACTAAACACAAAAAAAATAATTTGGCCAAAATTATTATGCTAGACTGTTGAATATGTGTGATGGGGTGTGTTGCATAATTGGCCTGTTTCTTTTTTATTTCAGGCACCTTAACAGTGAGCATGCTCTCGACGACAGGAGCACAGCACAGTGCAGGGTCCAAATGCAGGTGGTACAGCAGCTAGAGATACAGGTACAATGCCATCACGTACACATACACTAGTACACTAGTGAATTTACAGATTTACAGTAACTGGACTTTCATCTATTCTATTTCATCTTCAATTATTACTTAGATTTTTTTGCTTTGTTACATTATTTACAGATGAAAAGAGTGAAACATTAAAGAAACCTGTCACTGGCTTTTAAAAATGAATTAGGGATTTATACTTATTTTCTACGCTGTCCAATTTATATGCACGCATCTCGGGCTGGTCGGTGTTAATTAAATGCACTTTGCACCTGACGGAAACTCTAAAGTGGGCCACTATTTTCAGGAGGTGGAGCGTGACCTTATTAAGAAGTCATGCTGGCAAGATAATGAGTGCAGTGATTGAAGGACGTTATTACTCAGAGCTGTGGCCAGCTCTCCTGCAGGCAAAACACCATCTTTGTCTTCACACCCCTGTCGGCCATAGTGCACTATGGGAGTAGAAGCATGGGTCAACCCCATGACACTGAATCAGAAGAGGTGTAAAACAACAGGTTCTCTCTTGTCGTAATTAATAATGTCTGAGATAAAAGTTATGGTAGACTAATTAAATATTAAAAGCACAGTATTGTTTAAGTGTAAGAGAAAACCTGATAAATATTTGCTGGCCTGTGACTAGAGAAGCCTAATCCAAAAATGCCTGCCAAGTGTTGCTCTTAACCTTTAAAGGTTTTTATGCTCTGTGAATTTTCTTCCTATTTATATGAATCTGGAACAGTGAATAATTCTTGTTTATATTTAAAATGACAAAAGTCCACCACCTTTATTTTTCCTGTCAGAAAGCACCCCAAGACCATAGACGCACGACCTCCAGTGCTTACACTGTGACCAATTACAGAAGTGTTGCTGTTTTCCATCGTGCTTTTTTTGTCATCCCTTTTTCCTGTTTCTTTTTTCCTCCCTCCGTCAGTGGTAATGAGGCATGGATCAGAGTGAGGATACAGGCTTCATGGCAGAGTTCAGCAGGCTGTGCACGGTCGCGGGCTGGTCTCTGTCACTCGCCGTGAGCTAGATTGATGATAGCGGATGGCCAGGGCATTAACTGTAGCTCAGAGGGAGTGGGCCGAAAGCAGCTAGGCAGGGAGGCGGGGTTCGCCTGGCACTCTGTTTGTGGGACCCCTTCACCTCTTGGCAGCTGCTGGCTTCAGTCCAGCCTTAACTGAGTCCACAGGACTTTGCTTAGACGCTTAGGACCCTCTAATTTACAGCCCAAGTAGCTTGTTACTGTCAGAGCATTGCTGACCTAAATTCTGCTATTGACAAAAAGATGAAGTGCTATTTGTTTTCTTATGACCTCTCTGCACCACACATCTTCCCACCACTGAACAAGAAGTGGTTCTCTTCATATATATATATATATATATATATATATATATATATATATATATATATATATATATATATATAATTTTCTTTTTTCTTCTTTTTTTCATTTCAGCTCTGTTTGTTTAAAGCCTGTATCTGCAATGTTTAAAAATCCAAACTTGGCATATGCAGAATTCATTACACTCAGACAAGCTCAATAACAAGATGTATGAGCATGGTAGTCTGGGGAAAATAACTCATTTCTAATACCGGTCTTTTTTCCCCTTCCTCTCTCTCTCTCTTTTGTTAACAGCTTTCTAAAGAACGTGAGCGTCTTCAGGCAATGATGGCCCACTTGCACATGCGGCCCTCAGAGCCCAAACCATCTCCTAAACCGGTGAGTGCATATTGCTCTACATTCAGTAAACAGGGTGGCAAGCCTGCAGATGAGCTCTCTAAACACCACCATTTAACGGCACTGAGAGACAATGAGGGAGAGGATGAGGAGAGAATGGGATTTGTAATGCCAGGTTTTACTGCTGTCCATCAGACATAAGCAGTGGGAGACTGTGACACTGGGGAGTGCATTAAATCATAGCCCCAATCTGAGCCAAAAAGTCCCAACCATTATGGCCTGATGGCTTTAATACTGCAAACAACCTGTTGGCCGGCAGAAGCTGTTAAGCTCTGTGACTGGAGGAGCACTCAAAGGAGCCACAGGACAGAGACAGCATTGCATTCAGAAAACAAACAGCTCAAATGATAGATAGAGCTCGGCGAACGAGATGTGAAATGAAGTAGCCAGCAATCTGTAAACAATTTAGGTTAAATGGTGTCTCTAAAAAATGGATTTCTTTTGTGGATAAAGAAATTTCAGTTATGTCAAACAAAAATATATAAAATGTTGGAATAATAACATAATAATGGTTCCTAGAAAGCATTTACATACAAAACATCTGAGCAAAAATAAATATTTTTATCCATCTTATTTACTGAGAGCTCAATATTTTGTACAGGAGAACATAGTGTGTTTCGTACCGTTTAGTACGTGCCTAATTTGAATGGCATAATTTTCCTCATCACCTCCCACTATATAAAATAGATAATCACAAGATAGAATAATTATCTTGTAGATCCGCCAGGAATCGTCTGCTCCCCTCAGCCAATTTATAATTCACTCTCCCTTTTTTAATCTTCAGAATTCCAGCAGCTTGGTTACATCTACACTAATAAAGAATTTCAACCTGTAATCCAAGACTGCATATGAATGAATGCTATTAATGAAGTATTACATTACATAAACCACACATGAAAAGGCTTCTAATTGCATTTGATGGCGAGCAATTAATGGCTGCTTTTTAGACGAGTTTTTTCACTTGTCTGTGTATATCTGTATGTCTGTGTGTGTGTGTGTGTGTGTGTGTGTGTGTGTGTGTGTGTGTGTGTGTGTGCTTTTATTTTTAAGCATTTTTGCGGCGCTTGAATTTATGTACTGCATATTCCATTTTTACTGATGTTAGAAGAACACGTGTACCCAACATTAGAAATTGTATGTACAGCATAAAAGAGGAATGTAATAGATGATATGGCACAGATTTCCAACCTTGCATGCATAGGACTAAGAAAGAGGCAGCCCACGTGTTTGATAAATATTAATAGTGTGAATTTATTATCAGGGCAAAATGAACCCTGTTGGTTCATCACTGCACCTTTAACAGCTATCAGTAGCCCAACACAAGGTGCAGGCGTGCTGTCTATTATATGACCCCATTTATGCCCTGAATGGCACTTCATTAAATGTTACCTTTTGGCCATGTCATGGATGGCTGAAAATCAAAGTTACCAAGGTTGCAAGTCCTGAATAATGAGGATTTTTTTTTTTTCCTCTGTCTCTCTTTCTTTTTCTCTCTTTTTTTCTCTCTCTCTCAGCCAACCTTGAATATATATTCAGATGAGTGGAGGTGGCAAAGTGCTCGTCCCTGCCTCTCATTCACTCCTGCTCAGTTAGGCTTTAATAAATTCCATTTGGCAAATACAGGATTGTGTGCCTGCAAACATGTTACGCTTGTTGCTGTAACCAGGTGAAGAGAGAGGGGAAGAAAATCTTGTCTTAACACTATAAATATACATGCCCCACACACACTCACTCTTAATAGGATTTATTATGAAGTGCTCTTTTTTTTTTTTTTTTTTTTTTTTTGCTCGGTTTGATGGTGTATCAGAAGCCTTTGTTGGTCCCGATGTAGAACAAGTAGCACATAATTACTGGTTGATATTGTGGTTTTTGTGGCATGCAGTGAATGGGGATTAAGAGGGAGGCTCTTTAGAGCACCAGCCCATTGCTGTGACCTGACCTTAACTGAATTATATGGAGATTCCTGCATTATACACAGAAAAGTGTTCTAATAAGAAAATGATGCCAGTAAAGTCAACCATCATCAGTGTCACGCTGGTTACATTAAGACAAAAAAATTGTTCATGAGCAGTGGGATGTTATGGAAAGTGTCTAGCATGAGTCACAACAGAATTACGGTATACTACACAGAGGCTTGGCATATCCTGGAAAGAAAAATCCATCTGTCAGCATTAATGCATGTTCATCATTAAAGTTGTATTGATGTTGTAGATGCCGAGGTGCAGCGTTTCTCTAGTGGAGTAATTGATTTATTTTCTATAACTGTATAGTGCTGTTTCTGTTGTCATCATCTCATTATCATTAAGTGGTGCCGTAATGATCAACTATGTAAACACTTCGCCATGAAGGGAACGTGCAGCTTGGCATTTTCCCGCTATTTATCAACACCTGCTGTAAATGATTGTTGATGTCCAACTCATTCTCTCGCTGTCATTTCCAGTTTCTCTCCATCAACGCCGGTCCTGGATTCGCTCATTCATTTACACTTGAAGAAATTTTGAGTGTGTAATGGAATCAATTTGGACAAATTAATGAGAAAAATGAGAGTCAGGATCAATTTATTTAAACTGTTGTATCCTCTGGAACTGTTGGGGTGGGGGTTGTTCAATGTGGGATTGTAATCCAGGTGCTTTCAAGAGATCTAGATGAGGATAAAATAACAGTTGGCAACACTCTATTAGAAAACATTCAATCTCACACAAGCACGAAGCTCTTGTGAGATAGAGATGGGTTGAGATAACAAAAGGGATCATCATTAGATAATCTTTAACAGCATGCTCTAATTAGAATTCTTATGATACAGTTTCATCCTGTAATTAGTGGAGATTGGCTGTTTTCTCTGCAGCTTATTAGTGTGAACACAGCTGTACGGCGGAATTTGTTCTTATTTGTCCGAGTCCTTCAAAACTAAAAAGCTCTCTCTGTCTCTCCTTCTCTCGCTTTTCCTCATCAGTTGAATCTAGTGTCAAGCATGACCATGTCGAAGAACCTTCCATCGTTGTCACCCCAATCCTGCCCCAAACCCCCACCACACCCACCACCCCTATCACACCACTGAGCCAGATGCCCCAGGTACCCTCCGTCCTGAGCCCTGCCAGCGTGCCGAGCATGGGCGCCATGCGCAGACGCCACTCCGACAAATACTCCATGCCACTATCCTCAGGTAAATACAAGAAGCATCTGCAGCGTTCATCTTCTGTTTGGATACACACTCGTTCCTCCTGGTGTGCTGTTTGCTCCAATAAGAGCCAGCATCCAGACGAAGCTCTTGATTTCATTCCTTTCACTCTGTGCAAATGAGACAAATATCACACTGTACAGTTCCTCAATATTTTATGAATGTTAATTACAGTCAAACAGAGAAATGATACAAAATTCATCACATTTTAGATGAGTTGCTTATTAAACTGTGTGTGTATTAAAAAAAACCCTTCTTTTTGATGTTTATATTTACTGGTTTCAAAAGGAGGGGGGCATGAAATACCACACCAGCTAGCTACACAAGCTTGAATTTCACACGTGTTGGTGTTTAAGATTTCTCTTGAGAGAGATTAATTAAAATTGCATTTTGTTGGACATGTAAAATGGTGATTTGATGTGCCCCCCCAATTCACTTCACCACTTTATAATTTAAATTAATCCTAGGTAAATTTGTTTCCTTGAGGGGTCATTTGGCAATTTTTCTCAATGTTGATAGTTATTTATTTATTCTTGAATTTTATTTATTTATTTATTTATTTATTTTCTTGCAGAAATAGCCCCAAACTATGAGTTTTATAAAATGCTGATGTCAGACCACCGTTCACATATGCAACACTCATCAGGCAGGTGAGTGGAGAAATAAATTAGCTTTTGCCTGATTAGATTAGAATTAATTGCTGCCTGAATTAACACTAGGCCGGGGTGAGAGTGGCTAAACGAGCTAATGCTCTGTGGTGGCGTCTTGTTGCAGGCTATCATGGATTCAAAAGACATGCAGTTAACACTTAATGAAATCTACAGCTGGTTCACGCGCACCTTTGCCTACTTTAGACGCAACGCTGCCACTTGGAAGGTAACACTTTACTCCTTTTCGCTTTTTTTTTTTTGCATGTATTTACCTTTTTTTCTTCCTCCTCCTTAGCCTGTCCACTGGATAGAGACAGAGATCCTGAACGGGCATTTATTTACTTGACATGGATACATTAGCATCATCCTCCTCTTTTTAACCTGCCTATTGAAAATGGCAAATTTCCTCTCTCTATCTTTCTCTTTGCTCTAGAAAAATGACAAGTGAAAGAATTATTCGGCCTCTGATATCGTTTTCTAATTTGGTGCAATTAATAGCTGAGACTTGGCGGGGAGGTGTGCATTCTGACATGCTAATTACTACCCAGACACTCAATCATCAGCACCTTTTGTTAGATGCAGTGTATTACTCCTTCCTCTCTTTCTTCCTCTTTCTCTCTCTTGCACACTCCTTCTCACCCTCGCCACCCCCACCCCCCAAAAACCCCAGAACACCCCCTTCTCTGGCATATTATTGGTTAATTAGTTTGAAAGATGGTTGTTTGCCTTTCAGATGCAAGCTGTTTTTTTCTTTTGCGCCGTTGTTGGGCGGTTCTTTGTACACCATATCTCATGTATATACAGCAAGAAAGAGAGGTTAGGGCCTGTCCGACACTAAGTAAATGCTGCTGTCACTATGGAAGCGTTCTTTATTTACCAGGACAAAGGCTCTCATTTGTATCCCTGTCCCAACAACTACAATGTCTGTCTCTTCTGTCTCGGGAAAGACAAGAAAAGGAGACAAGGAGTTTAAAAATGTCTTTGGCCTTGCAGGGTTTTTAGTTTTGTTTTGTTTTTTTTGGACAGGGTTGCTGTTTGTGACGATAAGATAGCTGGCAATGTGCTCGTTTATTTTGTTTTATAGAATTTGCCTGCCTGAGTAAAAAAAAAAAAAACCCAGCCCTTTCTCAGAGCAAGTCTGCGAGCTCTCTCATCAGCATGCTAAGCATCCACCAGCTCTAGATTTAGCAAAGTGAATTAATTTGGATTTGGGTTGCTAATGATGCTGGCATATGATTACAGCTCCACAAGGGTGTGCAATAGCTCCCTGTACATCAGCGCACAGTGCTGCGACTCCATTACTGTATGTGGTCTTGCACAGAAACGATCAAAGACAGCTGCTTACTGCTTGACTCTCTGATCCTAAACACAAGCTACTAGTTACAAGCTGCTGTAAATGATAGCGTAGTGCAATGCATAGTGTCTCTCTGTGTACATATCCTTTACTCACACCGATAAACAGGCTCGCAGAGTCTCCCTCCTTATCACAAAATATTTAAATCTGGCCATGAGTGGAACAAAAAAGCAATGGATTGGCATTAGGAGTATTTGGGCCCCTCCTTTTACAATAGCGGTGCTGAGATATTTACATTTTGAGCCTGGCTGTTCCTTTGTGCTGCCTCTACAAGGCTAGGCTGTGATGGGCTTGTCATTTGATTAACTGAGAGAATTTTTAAAAAGGAATGAAAGGTGATTTAATATCTCCGCTTGGTCTCATCAGCTCAGCTTGGGGATCCAGCTCTCAACCCGGCAGCTTATTAGTTATAACTATATAGCATGCATAATAAAACTGCTCATTTGCTCATTAATATTAAAATTATCATATTCAGAGCCATGGGCATTAAGATCAATCAAATCCTGGGATTTTCAGGTCAGATGCGAGATCTGCTTATGAGTTTTTTTTTCACTCTCCTGTCTTATAGAATCCCTTTCTTAGAGCAAAATCACTAAAACCCAGTCGGCAAAATAAATGAAAAAAAATTGTAATATTAAAGCATGGTTATTATTTGGCTGTCACTGCCGCATGTTTTAATTAGATACGATTCTTTTATTATATAGGAGACCCTTCTTTTCAAGCACCCCTCTTAATTATGCATTTAGATGTGTTTTGGGGTCATTTTTATAATCCTGGTTATTTAAATATAGGTATGTTCTCACAAATAGATGTCAGAAGTGCCATGCGAGGTTCATGGGCAATTCAAAGACCTTCTGGATATTAATAGTGACCATCTTAGCATATGCACAGACTAATGCCTTAGTATATATATATATATATATATATATATATATATATATATATATATATATATATATATATATATATATATATATATTCCTGAATAAACATTATTAATGTAGACATTAGACATTTAGAGATGAATATTTAATTGCACTACACTAAATATTTAACATTGGTTTATTAATTTTCTTTTAATTCCCAGTATTTATTCTTAATTTTTTTTACCCATTGGGACATTTTTTTTTTCTGTGTGTTGTAGAATGCTGTTCGCCACAACCTCAGTCTGCATAAGTGTTTTGTGCGGGTGGAGAATGTGAAGGGTGCAGTGTGGACAGTGGATGAGATGGAGTACCAGAAACGCAGATCTCAGAAGATAACAGGGTACAGCCCTTTGTCCTTTTCTCAGTTTCTGAAACACAAAATCAGTGGATGTGGGTCAAGTAATGAATGGACATAAAATCTAAATCCTTTTTGTAAAATGAACAATTATAGTTTGTCCTGAATCTGTCCTTTAGTGGTAATTAAACTCAAACTCAGACTGAAGCTTCTTATCAAGCATTTTTTATCACTGTTTAATTTTTTGTTACAAATGTAAAAATGATTGGATATATTTTCCTTCATTTGTAGTAAGTTTGAGGATGACTGTATGATGTTTGTTGTAGAAGTACTGTTTTAACTGAGTGTGTGTTTTGTTCTGGTCAGGAGCCCAACACTGGTGAAGAACCTGCCGCCAAGTCTGGGTTATGGAGCAGCTCTTAATGCGAGCTTGCAGGTGAGCAGCCAGTTTAGCTATCACTGGTGTTACACACTCACACACACAAATCATAAAGAGGCAGCCAGTGACTGTGCTTAGAGAGTTAGCGCGAGCATTTAGCGTCTGCCTCAGTACACAGTTTGTGTATGCTTCTTTCTATTCTTATAATTACAGTCTGAACAGCAGAAGAAATAATTCTTCAGCATGTACGCGTGTGTGTGTGTGTGTGTGTGTGTGTGTGTGTGTGTGTGCACTTGTAAGGGTTAGAGCCAGGCTGGCATAGGAAAAGCATTGAGAGTCTAGAAGGACACCATGTGGCAAAGGCAGGTAGCTTCTCTGCCAGTCAGGTTTTCTGCACCTGTGCTTCAGATTGATAGCAGCCTGTGCAAATGCAAGGGCATAAGCATTAATATTTATCCCAGCTGTCATAAATGATTTGGCTTCCTAATGTTGGTGCAGTGAGGCGCTCATGGCAAAAATTTTAAATTTTAATTACTATATATAACTTTAATGTGCAGGAGGCAAAAATGTCAGGAGATTTTTTATTTTTTTTGCTAGTTTCAGGTAAAGTTTCGGGCAGTTGAATTGTAATGTAGATGCTTGATGGGTTTTTTTTTCCCCACTGCATGTTTGAGGCCTGTCTGTCTATTTAAAGAAGTTGTTTATGGAACTCAAACACAAGCTAGAAGAACATTTTTAGAGAATCTTTTATATGCTTCATCACAATAAACTGCATAACATGACATTATTAAACTTTAACTCTTAACATTGTTGTCTGTTGTGTCCTGCAAGGCGGCTTTGGCAGAGACCTCTTTGCCCTTGCTGGGTAACACAGGCTTAATGAACAGCAGTGCATCAGGTCTGATGGGTGGCAGTCCTCCAGGTTTGCTGAGCAGAAGCCCACCAAGCCTTTTACAGAGCAGCCTCCACGACGAACTCAACGGCTCCCTCGACCACCTCGACACTAACGGTCACAGCAGCCCCGCCTACTCCCCACACACCCACATGTGAGTCTCTACATTTACATGTGTTGCATATTGCAGACACTCCAGTCAAAAGGTCTTAGCTGTGTATTTTGAAAACATACAGCACTGGACAGACTGAAGATAAAAAAACACAAAAATACACAACAAGAAAAGAAATGTGCTTCAGTAGCATTTATTTGTTCATCAGTCAATGGATAGCTTCACTGATTGTTGCAAAAGTTTTATTCTACAATTAAAATATACTAACCATCCACAGGATGATTTAACACATTTACACATATGTAAATATGCCCTTCATATTTTTGGTGATTCATTTTTGTCTGCATTTGGAAACTATAAAAAGAATTGTTGATGGATTGACCCCAGACAATCAGTACAAACACACATCTTGACACTTATAAATCTATCTAAATATTATAAATTATAAATATAGAATGTATGTGTGAAAATGTGATATTGTATTAGTATTCAAAACCCACTGCGGAGTTCACACAACTACACCGAAAATTCTCATTCTTTAAAATTCCCTGCCCTAAATATAGAGAGAATATTTTAAATTCACATTGGTCAAGCCTATTAGTGTTAAAATGAGTGTTCCCTCTGCTGTGAGTACACTAGCCGTTGCAAAGAAGTTGAATCTGACTCTGTGAAATGCATAAGTGGTTATATAATTTCTTGTTTATTTTTTTGGACACCAAGTTAAGTTTACCTTAAATTGTCCAATTGTCCCCCAAACCTATAAATAGAGACAATCCTTATTATAGATTCAGGTTTAATTACTCTAAAGTCTGCATCGTAGAGGTTTAGATGTTATATTTTATGCACGACGGTTCCTATTAATATTTAGCAGCTAACTGTATCATTAATTACTTTAAAATCTTTGCCTTTCCATCCTTTTTAATGGTGCAGAGAAAGAGAGAGAGAGAGAGAGAGAGAGAGAGAGCAGGCTGATTAAACATTCATGTGGTGAGTTTGAGGAATGTGGATGTAGAGAATGTGCTCCCCACTAATCAGTGATGTCATGCATGTCACTGCACCATGTTTACCGAGCCAAAGATAGGACACTTAACACTGTCACATAACACACCCACACCCACACACATAGAGTGATAGAATATAGATGCAGACGTGTGTATGTAGGTATGTATATACAACTGCAGCCAGTCTGTATGAAAAATCTTTTAGTTTGACTCATTCCCTTGTAATTGTAATGCAGGATTTCTATACAGGTGTGTTAGTGGTATTAACTGTATGACCAAGCTGCTCAGTGTTACATTTACATTTACATTTGCGGCATTTAGCAGCTGCTCAGTGTTACTCTGATGTTTGTTTTCTTTTTACCTAAATGTAGGTGTATGTTTGTATGTTAGGTTAAGAAGCGGGGCAGGAGCATTAACTGGAGCAAATCTGAAAGTCAGACAGAATATTTAGTCCCTCAGGTTATTTAATCTTTAATAATGGACAGTTGAGTATCTTTTTCTTGCTCTCTCCCCCCCCATCCCTCTCTCTCTCTTTCTCTCTCTCTCTCTCTCTCTCTCTCTCTCTCTCTCTCTCTCTCTCTCTCTCTCTCTCTCTCTCTCTCTCTCCCTGGTCTTGGCTTGGACATTAAAGGTGGCAGATGTTGTATCTCCTTTACATGGCCACTACAAAATGGAAGAATTGTGTTTTGTAAGTGGCTTTTTTCAGATGTATTTAATAATGAATGTGTCTTTCCCCAGAGAACAAAGTAACAAACACACTATGTTACATCAGGTGTGCAATTTGGATATGTGCTGTTTAAAAGTGTGCTTAAGGAATAAAATGACAAATAAAAAATATGTATATATATATATATATATATATATATATATATATATATATATATATATATATATATATATATATATATATATATATATATATATTTACACATGGAACTCCATCCTCCACTTGAGGATGCCCCACAGGTGCTCAATAGGGTTCAGGTCTGAAGACATACTTGGCCACTCCATCACCTTCACCTTCAGGTTCCTCAGCAAGGCAGTTGTCATCTTAGTGGTGTGTTTGGAATTGTTATTATGTTGGAAAACTGCCGTTTGGCCCAGTTTCTGAAGAAAGGGCTTTATGTTCTGCTTCAGAATGTCACAGTACATGTTGGAATCCATGTTTCCCCCAATGAACTTCAGCTCCCCAGTACCAGCAGCACTCATGCAGCCCCATACCATGATGCTACCACCATAATGCTTGACTGTAGGCAAAACACAATTTTCTTGGTACTCCTCACCAGGACATTGCCACACATGCTGGACACCATCTGAGCCAAGCAAGTTTATCTTGTCTTGTGTTTATCTCATCTCAGCTTCAGAAGTGGCTTCCTTCCTTCCTTCTGGGACGATGCCCATGTAGACTGACTTGCTGCAGTGTGTGGTTTATGGTCCGACTGCACTGACAAGCGGACCTTCCCCTTTTTCAACCTCTAAAGCAATGCTGGCAGCACTCATGTGTCTGTTGTTGAAGCAGCTTCTGCACCTGACGCACAGCACGAGGATCTTTGAACGACACTTGCAAAGCCTGTTCCGAGTGGAACACATCTTGGAAAACCTCTGTATGACTCTGGCCACTGTACTGTAACTCAGTTTCAGGGTGTTATCGATCTTCCTTTTGCCTCGACCATCTTTGTGGTGGAGCAACAATTGTAATTCTCGAGTTCTTTGCCATGAGGTGCAGTGTTGAAGTGATCAGTATGAGAGAATTGTACTCAAAGCACAGAGTTTTAACTGCTCTAATACAAGAAACACAAATTTGTATGGTCATGTCAAGTAGACAAAAAAAAATTAACATAATGAATAGGACATGTAGCTTTGGACAATAATGGCTGTATGTTGTGTTATTTTCAGAGGATAGTAAATCCGTATTGCTATACAAGCTGCACATTGACTGTCTAAAATATATCCAAGTTTGATTTCTATAGTATTGTCCCTTGAGAAAAACTAAATTATTTAGATTAGATTTGAATAAATTAGAAACTAAAATTGTTGCTGACATGTGAGGGGTGTACTCACCTTTGTGAGATACTGTATAAATTGTCCCATTTAAATCAGATATAAGAGAAATCAAGGCTTTTTCACCATTTAAGATACCTAGATGTGGAAGTCATGTCCTGATAAACAAACAGCCATATACAGTGTAGATTTGCTGCCAGCTCATGGCTTGCTAATGTGATCCTCTCATTAACCACTAAATGACTCGTCCTGATGTCTTAATACAGTGGAGAAGGCATTAATCGTTTTCTTCCCTCCTCCAAGAACACGAGTGTGATACTGATTTGTAATAAATGCAAATGAAAGCTGTAAGCCATGCTTCTTCACATGCAGGCTAAAGGCCTGTGTCGAGCTTAATGGCCAGTGTAGCGCTGCCATGGCCCGGGATCATTTGTCTCCAGGTAATATCTTTAGGCCTATATCTGCAGCCCTGTTTATTATGGCATGATAAATGTGAGCTCGGTGGCTTTAAAAGAGCCAAGCGAAGAGCTGAGGTGCAGGTCAATGGGAGTTTTTATGGCCCCATTCCACATTATATCGCTATAATGCATGTTTACAGACACGCTTACAGCACACGTGTTGCTGTGTGGGTAGAAATAGTCATAGGTGTAATTAGAAATGGATCGCAACCGCACTATAAAAATGAAATGCCGTATAATGTAAAAGACAACGGTATCCTTGTTGTTTAAAACAATAAACAGTCATGATGGGACCTGTGTTTAACCCAGCAAGGACACTAAAGTGAATGTCCAGTTATGTTCGATGCAATACCACACACTGACTACTATATCAGTGAAAATTGTCCAGTAAAATCATAACTCTTTAGTGGTAGAAGTCATGTGAATTCCCTAGACATTTGCCCCCTACAGACTCTACAAGCTTCTTCTGGTGAATTTTTGCTGCATCCACTTTATACAGTATATATGTATAGTTTCTAGTATATAAAATATATCTAAGACTAGTGGGTCCCTCAGAAGAGCATGTTTTAATCTAGTTCGCTCTCTAACCCACTGGTTTTACCAGACAACATCTCTCCTATCAAAAGTAACCATCCTCTGAATATTAATTTATTTTGCTATGAATATTAAAGCAATCTGTACCTTTTCAAATTCTTTTCAAATTTAAAGCTCCCCAGTCATTGATGAGTGCTGCCCAAGAGATGTCTGCCAGACATGTTCTAATACAGAGACTAGTTGATAAGGTTTTCCCTCTTTTGCTCTCTCTCTCTCTCTCTCTCTCTCTCTCTCTCTCTCTCTCTCTCTCTCTCTCTCTTTCTCTCTCTCTCTTTCACAGTCTGGCGGGATTTCCTGATGCATCCAACGTGTCAGAAATAATTAGGTTTTGTCAGATTTATCATGGTAGCACAAACCCCTTTCCCTGCCAAGGGCCCAGGATCATGTTAAGCCTTGTTTGTGTGTGACAGCGTTATTATTCTTGTTAGTAGCCCCACTTCCACCCTCTACTCCACACTTTTATTGCAGGGGGAAGAAGGTGCTTGCTAACAGCATCACTGTGGGTTTTTTTTCCCTCTCTGCTCCAATTATTGACAGTCAGTAAAGATATTCATCCATTTGGAGTTAAAAACATGGATCATAGTGTCCGAGCGAACTGACGGACTGGAGTTGATTAATGGAAGAGCCTAGCTGCAGGTCCTCTCTCCTCTCAAGAAGTGCCACTGCAGCCTCTGCATATTAACGAAGGCCTGCACGTTCTATTAACAAGATAAAAAAGCCTTACTCCCCCTTTGCTCCAGGGGCTGCGGGGATGAGAAATTCTCCATTATTTATAATGGGGTTGCTGCTTTTTTTTTGCATTTTTTATTTTTTTTTGCCAACCAGGTGCGATCAGTAAACTTTAAGTATCAAAAGCTTTGCTCTTATACGAAATAAAAAAACTGAGAGAAGTCCTTAAGGTGGTTTGAATTTGCAATCAGTTTGTTGGAGTCTTACTGGGAGGATTTTGAAAAAAGATTTGTCGTTCACGTTCTTTTTTAGTCTCCCTGCATCCGTTCACAATGTTCACAAAGTGTTCTTCTGCTTGTTTTTTTTTTATTATTAAAACAGATAATACTTTTTTATTTACAGTTGCAGATTTTTACAGTTTTTCTCTTGTTTGAAAATAATTGGGATGAAATTGCATCTTAAAAAGGTTTGTTACAGAGAAATTGTGAATCCCCTGTAGACTTTCCAATGTATAAACTTTACAGCGTACAGCTTAACCTCTGACTGTTCAGAAAACACACTTAATCTGGAGATGCAAAAGCAATAAGAAAAAGCAATAAGACGTTTTTATGTGTTAATAAGAAGCTTCTGCCTTAGAAGTTGGTTATTACTAAATTATAATTATATACTTAATAGTTGGTTATTAAGAAATTATATACAAAATTAATTATTCTGACTTATCACAATGGAGAATTCACCATGTCTGTGGTATAACTCAGGGCATTAAACCTTTACTGTTTTTTACTTTTCCCAGGCCTCCGATTCACGTCAAGGAGGAGCCACTCAACATGGACGATGATGACTGTCCAATGTCACTGGTGACAACAGCCGATCACAGTCCAGAGCTGGACGAGGAACGAGAGCTCGAGGAGGGAAACCTATCAGAGGACTTGGAGTGACGTTTCTCTCCTCTCTCATTTGCTGGGACTTTGCCCACCCCGAGCGGCCAGCCCCTCTAACCACTCCACCACCACGGAAAGGCAGCGGATGAAAGCGAGGAATATTTATTTAGAAAGTGTTCAGAAGACTGTCCCAAAGAAACACTTACAGCCCTTTGAGGACCGCATGAGAACAGGCATCAGATGTCTGCCTTTTAAATGAAAATAGGACAAGATTTCATTCAGATTGCTTGGCCACTTCATACCATCCACAGCAGATTCATGGACATAAAAACAGAATGAAAAAACTCGAGTCTTTTCTGTAGAAACGTTGATGGCCACATATACTGCCAAAAAGTTAAAATTTGTGAATATCCGACCCACAGTAGTCTCTGATGTTAGAAACAATTGCTGGTTCAATTCAAGTTGTTGCTATGTTATTATTTGCACAGGAGTAGTACCAGAAATTAGTGTCACTGCCTGTATGTTGCTGAACGCTTTAAACAGTATTTCTTTTTTTGTCTTTTTTTTTCGTTCCTTTTACAAAGCTTTTTTTTTTCATTATGTTTACAACACCACCGACTGTAAATGCCATTTTTAACATCACACCAATAACAGACCTGCGGTATCAAGACTGTTGCAGCTGTCCAAAAAAAGTCTCCAGTGTCTCTCTATCTCTGTTTGTGCTGAAAAGTGAAATGTGATAACTGAGTTGAAATGTAAATGTTTGTGTAAGCATCATGCTGAGGAAAAAAAAATGTGCATTTCTGCATATTCTCTTCTCTAGTCTCTTTACCTCCTTGTTCTAAAGCTTTGTCTACGTGCAAAGAGTCACAGGCAACAGCTAGAAACCAAAGCCAACACTATCAATGGCCAATAGCTTAGACAGAAGCCACCAGACTCTTTGGTCATCCTTCTGTGACTTTAACTAGTACAAAGAGAAGCTTTTTTTTCTGTTTTAGTTCTGCTAACTACCTTTGAATAACCTCTGGGATCGCATCATTTAGCCCTGTGCAAAGATAAAACAGAAGACAGAAGTTTTTATTTAATTCTATTTGGAAAGTTCCCATTGACCACTTACTTGGTCCAGAGAGAGAGCATGTAGCCTGGCTAGCAGTAGAGAGCAGCTAGACATGGATCATGACCAAAACAACCATTTGTGTGTCCGTGGAAGTGCAGAAAAGAATTGTGTTTGTTCTATATATAATATTATATATACACCATCATTTTATATATATATATATATATATATATATATATATATATATATATATATATATATATTTTTTTTTTTTACGTCAATGTCTCCTTTTTTTTTATTTTATTTTTTTCTCGTTACTAGTGAAATGTATTGTACAGTGAGACTGTCAGATCTGTCATGTCTTCTATCTGTATGGTTTTCTTCTCCGATCCGTGTCAATGCGAAACTACAAATGTAGGAACCAAACTTTAAGATATCTAGTAAAGCCAAAAAACGTCATGATTTCAAGTTGAAATGATGTGGCTTGGTTATCTTTAAAAAAAACAAAAACAAAAAAAAAGCAAATAAAATAGCCATTATAAAAGAGGAGATCGATGTCAAAAACTTTTTCTAGATGATATTTGCTTTGCTTCATAGAACTCATTGTATAATCCATGTCTATCCACATACAGTAGGTTATTAAGAGAGACTACAGTGTTTTCTCTGTAGAGATAAGAACATTTCTGTCAGATTTGAGTTTAGTGTATCGTGCGATCGCAGCTAATGTCATCTAGAAAAGGGGTTGTTGCTTTAACAGTCATTTCTGTTTTCAAGTCAAACCAAAGGTACACAAAATTCTGCCTCCTCTTTTATGAAATAAGAGATGCTAGCACACAAAGCTGTTGTAAGGTTCACTGAAGTCCAGCATTTTTCACTCTGCTGACTTTTTCCCGTCCTTGTTCAGGTCACACGCAATCTAAAACATCGACAATTATTGTACCTAAAAAGTATAATTTGTGCATAAGAGAACGTGCAGTTATTGCTCTCCGGTTGTTATTTTAGCTTAGCGCAGATACACATAATCCATTTCAGCTCGAAGAAGGAGCTGGATACAGGAACAAAGCTTATCCCACATTCTTTGCTGGAAATTGACTTGAAGATGACGTTCATGTTAATTTTATCACACCAAATATAAGGGCGCAGCTTCTTTGAAAAAAAAGGGTTCTCCCACTTATCCAAAAAGGCTTTCTAAAAGGTTCTACCTCTTCACCATGATTTCAGAACAAAATAAGGCAGATTGCATGAGTTAATAGAAAGCTACAGGAGCCATCATGTTCTCCTCCACTTGTTCCATACAACATTGCCAATACAGTTTACATTCCCAATGCCAGAGATGGAAGGTTTGCATTGTCACAGTTTGTCCTGGAATATTTGTAGAATGATTATGTAAACATATACCTGTAAGGGGATATTGTGTTTTTTTTATTTTTTAAAAATGCATGTCTAAACTCATGTGGTGGACTGGAAATATGATTTAATAAAAGCATATAAAAAAAAAAAAAAAGATCAGGATGATGGCCTAAGTGTACAATGCATAAAATATGCATACCTCAGCCCTACTGTTTTTGGGAAAGATGGAGAAAAAAAATGAACTTTCAACCACAAAATGCATATTACCTGTAGATTTTGCATGGGTTTTGTAAAAAAATAAAATGAAATAAAAACGTCTACAACTGTTGCTTGCACATAATACCAGAAAGACCTCCAGATCTGCAATCTGCTCCTCCACTAGATTTAGGATTGTCTGGATTTTTTTCTGGGATGATTTTGTCTGTATTTTGATAATTGTGCATATTATGTAAAAAGATTAAAAAAATGTTGGTGGATTCATGAATTTACCAGACATTTTTTTTTCTAAGCTAAAAGATCAGTGTTTTCTTTTTTTGGGATTTTCATGACTTTTTACTGTTGTCATCTTGCTTGCTGAGAATAGCAAACCTGCTTTTTTCCTGCATCTGCGTTGCGTAGCTGTAAGGCTTTACCTAATGTGTGTATTTATTGCTTGTACCTCTGTGCATACGTTATGGAACATTATGTCTGGCCGTTGAGTCATGTACCTTTCTATTACTATCATTCTTTGATGATGGGGAATATGATCCTCTGTGTATACGGTAAATTGGGACAGTAGCAAAAAGAAAAAGAAATTATGTAATTGGTGATTTTTTTTCCCTTTATTTCTTTGAAGGTTAACTCATTTTTTTTTATACTTTTCATTACCGTGTACTGTGTCCATAATTTCTGAGAGTAGAGATCATGATGGAGAATTGTAACAGGCATTATTATTATTATTAATTATTATTATTATTATTATTATTATTATTATTATTATTATTATTATTTTCTGTATTCATGGCTTTCCACTGCTGAATAAAATAAAGGACCAAAACTAGGATTTGAAACGCTGTCCACCGCCAACATCAGGGAGTCCCTGCTTTTTTGTAGTCATCCTTAATATGTTTTATTCTGTACCACGTGGAAAACAGGCCGCTCTTATGCTTTTATGCGATGTTAAAAAAGTATTTGTAAAAACCGGGAAAGCGAGAGAGAGAGAGAGAGAGAGAGAGAGAAAGAGGCGAATAAACAATTAATGTTTAATCATGTCTTTGTTTGAGCTTCCAGCACCTAGAATATTGTTTAGAAGAGCAGATCTGAGGAAGAGACCATAGACAGGACAGATTTTCCTCAGTCTACTTGGCTCAGTCCACCACTTTGATCTTGGAAGAACACGGCCTAACGCTGCCTACTTAACAGCTAGACTGTGGCCTTCCTGGAAAAGCAGCACATCTTCAATTCATTTCTTTTTGTCTCTGACTCCATTGTGTGTGTTTAACAGTGCATTTTAGATGTGACCGAAGAGATCAGGGGGTTTTGGCCAGCTGATACACTGCATCGTGTATTTCTTTCCGAGTGCCTGATAAAAAAAAAAAAAAAAACCCAGGATATTTACAGTCGTATTTTGGAGAGCGTATGCATTTTTCTGTTTTATTACAATGAGCCGTAGCACCATGTGCACTGTGTTTGGTTAAATTGTCTAAATACTGTAGGTATTCCTTCTGATTGTGGCCCAACTGTGGCTAGACAGATTTGTTTTAGAGATAAAAAGGCCGTCTCCACTGACCAGATCGTAAACTAACATTGTAGTATAACTTTGTGCGTGTGTGTGTGTGTGTGTGTGTGTGTTGACCAGATTATTAAACTTATCTACTTGTAGGTATTATAGATTAAGACCAAATATATCCTGGGTTCAGAAACTGACATGGAAGAAGTAAAAGCTAAAGGATGATTAACACATTTTTTTTAAACAAAAATGGCCAGCTGTACACCTACACAGTACTTCAACAAAGTAAGTGTGTCTAAAAAAATTATACCAGCCACTACCATGTGCATGTCAGTGCACAGAGTGTTCTACCACCTGCCCAAGTCAACAGTATTGGCAAAAAGCTCACAGTATTGCAACATGATCTGATTAAATGGTCAGAGAGTGTAAAAACAGAGAAGGCTATATAGGATATATTATAACATATCTGAAATATGTAGCTATGCATTACATGGGTTGAAGTGGAACATCTTGAGTAGCCTGCTATAGAGCTCTGGCCTTAGCCCGATTAAATACCTTTAGGATGAATTGGAATGCTGACTGCACCCCACGTCTCCTCACCCTGCATCAATACCTCACTTTACTAACACCCTGGAGGCTGAATGACCACAAATCTAGTGGAACACATTCATATTATAACAGCAAATGCGGACTAAATGTGGAGCGAATTGTTCCAGAAGCACATACAGTCAGCTGTTCACAAACTTTTATCTATACTGTATAATGAACCTGGTAAACATGTTTTTTTGTTTTAGATTTCAGTGTTCAAATGCAAAAAGCAAGTATTAAAGATAAGTCTACATGCAAGACAGTTGAGAGATTAACATTCTTGTTGGACACTCCCCATTCCAGCGCTGACAAAGCAATAACTTTAACTCTTGCAGCAAGTGTAGCATAGCTAGCAACCTGAACTGAAATGCTCGTTACACAGTCAGTAATGTTTTGCTGGGGTCCAGTGGGCCCTCTTTATGGTGACTGTGCAATTATTATGCAAGTGAAATAAAACGTTAATCCCTCACTTCCTTTATGGTTATTGCAACCAACAGCACAGATAATTAAATGCACCTCGTTAGTGCAGTCAGTCCAGTGTTCTGTGCTTAGAATGGTAGCGATTATAGGCTGCCTTCAGGTCGTGTCGGGAATCTCGTGATTACGTGGTGAGTGCACATCCAACATAATGGTAATAATTACAACTTTGGTAGCTCTATTTTTTTAAGTCAATAACAAACCGTGGTAGACGTTTATCTGAGATGCCCGCAGCAGATGGGGGCAAAAGTGATCAATTTGCATGTTAAATGTTCAGTGTAGTTTGTACTGATGTTGATGAGGAATACCTGACCGACAAAGCTAAGCAGAAGAAGAGATTCCAGAAACCGTTTTTATAAAAAGGCATTGAAAAGATTTTTGGCACAAGAAAAAGAAGATTTTTTCTCACATCATTCAATTTTTTGTTTCAACTAAAAACACTTTGAATAAAATTAACCAAAAACATCCACCATGTTGCAATAACGGCCCCCAAACTACATACAAGCTTCCACATCAGAATTCCCTCAAGCTCATTTTGAACAATTTATCTGTTATGAAACGTTTTCTACATGGGCCAGGATCATGATGATTAATGACGTGAGCAGAATATATATATATATATATATATATATATATATATATATATATATATATATATATATATATATAGTCTATCGTTAGAGGATCTGCATCACATAATCTGACATGGAGAACACGTTGTTGCTCAGTCTGTTAAAGAATTCAAGTGAAAGTCTAAAACCAGCCATAGTCTCTGGTGTAAGACTTAGAGTCTCATTACCATTTACACCAGTCCTACCATAACTGATGGCTCAGGCTCAGTCCCTGTCCATTCCTTTAGTCTAAGGGGGATTGGCTTTTCCTTAAAGACTGCTCTAACAGGTCCCGAAGAACCCGTCCATACATATCTAACTGTTGTGCTTTTCTCCTGCTAAAATCAGAAGCAGTTTCATCCACCACCTCCTCCCTATTCCTGTCCCCTCTTACCCCTTACCCCTCTCCTCTATCCCCTCACCCCGGTGGCAACAGCTGGTAGTCTTAGTGGGGCTGTTATACAGAGTTCCAGTACACCAGCTCTGGGGGCACTCGTCTTCTTCTTTCGCTTTTTCTTCTTCTGTGCTATTTATGCACTTGGAAGTGTTTGTGAATTCAAGTGAGGGATGGCATACGGCACGCAACAAGGGGCGCTGTGTACTACACAACATCAGAGAGAGTGCAGACATTAAAGTGTGAGCAACACTACAGACCCCTCTTTCAAAGGCCATGAAATAATAATGTGTTGTGGTTAGCCGTAGCCGTGAGTCACACTGGCTGCTTTTCATAAAGTGGAGTTATTTACAGTGCAATGAATAAAAGAAAGGGGTAGTGGTGCGAGGCTTCTGTACCACACACTGAAGAGGAAGGCACTTTAAACAGTATGAGAAGAAGACAGACACAGAGAGATAGATAGAGAGGGAATTCTGAAATGGGTCAATGTGCATTTTACACTTGAAGAAATAGACTTTGGTTCATTAAATCAAATTTATTAGTTTTTACCATTGGTCAGTTAGGTACATAAGAGCCCAAAAAGTCACTTACATTTTATATAAGCGATTACATGTGTGGGGGAAAAAATGTGATGGTGCATTTCATTGTACTATGGTTTTGAATTGCATGTGTGAAGTCAACATGTGACATTATGTGTAGAATATGAGATCAGCTGTGAAATTGAATTATTGATGTGAAAAAAAGCGTACCCATTTGAAAATAATCCTATCCTCCTATTTTTTTTTAAATCATGTCAAAATGAAGCATATATAAAAATTACATTTGAAAATAAATATAAAAAAAAAAAAAACGAATGAAACACGTGAAAACAAATTGTTTGAAAAATCTAATCGGTTTATTTGCAACTTGAGAATAAGGATAATGCCAAAATCATTGAATATATATTTAAAAAATTGCAAGCAAAAGTGTGTAGTAGATGTAAAATATTTTGGTAGTAAATGTATACAATTGTGTGCCATAAAAAACCTTAGTTATGAATACTAACATTTAGGTTTTTTGCCATGTTTGGGGTCTGGGCTAAAAATGGCCCAAATGCAACAATCCATGTCTAATGCTTGTGTGGCATTTCAATTTCACACCAAACGTGGCTTAACTGTAAGTTCTGCTCCATATCATTCCTGAGATATGGTCTAATCAGTGCTGAGAGGTGAGTGTGTTCTGGCAGCTGAATTCAGATGAGTTCATTGTTGTATTTGGGCTGGATTAAAGGCAGAGTTTTGAGACTTGAGTCAATAAAACCAGTTCAAATAGGGCAGAAAAATACAGATTTTAAAGCATGCTAAATATCAACCACCCAAAATCCATACACAAAAAAAATCAATCCACAACAAATATATCAACCCACAATTTCAATTTGATTAAAACCCACAAATACAATATTAGATCAGTCAATTGTTTAGGTTTAAATGTATTCTTAAATAATCATCAGCATTCTCGTTACCCTTTTTAGATCTATCATGGCTCCAAAGCCTGTCCTGAGAACACTGGACATGAAGTAGGAATACTCACTGGATGGGACATCCTGCATACAAACACACACCATCACACACTCATTCACAATTTGGAGTCCCCAGTCCACCTGCATGTACTATGGAGGAAATTGAAGTGATCCAAACTGACCCAGGGACAAAGCTAGAAACTCTACACAGTCTGTAATCTCGAGCTAAGGGTTGAAAAACGTGAGGCAGTAACACTACAGAAAGCTGAAATATTGTTGCCATCATATAAGGCAAAAATCATATTTTTTTATAGGCAAATATTGTAAATATTCAAATTTTCTAAAGTGCATAACTTTACATATGGCCCAGAATGGACCTTATGATTGGCCCTTATGATTTTGTATGATTGCAGAAGAGAATCATGGTATATTAAGGTTCTGGGTTCATTGCCCAGAACAGTCTCTCTCCTCTTGACTCTGACAGCATGTCTGCAGCAGAAGGCACCCTCAGGCAGCGCAATCGGCCACTAAATAGTCCAAGGTGATGGCAACGCTAATTGAGATCATCATTATTATAATTGCAGTTCCAGAAAAAAAGTATGTCTTAAATAATTTGCATTGCTCCCGACCTGATATTGGAATGCAGTGCAAAAAATAATTGCATGGCTGCAAGGCACGTTTGGGTTGGATAGCCTCCTCTCTCTCCCTCTCTCTTTCTCTTTTCCTCTCTTTCTTTCTTGATCTCTCTCCCTCTCCCTCTCTCTCTCTCTCTCTCTCTCTCTCTCTCTCTCTCTCCTCTCTCTCTCGGTCCCCCCTCAGGGACAGAAGGGACACTAGTGCACAGTATCTCTCCTCCTGTTTTGCTGGTCATGATACTGATGTGCTCATCAGCCCCGGCACAGAGACCCAGGCTTTCATGTGGGATCACTGCACCTGCTCACACACTGAAGAAGCACACGTACTTATTATACAGGAAGTGCGACTACACATACGTATTATACAGGAAGTGCGACTACACTATTTTTATTATTTCCACAGAGTATTAAAACATTTTTTAAAACCAAAAACAAATAAAGGTATAAGTGTCAGGTGTTGGGAAAAGAAATGAGATAAACCTGCTGAAATAAGGCATAAAACTTAATGTGTTTGTGTAGATTTCTGGTAGAACAGGTGTGAAAGTGTAAAACATTGTGACGATGGTGAGGTTTTGTCTACACACACACACACACACACACACACACACACACACACACACACACACACACACACACAAACATGTATCTGTGCAGTTCTTTCTTTTGCAGTTTTTTGCGAAATTCTTTTATTGTTTTTCCTGTAGGGGCAGCTAAATGTCCCGACAAGGTCAAAACTGCCCCCACCAAACCCTTCCCTCCAATACCCCAACCACCAACACACACACACACACACACACACACACACACACACACACAAACACATACACACATATGCTATTTCCTTTTTAAAAGTCCAGTGTTGCATCAAATGTTAAAAACTACATCTGCAGCACATTTTTTGTGACCTCAAGAACATACTATACTATTGTATCTATAAGACATTTGATCTTTTGGGTCCTTAAAAAGTCACATACATGGACACACTTCAGATACACACATCTATTGTTTCTGTCACACAAAGACACAGGGGGACACACATATATACACATACAAACACTGTTCACAAATCAATATAATTTAGTGAACAATTGTGTTGTTATTATTTGATTAATAATCTGAATCCTAATCTATTCATCCTAAATATAGCTGGAGGAGTGAAAAATCTCATAAATGAACATCTATTAAATACATATTTTAAAATCTCAGGAGTGATATTGCTTTCAGTTTCAGCCAGTGCTTAGGTCTGAGATCAGGATCTAATTGGCAATTCATCTGAAATTTTTAAAAAACAGTTTCAATTACATCAAACCACCACTGAGTTCTGATGCGCCAAATTAAGTTAGGACACTTGATTGTGTCTGTCTGGGAAAATCCCGGCGTGTTTGAAGGGCTACAATTTTGCGTTGGAACTTCTGAAAAGGAACTTTTCTGTCCTGGAGTGAGAGAGAGAGAGAGAGAGAGAGAGAGAGAGAGAGAGAGAGAGGAGAGCAAGAGATGGCATTACAGAGGAATAGTGGGTTAAATCACTTACTGAAGATTTTTAATGACATTTCAGTGTTCCTCGTATAATTACTCTTCATCTAAGATATCCCATAATGATGTTGGACAGACTCGGTTCAGGCTCGCTGGCTCGCTTCATTAGCGTGTCATTCCCATTTCACATCACAAGATTTAATTGTAATGCTGAATATGCGCGCCTCTCTGCGCAGGCCTAATCAAAGTGGATCCACTTGTATTATTAATATCAGAGTATCATCCAGCTTGCTATTTTTTTTATAAATAAAAGAATACAGATGCATAAATCCGCTGTCATTTATTAGGCCGATGCTGGCATGTCTGCCAGACAGGCGAGCCCAACCTTTCCTCCTCTCCTCGCAGTGCTCATCAAGATGGATAAGAAAAAGAAAAAGGAAAACCCTGCATTAAATATACATACTAATTCCTGCATGAAGTAATCAGAATATAGAGCAGGTGACATTGGGCACTCAGCATTCAAATGATTGGCAATAATGAGGCGTGGAAAGATGGACAGACAGATAGATAACGTGTGTAGAGAGAGAAAGCGAGAGAGAGAGAGAGAGAGAGAGAGAGAGAGAGAGAGAGAGAGAGAGGTCTCAGACCGACAGAGAGATCTGGAATAAAAAAAACGAGAGGAGGATTAAGAGATTATGTCTCTCTCAGCCTGAAGTTGTGAATGGGTGAACGAGTGGAGATGAAGGTGATTTGCTCTGTCCTACTGCTGTCCAGTGACCTCACTGTTCTCATGACTACTCAGTTTCAAATGGCACAACTCTTTTGAGATTAAACCAAATGACATTTAGAGGAATGGTCTCCCATTTTTGTGTCAGAACACAAGTTCTGCCATGCCTTTCAATGTCACTTAATGAGATCTCAAATAGAAAGTATTTCTTATTCAATTATCGCAGCACAAATCTTTTAATTAACAGAAAATCCTCGAAGAGCACAACTGATTAAGCAATGTTAAAGGCAGATTAGGTAATAAAAGCCCTTTCTGTTTCAGTAGATGTAACATTTGAATGCAGGACTTGAATTGACTGGACATATATTTAAGTTTGTCACAATTTGTTTGATTATATGAATTTTTTTATTTGGCTTTCCTGGTGGTCTAGTGGTTAGGATGCAGTCCTCTCACTGCTGCAGCCCAGGTTCGATCGCCGGTCAGGGAACCAACCCCAGCCACTTTCAGTGCCGGTCCCAAGACCGGTAAATTGGGGAGGGTTGCGTTAGGAAGGGCATCCAGTGTAAAAACATGTGCTAAATCAAACATGCGGAGGATCCGCAGTGGCGACCCCTAACGGGAGAAGCCGAAAGAAAGAAGATATACATTTTTTAATTTGTGATTTGAGACTTGCTTACTGATTAAACGCATAGGATTTGAAAAAGGTAACCAAACTTGTGTGATCTGTCATATAGGCTAATTACAGTAAGTTTATTATTAAATCTATTTATTTATTCAATATGGTAGCTCGAGTGCCTTAATTAAATTCAGTAATCAGAGGAGACACTTTCTTTGCGAGCATCTAATTGAGGAACTGCTTGTTCTTGACCTAAGTAGTGGCTTGAAGACTTTGGACTTGACTTGAGTAGCAGTAAAATATTTAAGATATGATAGACGACAATGAAATTTTACAATATCTATGTAAATAGACCCCATACCAACACTTACATGTTCTCATATGGATATGTATAAAACCAGAAGCAGGCTATTTTCTCCCGTGCATTTGCACCAGAGGTGTTAACTAAGCTGTTATGTTTCATTTACATCCTGTCCACTTGGTCCAATTTCTTTCTCTCTCACTCACACTCACACTCACACACACAAACACATTATCTCTCCACACTGAATGTTCAGTGGTGTTCAGCATCCTGCCCTTTTTCCACCCGTGTAGTCCACCAGCCACTCTGCAAGCTTGATGATATTCACACCAATCTCACTTTTACTTCCCAATTTGTGTTTGATCTCATATTTGCATGTAACTGCCCACAAGGCAAGAAAATTATTTAGATGAGATTTTTTTCCTGCGCTCCCTCTGTAGCATCTTCTCAATATACCTGAGGGGTGATGGAGTCATGTTTCCCCTGACGCTTGGACACACACAGAGACACACACACACATGCACAATGTCAAAATGTTCATGTACTGCATGACATCACTTGATCTCCATAAAAAGCCAAACTCTGAATATGACCAGATGTGCACAGAGCTAATAATAATAATAATAATAATAATAATAATAATAATAATAATAATATTATTATTATTATTATAATAGTCAGTAGTAGTTGTATGTTGTTTTATTTGATATTTTTAGTAACCAAAATATACTACATTACATGGAACAATAAAAATAATGGAACAAAAGCCACAGGCAGTTAAACTATGTTTGGAAACACGTTCATCTTAATTGATTCTCGGGGTAAGAGGATGAGAAAAAAAGCTATAAAGAATTTATATTTTATCAGAAACTTCATTATAACAGGAGAGTTTTTATATTTGAAAAACTACTGTGTTGTTTAATGGAAAAGAAGAGAGAAAACACATTTGAACACTAGATAAAGTGACGTTTTAGGCTTTGCAATGGTTTCTCCTATTAGTATTGCATAATATAAATGTAGCATACTATACTACACTTTAAGTATGCTTTAAATAAAATCAAAGCAAAATAAAAAAAAAACTAAATTCAAATTCAAATGACTGAAGTCGTCACTTTTGTATTTTGTATTATGTATTTTGAGATGAAATTGAAGAAGTATTGTAACCTTATGTGAAAGCAATACTGCACAATATTTATCTAGAAAAACTGCGAAAGCCCTGGATTTAAGCAAACAGGCCTGTGAGCAAATCTGAAGCAGAGTTCAGTCTGTGCTCTTCTCTGCACTTTGTTTGTACTTGGTAAAAGTAGGTGAGAGTGAATGATCTAAATATAGACAAATGTTGTTGCAAGTGTGTGGTCAGTATGAATACACTCTCACATAACTAATAAACAGGCAGTCTGTATTATGGACCACTCCAGAGACCTGTAATATACCAGAGCCAATTATCATTACAGTTTCAAAAGACATACAGTAAATAGCCTTGGATTACTGATTCACCAGTGTGGCTTAGTGCATCAGATGCTGCAGCATCCACAGGGCCTACGCTGCTTACTGAGTTGATCCTAGCGAGTACTTGTGCACCATGCCATGGCCGGAGCTCTCTACGCATTTGATGTGTTTCAGCAACATATATTTGTTATCATATCAAAGAGGAGACGTGCCGTTATCAAGAGAGTGCGAGGAGCTCACCGCCTGTGGGCCTTTTCTCTGACGCACCATTCCTTATTCCATTTTATCTTCCTCAGTGTTGACTAATGTCAGTAACAGCTACCGGTAATAAACTGCTTGTTAGGGCTTCGCTGTTGCCTTCGAGCGCAGTGCTTTGATACGCTGTCAGCCCATTTGGCTGCATTTCCTGATTACTTCTCGCCTCGACTGCATGTTTATTGATTGAAAGTTAATAAAGCGCGCCGCCACATGAATGCCTTCATTTAGCATAAGATGTTCAGCGTTTGAAGTATGTCTTCATGTTTTGTTTTTGTCTGCACAAGTGTGTGTGTTTCAGCTTGTGTGTATTAGGCATCCTAGTATCGATATATCCTCTTTGTTTTAGCTTCATTTAAATCCTTTTTTTCACATCTCCAAATAACCATGACTGACCCTCACAGAAATTCACATGTGGTTTTTACTCAGTATGTAGGGTTTCACACATTCTCCATACAGAGTGGACTTTTCACATCTAGGGCATGTGGTTTCATTTTCACCCGTGATTTCGCATGATGATTCATTTATTTTCACATGCCATTTTGAACACATGATTGATTATTTTCTCATGACCACATGTTGTTCTCATGAGGTCACGTGTGTTCACAAGCAATTTTTAGGGCCACATGTTTTTTACATCACTCACATAATTACACCTGTGAAATGTTTGATCGCATGAAATACATGCAATTTCTATAAAGGATTTATAAACATTGGTGACAGGTTTATTGCTGTAAATAGAATGCATCAGTTTACAATGATTATGTTTTGCTTTTCACTGCTGTTTCATGCTATGGACTCGAAACAGATTTCTTTTTTAAGTTCAAGTGCATACGTCTTTGTTCAATCACATTCAAACATTTAAACTATACGCATAGATTCTGTTTCTGCTATATTTTCCAGTGGTCAGTTTAAACCGCTGAAACACTTTGTGGTCCACACCAATCACTGACCCCTGATCTATATAGGGCATTTTTCTCGACCCAGAATGAAATCTGTATCTTGTTCTTCTTTTTCATCTCTGTGATTTGGTTTAAAGCTGCATCCTGTCATAGGAGAATATTTGAGCTGGCATTGAAGCAGAAGGTCTTTTCTCATGTCCCTGTTGTGTGTATCTACAGAGCTGTGGTCTAGTATCAAATCTGAGTTACTGCTTTAAAAATTCAGTCAACAGAGTCTGGCAAACAGCGGCCCCCTTCTTTCCTATTCATGTATGCAGGTGTACATTGTATCATGCCGCACGCTACTGAGGGCCACAGAGGCCCGACAAAGCCTTTCCATCAAAATTTGATGTATTCATTTATGGTGGTGAGTGAGCCTGTTGTTTACAGATAGCATGGTGAAGTTTAGCGGGCAGGGAGAGGGCAGGTGAAGAGAGTGACGGGAGAATGCTGCTTATCTGAAAAAGGAGCTGGACACTGTGCCTCTGGCACAACTCAAACTGGTGCCTTAGAAATTTCATGCAATTTATATTCTCCACATGCCTCTAGTCTAAGTGATGCTTTATTGTGTGTACTAGAGTTCTACAGCTGTGTGTGTGTGTGTGTGTGTGTGTCTGTGTGTCTGTGTGTGTGTGTGTGTGTGTGTGTGTGTGTGTGTGTGTGTGGTAAGTACTTGTGAGCCATGTCCCCACTGTCATAATCACTCTCCAGCTGTATTTACACCCTTGTTTAGTATCGCCTTCCCAGGGTTAAACTAAAGTGCTTTAGCCCGGGGCTGGCTCTGAGCTTTGTGTACCCTTCTGTTTGCAGAACACTCCTCAACTCTTGCTTCTCTCACCTCCCTCCTCTCCTTTCCTCCCTTCTCACACCTTTTTTAAAATTGCTTATTATAAAATACCCAGTGGCTTTACCCATTTCACCAAGTCTGAGCCGCAGCTTAATGTAAATGTAAATACAGAGCACTGAAAGTTCATTTACAGAAGTCATGACTGAAGTTTAAATTAGTTACCATACCTCTGTTATACACCTTGCACCACTCAATCATCACCCCAACACATACGTTTGTCTTTTTTAATCTCTTTTAGGACATTAAAAGCTGTACTTTTTGTAAATAGAGGGGTGGAGGGGGTGTGCTAATGTCCCACAAGGTCAAAACCGTCTGATATTCCTATCCATTTTGCTTCAACTATGATATATATAGACATACATGCACACGCACACTCACACACACAAACACACACACACACACACACACACACACACACACACACACACACACACACACACACACACACACACACACACACACACACACAGTATTTGTCATCATTTTTGATTGCAGCTTTCTTGAATCCAAACAAAAAAAAAGAAAAAGAAAAAATCTTCTTGTCAAACTGTATTATGAACATCAAAACATTTCTGTTTACAACATCACAGTCATGTCAATTAAATCTGATAAATTATTCAAACATTTATCTTCCCCCAGCCGGGGGAATTTTAATCATGCACAGTATTTACTTTAATTTAGCACTGTCAAGTGTGCGTTTGTGTAAAATCCCTCGTATCATTAAAGATTTATCAGTTGAAATCTGTTTGGCTTTATTCTGCCGTTAATTGGCTAAGCGGCATTCGGCGGCACTCTGCCAGCAACAAGTGATGCAGTGCGGTGGCGTGGGATTTGTTACACAACGCTCACAAGGACAATAAAGAGGTAGGAAGGGTCATGCAGGAGTCAGCAGGCACAGCACCCTCAGAAATCTAATAAATAGATAATCATACTGTTAAAAAGTCTGTTTTGTGTCATTACACAGTATTGTGTACAATTTTTTTACTTAGCCATTGTAGAGCGGTAACAGAGTGACCTATGATCTAAAAGGAATGATCTGACTATACTTACACCACTTATTTAAAAATGTATTACAGCATGCAAATGAGGAAAGTGCTAATTAATTATGCACTGATTTGCATAATAGAAAAAAAATCTAATTTTCAAGAAATTTACACTGAATATGTTTTTGTGTTAACATGCCTGCCATTCATTTAATTATTTAAAAACATTCATGCTCATGCATTAACAGTGCATCTTTTACATGTATGGATAAAATGTTGCTTAGTTATTACACATTAACCGTATTAGGAAAACTTACACAAATGGATAACAAATCAAAGTTATTCTAAAAGAAGCATCTTACATGGCTTGGGTCCAATTGTTCTCTTAGAGCAAATTAAATCGATACAGATTATTCTGACTGATTGCCATTATCATATAATAAAACATTTTATCTTAATAGGAGTGGCCTCTTCCACAATGTAAAAGTCCTTATACACATGACCTTATTTAAATCATATGCTATGGCCTTCATAGTCACCAAATCCTGACTAGAACACCTGAGAGGTTTTAGAGTGATATATTTATCAGCACTTTTTGCTAAATCATCAAAATGTCAATTAAGAGATACATTTTTTTTAGTAAGAATGATCCATCCTCCAAAATAGTTCCACAACTCATCTTAATGGTCATTTGTCAGTTGTATATAAAAAGTATATAAAAGTATATAAAATTTGGCTATATGAACTATGAATATAACTATGACTATAACATATGAACTAGTTTGTGAATTTGAAGATAAAAACAAAATTGATTATGAACTCTGAGGTGTTTCTGATTGGGCCTTCGTAGGATTTCTCTGGGTTTTCCAGTTGCCTTCTAGATTCCAAAAACATGCCTATAACTTACATCACCCTTAGTTGTAAGTGTGTGCATGGAGCTCTGTAATAGACTGGTGTCCTATCCAGGAAGTCTGTGTTACAACCCTGACCAGGATCTAGCACACACTGAAGGTGGTTCAATATAAAAATTGAAAGCAAAATCACAATTTTTCTTTTGGTGTCTAGACTTAAAGTGTTTTATAGCAGTGATTGAGTCCTGATGTAAAGAAAACTGCAGACTGAAACATGAAGTGAGGCAGGAGTATGTAAGGTATTTTTTTACAAAAAGTAGATAATTGTTGCTCATGCATTGTTGTCCCTCTCTTCAAGCACACTTTGACATGTGTGACCTATGCTTCTCGGCTGCAGTTGTAGCCATAGCCAGGTGTTTGCCCTGAGCAGGGTCATGTCTTTAGGCTGGAGAATGTGAAACAAAGAAACATGTAGAACTTGAACATTTTCCTCATATTCTGGCACAAAACAGAGGACATCAGCAACCACTAAAAATGTCTATATATGTATATATGTATGTGTGTATGTCACTTTGCCCCAAGAGAGCTAGATATACAATGAGAAGGTGATGGGATGAATTTAGAGAGGATATGAGGGCAATATCAATTAATGTATTCATGATATTTATATATTTAAATATATTTATAAGGGAATAACCCATAAAGGTGGTGGCCCCCTGTCTTGATAATAATATGCAAATGGAGTGTAATACCTCATGTTTTGTTCTGTCTTAAGTATATTCCAGTGTGTTTGGTGGTGTTTGGTGGTGGGTGTGTTTGAGGAAAACCATGGTCTGCTGGAAAGCACAATTCTGATCTTTTATTCATGGTGCAGCCAGAGATCTCCACAATCTACCACAAAGATGGACAATGTGCAACCATAAACCTCGAATGGTTTCATTTTTCTTGGAAACATCTTTCATATTAAACACCCAAATATGAGCCTTAGGTTTTTACTTATTCATTGATAATATTGTTGATGGATTGAAATGCTATTAATAATTACAGACGGTGAGTTTTTATATTTTTGAAGGTTTTTCTTATTAGAAAAAAAAGAAAAAAAAGAAAGAGCAGCTTTTTTTCTTTCAAAATCACCACACACTTTAAGTCCAGAGTATTGAAAAATCCAAACTGGTCTTCGGGTGCGTTTCACAAAGATTTGTGTTTGGTAGGTAAACAGCACTTATTTAAAGGTAATGATTGCAGTGGTGCCCAGGGCATCTGTAGGGTTCATACATTTGCATCTCTCCCAATATCATACCATGGGGAATTCTGGTTTCAGATGAGTTTGACTGCATTATATTAAGTCAGGGAATACCCTACCCACTGATAAGCACCATATTTCATTACCCTGAAAATGACTTTGTGAATACATCCTTTACGCACACACAACCAGCAGGGGTGCATAAGCCCCTGCTATAGATTTTACATGCAGCCCTGTGTCACTGGTAAACACTCTTTATTGTGTTATTTGACTGGATATTATTTGTTAAGTATTGATGATCAATATGAGAGATCAATGAACATGAAGGCAAGTCTCTTAAGCCCAGAGCATTGTGACTGCCAGCTGTGTGGCCTAAAAAAGTTAATGATGTGGCATATTTACACTTAAAGAAATAAAATAAATGCCAAATGAAGCATTATACACGCACAAACACACACAGACACACAAACACACACAATTTGTGTTTACTATTTGATTGCGTAGAATTTGGGTTTATTGATTTTACTGTAATATTGTACCTATGCTTCTGTCTGCATCATTTTATTATGATAAAACAAAATACTTTAATGGAACTAGCTCTACATGCTCAAATCATTGTAGCAACACATTCAGATCTTATCAGTAGTTGTTTTGTACTAAATATTTTATGTGAAACCTGCTATCTAATATCACTGCCTTGCAGCTTCTTTAACACTTTTAATGCAGACTGTCAGATATTATTATATTGTACATTCCTTTTTATCAAACACTAATTTATCATTATTAAAAATATTCAATTATTTGATTAAAACATAATTCATTTAAGTAAGTTTTTAGGTTACGTATGTAACCCTAGTTTCCCAGAGGGAACAAGATGCTGCGTCTCAACGGTTTGGGAACGACTCACGTTGTCCATGCGCTGAACCACGTGTGAAATCTGGCCAATAGGCAAGCCGTGAAGTCATCGGTGGGCGACGTCGCTACAACCAGGAGCTACAAAATGGCTGTGCGGTGGTAGCGACATTAGCTTCTGCAAAAAGAGAGAAGGTAGGTGCCGCAGGGATGCAGGGAGTGTGGCCTGGGGATGCAGCGTTTCGTTCCCTCAGAAACTAGGGTTACATACGTAACCTAGAGACGTTCCCCATTCGGGAACTTGAGCTGTGTCGCAACGCTTTGGGAACAAGTGCCCAATCACGCCACACTGACCAGACCCTGCCTTGTGTGAGAGCCTCACAAACAGCACGTCGGACAGAGTAGCCCGGAGTGGCTCTGAGGTCGAGGTCATAAAACCTGATGAAGGTCAGCGGGTGGACCAGCCCGCAGCGTCGCAGATGTCCTGGAGTGAGACTCCAGCGGACCAGGCCGTAGAAGCCACCACACTCCAAGTGTACCCAGGTTTCGGGTAGAGAAATGCACAGGCCATGCCAGGGGCTAATTTCAGGCGGGACGAGGCCACGGACAGAGCAAAAGGAAAGCCGTCTTCACAGACAGGTACCTAAGAGCCACTTCGGCCAGGGGCTCGAAGGGGGGCTCGGATAGAGCCGCCAACACAACGGCCAAGTCCCAGACAGGCACAATGGGTCACGTCCCGGGCCTCAGCCTCCGGGCGCCGCGGAGGCTACCAGGGTGTGCTTGGTGGCCCTAAGGGTTAAATCTGCAGCGCAACACAACTCCTTATTGTCGTCAGCCCCAGAGCTATCCCCTCATCCAACTCCCGCAGCAACTTAGCCTGGTATGCCTGCAACACACCCATAGAGAAGGCAACCCGCAGCCTGACCCGCTGCCGCGTAAGCCTTCCCTACTAAGGACGACGTAGCCCGCAACAGCTAAGTAGGGAACACCGGGGCCTTAAACAACAATGCTATGCCAGGGGAAAGATAGCTAGCTAGCGTCTCTTCCACACGCGGCATCGCCCCGTAGCCGGACTCCTTAGCTCAAGCTACATTCGCGTATAGCGAGGTATGCTGGAAAAAAAATACGTGCTGCATACGGGGTCTCCCAGGACCTGGACACCTCGTTCTCAGGGAAGAACGGTAGACCCCGGCGCTGAGGCTGTGACATTGGGCGCAGGAAGCGCTCAACCAGCTTACCTACTTTTTGAAGCTAGCTAAAGCTTGGACACAGCCCGCGTCACGACTTGAAGGAGCTCCTCGTACAGCACAGGCTGTGAGGAGTCTGCAGGCTCGCTAGCATCATTATTTCATCCTCCTCGGAGGGAGAGCTGTGAAGCACCATGCTGAGGCTGGAGAGGACTCATAGAAATCTATGCGTTCTGCAAGATCAGCCTGCGAGCCAAACAACTGCTGACGCGGCTTTGCCACAGCAAGAGTTGGACCGGAGCCGCAAGGGAGAGCGCTCTCCTCAGAAGAGAGCAAAGCGTGCACATAGCCATGCAGCTACAATGCGAACAATCGACTCCCAAGAGAGCCGATTGAGCATGCTCCAATCCCAAACAAACAACACGCCAATCATGAGTGTTCTTCCCCGTAATGAAACGGGGGCAAGGGTGAACACATAACCCATATTTTTGTTTGTCATCCATGCTTGCACAGAAATCACACACAAAGCACTTACCCGAACAAGCAGAAGCTCATGTCGCTACCACCGTGCAGCCATTTTGTAGCTCCTGGTTGTCGCGACGTCACGACTTGCCTATTGGCCAGATTTCACACATGGTTCAGAGCGTGGACAATGCGAGGTGTTCCCAAGTAATTATTAAAAGTAGTAATAAGGATCTGTGCACATTTTTAGCATCTTTATACTTAATTCAAATCAGACCATAATCAAAAGAATGAGTAAATAAATCAGTACATTGTATTAAAAGTGACATTTCTGTTGACGTGTCTAACTGATTGGCAAGGTATCATTTACTTCTGCAAATCTGCTTTGCTGATGCTGACATTTGGAGAGTCCTTGATTTACATAATTAGACAACTTTGATCAGTGATTTGTGAAATCCTTACTGAATTGTTCCCACACACACACAGCTTGCACGCGCTGCAGTAATACTGCAAGACTCTGGCTTAGAACTGACATTTACAACAGCATGTTCAAATGTATCAGGAAAAACACACACACACACACACACACACACACACACACACACACACACACACACACACACACACAGTAAACTAAACCTCAATCCTCAATAACTTAAATGGAGTTTATTTTAGTTCTTTTGCATTTGCAGGAAAAGAAAAAAAAGAACCAAGACCTGTCAAAGGTCAGCTGATATTCATCCTCAAATAATTAAACACATGTGCTTCTCTAATTAACATTCAGGGTTATAACTCCATGCATGTGTCAGGTAAAAAGACATGTATGAACATGTTCAATATAGAGTTTTCATAACAACTGTGTATACATTTTATCTGCTCTCTCTCTCTCTCTCTCTCTCTCTCACTTGGTAACACACACACACACACACACACACACACACACACACACAAATAAACGCACACTCGCACATATAGTATATCTCATCAGGTGTGCATTCTGAACTTCTTTAATCACCCTTTTTTGTTATATCAATACACACTATCTCAAAAATTACTCAGGTCAAACCAGTTTTCAGGTAAAGAGATTATATGTATATATGTATATATGTATATAGGTATATGAGATCCCATCAAACTTCTAAGGAAATGTATTGAAGTTTAAGCTTCAAACTCTGAGGTATAGATTTTTTCTAACTCCTTCTTTCGAATGTTTTCAATGTTTAGGTCAAATCCTTCAAAGAGGCAATAGAGATACAGGTCTGCGAAAAGTTTTTAAAGACCCCACACACCTAAAAGCTTTACAAAAAAGGAAAGAGATGTCACCCAAGCTTATTTTATTCAAGATTCTCTATTTTTCCTATAAAATGTTACTATAAATGTATTTTTATGTAGTTATAGTTCTTTATTGTAATAAATACTGCAGTAACATGCAGTGTTGTATTAAATCATTAATAACCTAAATCATTTAATCTAAATCTTTAATATGGTTCTAAACTGACAAACATAAAAGTTGAAACACTAAGTGTGTACAAATGTTTGACAGGCTAAGTAGAGTGAAAGTAATGAGACAGACTCATTCCCAAGGCAGGTTCTTTCCAAGCCTCTGTCCGACATGATGTGTGTTTGGTAAACTGTGCTTTCTCTGCTTTAATCATCCCACATATAAGCATTCCAGAAGGATACAAACTCTCATGTTAAATGTCAGCTTTTAGTAACTGTATTTAACATTCCTTGAGTAAACTCCTCACAAACAGAACTGCTCACGTCTCTGAGATAGCTACAGAAAGCCAATGCACGAGGCATGACCAGCCCAGTACAGGTTATTAGAAATGATCTTGGTATTCACCATTGTATAGGCTGGACTTTAATTATTGTCAGTGCAGCACACTGGCTTTGCTTCATCAACTAGATAAATATTTGACTGCCGTTCCAGAAATTGGAAGGAGGCCCATTTTAGAAGCACTTGGTCCGTGGCTAAGCCAGGCTTCCTGTCTTAACCAATGCCATGTTGATTCCTGCACTGCAGGTGCACACGGCATGAGGTAAATTAAAATTCCGATTTGGTTAAAAGAAGAATTAAATATTACTGCATTTCTATGTTCTCAATATTTAATTACAACCTACTGTAGGCTGAAGCCTAATCTTGGACTTTAAGGCAAAGCATTGAATTAATCAGAGAGGGCCAAAATGTTAGTATTCTCTTGTTATATTTCAATAATGCATAAAGGTTACTCACATGCTCACACACGTGTGTGTGTGTGTGTGTGTGTGTGTGTGTGTGTGTGTGTGTGTGTGTGTGTGTGTGTGTGTGTGTGTGCTTCAGTCAGACACAAAATGGACTTACTTTTACCTAACCGAATTATTTTCCAATAATAACAAAGCATGTTTTATTTCTCTTTTAGATTTTTCTTTTTGTATATATATATATATATATATATATATATATATATATATATATATATATATATATATATATATATATATACACACACACACACACTCACCGGCCACTTTATTAGGTACACTGCTGTCCAACTGCTCGTTAACGCAAATTTCCCATCAGCCAATCACATGGCAGCAACTCAATGCATTTAGGCATGTAGACATGGTCAAGACGATCTGCTGCAGTTCAAACCGAGCGTCAGAATGGGGAAGAAAGGTAATTTAAGTGACTTTGAACGTAGCATGGTTGTTGGTACCAGACGGGCTGGTCTGAGTATTTTAGAAACTGCTGTTCTACTGGGATTTTCACGCACAACCATCTCTAGGGTTTACAGAGAATAGTCCGAAAAAGAGAAAATATCCAGTGAGTGGCAGTTCTGTGGGCACAAACGCCTTGTTGATGCCAGAGGTCAAAGGAGAATGGCCAGACTGGTTCGAGCTGATAGAAAGGCAACAGTAACTCAAATAACCACTCGTTACAACCGAGGTATGCAGAAGAGCATCTCTGAACGCACAACACGTCAAACCTTGAGGCGGATGGGCTACAGCAGCAGAAGACCACACTGGGTGCCACTCCTGACAGCTAAGAACAGGAAACTGGGGCTACAATTCGCACAGGCTCACCAAAATTGGACAATAAAATATTGGAAAAATGTTGCCTGGTCTGATGAGTCTCGATTTCTGCTGCGACATTCGGATGTTAGGGTCAGAATTTGGCATCAACAACATGAAAGCATGGATCCATTCTGCCTTGCATCAACGGTTCAGGCTGGTTGGTGTTGGTGTAATGGTGTGGGGGATATTTTCTTGGCACACTTAGTACCAATTGAGCATCATGTCAATGCCACAGCCTACCTGAGTATTGTTGCTGACCATGTCCATACCTTTATGACCACAGTGTACCCATCTTCTGATGGCTACTTCCAGCAGGATAACGTGCCATGTCATAAAGCGCGAATCATCTCAGACTGGTTTCTTGAACATGACAATGAGTTAACTGTACTCAAATGGCCTCCACATTCATCAGATCTCAATCCAATAGAGCACCTTTGGGATGTGGTGGAACGGGAGATTCGCATCATGGATGTGCAGCCGACAAATCTATCATGTCAATATGGACCAAAATCTCTGAGGAATGTTTCAAGTAACTTGTTTAATCTATGCCACGAAGGATTAAGGCAGTTCTGAAGGCAACTTCTGCCTTTTTTTTTTTTTTACAAATGATACAATACTGAAAGAGTGCATTAATATAAATCATATTGCTTATAGTCCTATTAAAGGACTTTATAAATTATGTTTTATCCACAGCTTCTGAAAAATCAATAAATCAATAATTTTTAAATTCAAAAACTGAATAATATTTCATCTGTAATTTGGATAAAAAAAAACAAATCAGGGGACTCTTAAAAGTCATTGCTTTCAAAATATTATATTGTAATGGTTTAAAGGAATCCATGAAGCCAAATCAATTAGGGCAAAAACCAGTTATGCTTATAGGTTTAGGTCAGAATACAGAAATCTGATTTATTTCGAAGTTAATAACTAAAACTGCTCAGAAAGTCTTAAATGTGAGTCTTTTACATTCCTAAAATATAACATTCTAAATGCTTTATTTTCTAAAGCATATTGCCAGATATGCACACTACATTTACTGTCTTAATCTTTCTCCCCCCTCTCTCTCTTTCTCTCTCTCTCTCCTCTCTCAATCTCCTATTTGAAACCTCACAGTCTTGACAGGAAAGCAACAGGGTTGCAATAGACTGGATAAAATGACATGTCTGTAATTTTTGTAAAATTTCAACACTGCCACATTGGCAGCACATACAGGTCAGCATTTTAATATCTGCTTTCTCTATTCAGGACCTGTTATTCTTTTTTTGTAGTAACTCACAATAAATACTGAGTCACCTGAGCTCTTTCTATACAAGTACAGTTACAGCTTCAACCTTTTTTTACTTAAAAAATGTTTCTTTAGTAGCATATGGACAATTACCACTGATTGACATATTACAAATTTCTGCATTGAAAATTGACATATAAGGACATTGTTCAGAAACTTAATAAATGTTTACCCATACAAATTTATGTACACTTTCCTGAATTTTTCCACTGAAAGGTGTTTGTAAACTAAGCTCCAAAGGGATATTTTTGTGATTATGTGTCACCAGGGTAGCGCTGTGATTTGGATGTGTGTATAGCACAAGATCATGATTTTCTTTATAAAACTGCTGAACAGTTTTGGTAAAAACCTTACATTCTAAGACCTTTATTTTTTAAATGTGATATCACATTGAATTTTTGTTAATTATTGTGAATTTGTGTTTGTGAGTTATGTTTTTATGTTGCCCAAAAATGGCCTTTATGTAAAATGTTCCCTGTGGAAATCACTTAATGCTGCATAATGGCAGATTATATTGAAAAACTGGAGTATTGCATTAATGATGTCATCCGTTGCTTATCATCTCCCTAAGATATGAAAATTTTTTTATTCAGGAAATACATATTTGTGATTGTGAGGTATTGTCAGTGCAGCTATTCACTGTTGATTTTCAGATGAAAATTTTAGTCATATATTAGTCATATTTATATAAAGCTAGAAATTCACATATCCTTCTTTTTTTTCCCCTTAAAAGTTGCTGCGATTTACACATGTGAGACAATCTAAAAAATAGTTGAGTTTATTTATCCATGTCATAATCACTCAAAACTTGTAAAATCAAGTACCATGTTATGCCCAAGCCTCTGTGCCTCTTTCAGATGTAACGGGTGGACAGAGTAAACCCACTGATCAGAGCCTGTATTGAAAATATGTAAAAATGACCCTAACGCCATTAATCATGTAGGTCACTAGAATTCATTCTGCATTTCACGCTCTGCTTGGGGGGGTGAGGGTCTTGTTCCTGGCTTCAAAGCAGGTCTTATTAAGTTCTTCTCATTCAGCTGAGACTTTGGCCAGCTTTCTTTGAAGACTTGATCAGTTGCTGATGTGCATTGTGGCTGTGCCATGGTTCAAAGTGACACCTTTATTTCACTGGCCATTAAAGTCAAGATGAGAAATGAATTAGAAAGTTACCCATTTTTATTCCAATCACAGAGGCCAAAGAATAAGCTCATTAGTGCTAATTACAGGTTTCCTATTCTGCTGCTTTTTCTTCTGATTTCAATTCCATAACAAAAACCAAATGCTAGGAACACCAAGAGCTAGAAGCCAAGCGCCACAAAGGGCTCCCTGCCCCACATTGTAAGCTCTGGGTTTAAAACCTCCTCCCATGCATGTCTGCTTTGGACAGTTTGTTCACTGTGTTGAATAGTAGCTATAATTGAGTGCTAGCATTTTGAATCAGGGCATTGCCTAGGAATTGGAGAAAGGGGCAACTTCAAAATGGCTGTCATTTTCATAACAAAGGTGCTCAATTTCTTAGGTGTGTTAGGAGTTCGGTCAATGATTATTAAATTGCTGTAGTCATTAGGTAACGATTTTTGACACTGATAAATGGATGCAATAAAAATCAGGTTTGAATTGGACACTGTATTCAACATTACTTGCTAGATAAAAGATCATGTGACACCCAATATCAACATCCGTGTACTATGAATGAATATTTACTAAATTACAACAGGTGTTTTTTTTTTTGTAACAGTGCATACATTTTCCTACATTCTGCACCCCAGTGTTTGGGAAGATGTCACCACTGAGGATTATCTAGGAGGCTTTGGCACTCTTTCAGCAATCAGGCATGCTGCCAACTACACATGAGCTAACACAGACATTTCCTGTCATGTCTGAATAGGGACAGTGACATATGCACTTCTGACATGTTGCTGACACCACACTGACACCATGTGATGACCTGATACAAACGTTGTGGCTCCTGCTAATTCTTATGATTTAACACATGATAAATGTTTGTCAGCAGTGTCACCATAGAATTTTACATAACATCGTCTAACCATCTTCCTATGCAAGTGTCACAGAGCAAAATATTCAAATGAGTATCTTGCTTAAGTTGACACTAAACCAGCTTGGGGAAATTGATGCCCTTTTGCCTCAAAGTAAATGTGATCATGTGGAATATGGTGCTCTGTGGTGAATGTAGATCACAGATAACTGTGCAAGCCAAAGGTTCTGGATAAAGCCCTGTCGATGATGATTTTTGCCACTGGTGCAGGGTCTCTAGGAATATTGCTATCCAAGTAATGACTGTCCAAAGAGCATTGAGGCCAAGAGTTATTACCAATCAGTGTGGTAATAGATTCAACACTTATAAATGGAGGAGGGCGCATTGCAGCAAGATGGATTATGTGGGGTTTGTGAGTTCAACATTGACACAGATTCATCGTAAATCATTATGCCAGAGATCTAGAGTGATTTCTGCATTATGGGCAGAAAATGGAGTTCACCCAGTCAATGGAGAGGGCATATTTCACATCTATCAACCATGCTTATGGACTTCGGCCCAAGCGGAGCTAGAACTAGTGCAATGTCCAGATTTTTCGACATGATTTACACATTTAGCAAAGTGTAGGCCAACAGCACACTAAGGGGTGATACTACCCAATTATAAATAGGATGTAGGTTAATTTACAGTATTTAGAATCTTGATGTAAACCGACAGGCCACTGTACTTTTCATAATAAAATTCAAAGAAACTGTTAGAAATTATTGACCAAAGTTACTCCGTATAGCATATAACTATTTCCTTCATTACCTACTGCAAGCACTTTTAGATATTGTAATGTTTTGTGAATATATGAACAGCTGGATTGTTTTGGTGAATATATAAATGAATGGGTTGTGCTACAGTGACCATATCATTTTATAAAAAAATCAATAATACTATTAATTTCTATTCTGATAAAACTCTATAGGGAAAGGACAATATTACGTTTAATTATGTTGTAGTAGGCAGTAACTACTTTGCCCTGAGATGAGCTGGCACTGGATGTGCCACAGCTGGGCACAAGCCACCTGGGAACTGTTTAACAGTGAGGAAAGAAAAGTATTCGTTTATTAATGATAATTAAATGTATAAACAACAGTCTCTTGGTGTGTAAATGCTTGTCAAAAAGAAGCCTAAACGGTTGTATAGTTTTATGTGGAAACTCAATAAGAAAAAAGTGGGGGAAAATCCGCCATGTTCTCTGTGCGCGCGTGTGCGTGAGTGGGGCAGGCGGGCGCGCGCGCGCGGGCTCTAGCTGTGTGCAGCTGGCCGAGCGCGCGGAATCCGGATATGATGAAAACGTTTCAGTTCGAGTTTTCTTCAGATTCACTCACGACTCCGAGTCGCTTCAAAACTTCGCTGCTAGCCGGAAATGCTCTTTTCAACAGAAGTTTATTTTACCCCGAAAAGCAGGTGATTTCTTATTTTCTTTCTCTCTTTTTTTTCCCCTCTGAAATCAGTCACAGTTTAAACACGGCGAGATTTGCCGGAGGATGATTAATCAGGAGGCTCCTTGAACTGAAGCAGTGCAGTTGACATGTGTGAAAGGTAACATTACCCAAACCCTTGTTGTTTTATTATTTAAAAGCGCTCTCCTTGGTCAAATCTGACTTTAAACTTTAGTGGTTAACATGTCGCAAAGTGAAATTTGAGTGAGTGAACTGTTTACATGCTCAAACAGAAGAAGGAAAGGGCTAAAAACTTTCCACTTGAGTTTAACGACATCTTGCCGGCTGACGTCACTTTTCTCCTCAGAAAGCAGAGGATTCGTAGCTCGGGTTTTATCTTCGGGTTTTTGCGTTTTTCTTTGACAGGGTCGACGGCTGACACAGAACGGTTGGCAGTGTGTTTGTTTCGGGTGTGTACCGTATCTCCACAAGAGGTCTGGCTCATGTCCGCGGAGACAGTGTTACCTCCGGAGGGGCCTGTAGGTCCGGACAAGCGAGAGCATGAGACGAGTCTGCTGCTGGCTACCTCCCAAGGTGAGAGAGGGCTGAGTTAATGTTCCTGACAGCTATTCCATCAGCTTTTGCTTACACACTGTGTAACCGAGTTCAAAACTCATCACTGCACTTTTCACATTCATTCTGCCTTTCTGCAGTATGCACTGAGAAAGCAGCAATGGGCCTTAACGTGTTGGCTGTACTGTTTACATGCACAGTGTGGCAGGTCTGTGTTTATAAATATACTGATTAAGCAGTTTTGTTAAGCTTAGTTGTGAAAAAAAACATGCAAGTGAAATGCTTCCAAATCTGTTGGAGGTGTAAGCAGTTATACTAAAGTCACTTCTTCCTGTACAACATGTTTCAGAACTTCCGTTTAAAAAAATGTGTATATAAATATGTCATGCCAATAGTATGTGGACCCCAGGCTACACCTGACCATCACAGCCATATCTGGCTATTCCTCAGACTGATTTCTCTGTAAAAACGAATTACTTCCAGAATTAAGATTTCCTTTACACAAACTAACGAGCTCCAACATGTTCCAGGATGCAGACAGCTCGTGCATAAAAGATCCATTAAGGCAAGATTGATGTAAATTACCACTAAACCTTAACCTCTACCCAACTGAACACCCATGGGATGAATTGGAGCACGGGCTACACCGCAGACCTCCTAACCCTACATCAGTGATTGACCTCACTGCTCTGGTGGATAAATGATCAGAAATCCTTTTACCACACTCCAAAATGAGAAAAAGATGAGTGAACATTAGTAAAACTGCAAAGCGGACTAAATCTGGAGTGAGATTTTCACCCAGCACATATGGATGTGATGCTCAGGTCCGCATATGTAGTGACTTTTTAAAGTGAGGTTATACTGTACATAGTCTTTTTGAATGTTGAATATGGGCACAACTGTGTGATATAATATAATATCTTTACACTGATAATCAAATTCCTTAAAACAGTTCACTGCTTATAATATAACTTCAGAAATGGGCAGATCCTCCCTCTTGTGCTGCCTTGTAGCTGTGCTAGGGTTATGCCAGGTTAGCAAAAGTTGGTTAGTCGGCTAATATTGATTTACCCTCCTGTTTAATGACAGATGTTTTCCACTCCAGATGAAACACTCTGTGATTCTTTACACACAAGGAAGTGCTCTTAAAATGCTTTCAAAGTTTGAGTCTGTTTAGCCACCATACCTTCCTTAATGGGTGGTTCCAATAAGAATGGTAATATTTTTTATTGTTTTATGAACTTGAGCTTGAGAGAGTGTTTTTTTTAACAGGACCACCAGCAATTATAGTTTTTAATTAACTTTTTAGTTGCTGGTGAGATGTTCACAAAAAAAAAATAAGCCTTGTCTCATTTTTTTTGGGCACTGAAGCGTTAACCAGACTATTTATACAAAGCATCATTACAGTACTGTCAAAAATAGCAAAGTAGGACAAAGTAAGCAATCACCAGCTTTGCCTGCAAATGGATAATCAGGAGACCTTGAAAGCCTCACAGTTAACACTGGATTTCCCTTTTAGGTGCAGAGAGTAGAACAATTCATTTTAAACTGTAATCACTAAATACCGTGATGCATTACACGTTGGGCATACTGCAAGTGTGCATCGATTCATGAAGTCATTGTCTGTATAAAGGCTTTCCATAAATCAGCCCTGGGCTCTGGTAACACTGTATTCATCTCTGAATATGAAGCTACTTCAGCATGTCAGCCATTTGGTGTTGATGGTCCAGGAAAGTAGTTCTGCTGACTCATATTGCATTTTTCTCACTGAAAGCTTACACAGTTCCATTTCTCAAGTTCAAGAGAAACAAAGTTAAACAAATAATGTCTTTTCTTCAGAAGACTGACATTTTAATTTATTGTGATCTTACTTTTATTTCAGTGAACATTTATTCATGATAATCAGCCCTTTCTCTTTTATAGTTTTAGTATTAAAGTAATTATATATTTTTGTAATGAATCAGATATGCAGTTGTACAAAGTAATGAAGCACTAATAACTAGAAGGAAGACGCAGCAAAAAAAAGAAAGAAAAAGGCAGTTTATAATTTAAATTTTTTATAAAGTTTTCTGTCAATGGCCTGCTCTTTACACCAGTATATAAAATGTAAAAGTAACCTGTTTCTTTTAGATTACAGGCAGTTATGCATTTTGCTGACTTTATACTTGTATTTTTTTCAGTTCAGATAAATGCTGTTTTCATGCCTGTAAAAACCTTGGCAGGTATTGCATACCTTGGAGGAAAGTTGAGAAAATTAGATCCAGAGTTCTGGCTTGTACCTCATCACCCACACTGTTCTGCAACAACTCACTAAATAAATCCGTTTTATCTGGCAAATTAAAGATATTCTGTTATTTCTGATACAGAACCAAACCATTCATTTTTTTCCCTTATATTGACGACCTTGTAAAGGGTGGATATATTGTATACTTAATGTGTTCTCAATTGGATTATGTCTAATATATTTTTTGTAATTTTTTCATAGACACATGCCACACTGATGATAAAGGATTACCGGAAACCACAGAGACGAACACAACTCTGTCTTCCAGAGACCATTGTGCTGATGGGCAAGTGGGCACGAATACGGATAACCCCACCCATGCTGAACCTATACGGAGTAAGTGTTAATTTGTAGATTAAACACTGACATAGCAAATTAATTATTTATTTATTTGAAGCTAGAAACTGTAGCCAATATGATGGTGGGAAGTGTTGTATTTGAGCTCTTATGTACAGTTTAATGGTAGAGAAACTGTTTCACACTTGAAAGAAAGGTGAAGGGGTGGTTAAAGCACAGTATTTCCCACAGATTTGGTCGTAAGTAAGTAAATATATGGGAAAAAATAAAAAGCAAACTGAAGCAACTTGTGGATGTTTTCTGGCTGGTGGTAAATGTGAAGGTTGATGCCATTACATATTATGCTAATTGCTAAAACAGTTTAGTCTGAAATGTTGTTGTCTCTGCCAGGTGGTTACAACTTTATTTTTAAATAATTAGCAAAGATTCCAAGTCATGCCATGTATTAAGTACTGTACAAACCCTTTGTCCAACAAAAATGTATCACTTTTATAAAACTTTTGTGTTTTTGCCTTACCCATTTTTAAATTGATCATGTAGGTTAAAATGATTTGCTTTTAAAACAGCACAAGACTGCTATTCAGCTGTATACTAAATAATAAGAGCAACAAAGACATGAACATTAACCTGAATATGCTCTAGCTCTTTTCTGCACTTTTTGAATCAATCACGTTTCAGCTCCTTGATGACCCTTCAGATTCATCTGTCAAGGGTTTTGGTCACCTGGTGTCTGACAGTATTAATGTACCACAATGTGGGTTTAAAGAAAGGTTCACCCCAGAGAAGCAAACACATTTTATATATTGCCAAGCTTTAAGAGTTTTAAGATCCAACATGTAAATAGCATTGCTGCTTTACTGTCCTCTAATAGCTGGCTGCAGAAGTGCAGTTCAGGAAGTACATTTAAATTGTTCTACCCTGTGGAGAAAAATACAAGACTGGGATTTAAATATAAGGCACTGAGAAGACAGGAGAAAGGGGCAGACACAGACAAGACAAGGCAGAGTATAATTTGGCTGACAAAAATCTAAATCAAATATAATATTGTATTTTTATATACTGTATGAATATAGAGGCATTCTTTAAAAATCTTGCTTATTAGGTGATAAATGTCTTTATTTTGCATTGGGCTATACCCTAAAAAGACTCAGAGGTGAGAAGATTTAATTATAAAGCCTGTTTAATTTAATAACTATTAGAATTATAGCCTGTTTGATGTATTTATTTTTAAATATCAAAGATAAATTGATGGTTTGCCTCATTTACTTGCCTCATATGAAAGAGTGCTATATTTATAGGATGCGAACATCACTACTCAAGCGACTTAACTTTCCTATTATTATATTGCACTTTTTCATCAAACAGTCTCTGAAGCAAACAAAATAGTGTCTTTTTTTAAATTAACTCATTAAAATTGTAATTAATTTAATGGACTAGTTATTAAACTAATAGCTATGGTGGTGTTTGATGAGCTCTGTTATTAAGATGCATGGACAGAGAAATATTTTTTAATCATTTACATACACAATGAGACCAACTTTGATAAAGAATTATTGTGCCATAAACTACAAAGCATGCAAGTTTGGATCTTGTGAAGAATGATCAGCATGGATATCAATGTTTCATAGCATCAATACATACTATACTCAATCATATCACAACAACTCATTAAAGTAGTTTTAATCTTGTAAACACTGTTTGCTGACACTTTGTTGATTTAAAAATTTTCCTTGTATATTTGCTTTAGTTCTAATATCCTTGCCTGTTATCTACAGTGCTTGAGTTTGATTATGCAAATTGTTGTTGTGAATGTAGTGCTGTATGCTTTATTAGTAAGATGTTTACAAAGAGAATGGCCTGTTTTTGTTTAAACCCACGATCCTACTACATGCAACAGTTAAGTTGGATAATGGTTGATAATTCTACATGTGGTTTCCTGGCCAAAGCCTTCTCTTTGAGAGCTGTTTGAGTAAGGAAATCCCATTGTGGTTTGGCATGGGCATTGGCTGGCCTGGATCTGGGAATCGCAGCTAAGAACTTGAGCTTGATGACTTGGAAAGCCTTTTACATGTTAAAGTTTTGCACATATTTTAACTGCACTTCAGTATAAACAATCCTATGTTTTCAAAAAAAAAAAGGTTAGTAAAATGTTTGACCAGGGTCTGAGAGTTTCATTCATTGAGCCTGAAGGATTTACAAAGTTGTATGTAAGTTTTATACAAATAGACTCGCATCAATAGGTATGAATGGAAAAGATGTTTAATTTCTGAATTCCCCCTGCACTGGTAGGAAATAATTATGGAACCAGATTTGAAACAGAGGTTGTGATTGGAAATTTCTCAACACTTGTTTTGAAGAGGAAAATTACAAACACACCCTCTTCCTACAGTTCCATTGTGTGGAGTGCAAAAACCCAAGTTTCATGCTGTATGCTTTGTCAGAGAGTGTCCTCTCTCTCTCTCTCTCTCTCTCTCTCTCTCTCTCTCTCTCTCTCTCTCTCTAATCGTCATAAACATATGCAAGCACACCTTCCCACACACAAAATCATAATAGACATAACACATCAGAAACGTGACAGTTTATCAATTTTTGCAGTTATAGTTTTCATATATAAAACTCACTTATTCACCGGACATGGCTAAGGCCATGTTTTTATTTGTGGTACATCATGCTAAAGGTAAACTGAAATTTGTTGGTGTGTATGCAGACATGTATCTCACACCCCTCACATTTCAGCAATAATTTTAGTATATCTTCTCAAGGGACAATACTATAGAAATGAAACTTGGATATATTTTAGATAGTCATTGTGCAGCTTGTATTGCAGTACATATTTACTGTCCTTTATTATTGTCCATTATTGTCCAAATAGCTGGCAACAAAAGTGGGTACACCCTAAGTGATAACGGCTGTATGTCGTGTAACCACGCAAAGCCACATGTCCAATTTATCATGTTCATGCTTTTGTCTGCCTTTCAGGACCATAGAAACTTGTGTATCTTGTATTAGAGCAGTTAAAATTTGGTGCTTTGAGTACAATTCTCTCATACTGACCACTGTTCAACATGGCACCTTATGGCAAAGACTCTCTGAGGATTTGAGAATTAAAATTGTTGCTCTCCACAAAGATTCTGAGGCCGAAGGAAGATTAGTAACACCCTGAAATTGAGTTACAGTACAGTGGCCAGGGTCATACAGAGGTTTTCCAAAACAGGTTCTACTTGGAAAAGGCCTCACAAGTGTCGATCAAAGAAGTTGAGTCCTCGTGCTGTGCGTCAGGTGCAGAAGCTGCTTCAAAAAACAGACGCATGAGTGCTGCAGCATTGCTTTAGAGATTGTAGAAGCGTCAAGTCCGCTTGTCTGTGCTCAGACCATACACCACACACTGCAGCAGGTCGGTTTGCATGGCCGACGTCCAAGAAGGAATCCACTTCTGAAGCTGGCTCACAAGAAAGCCCACTAACAGCTTGCTGAAGACAACTTGTCCAAGAGCATGAATTACTGGAACAATGTACTGTGGTCTGATTAGACCAATATAAAAGATTGTTTGGCTCAGATGGTATCCAGCATGTGTGGCGATGTCCTGGTGAGGAGTAACAAGAAAATTGTGCATGGTGGTGGTAGCATCATGGTCTGGGGCTGCATGAGTGCTTCTGGGATTGAGAAGCTGCAGTTCATTAAGGGAAACATGGATTTCAACATGTACTGTGACATTCAGATGCAGAACATGATGCCCTCCCATCAGAAACTGGGCTGAACGGCAGTTTTCCAACATAATAACAATATCAAAAACACTCCGCCAAGATAACTGCCTTGCTGAAGAAGGTGATGGAGTGGCGAAGAATGTCTCCAGACCTGATGCCTATTGAGCACTTGTGGGGCATCCTTAAGTGGTAGATGTAGAAGCGCCATGTGTCTAACATTCAGCAGCTTTGTAATGTAATTATGGAAGAGTAGAATAGGATCCTAGCAAAAACCTGTTCAGCTCTTGTGAATTCCATGCCGAGGATTAAGGCAGTGCCAGATAACAATGGTGCTCACACAAAATATTAGGGCTGCAGCAACTAATCGATAATAATAGATAATGAAAATGTCAACGATGCCGTTATTGATCAGCTGGGCTGCTCAGGTTACGGGTTAGCATGACGGCAAGATAACAGCCGCTTGCGAAATGGCGGAGAGTACAGGTCAAACGGCAGCAGGAAAAAGTATGTCCCAAGTCATCCAAGACATGGGAGCATTTTATATTAAACGCAACAAAGAACACTCTAACCTGCAAGTTATGCAAAGCGGAGCTTGTGTAGCATGAAAGTACCACAGTAATGCACGAGCACGTGAAAAGAAAACACACTGGTGTCACGGATGAAGGTGGCACATTGTGTGAAATGGTATAGTTTCATTGAGTGCTATTGTGTAAACTGGCATTTGTTTACCAATGCATATTATTTCCTTTTATTTAAATTTTTTATCAAGCCTTTTTACTTGCTGCAGTTTTTCTGTTCCAATCTCTTTTTATAGCATCTGTCTATTACAACAGTTAACTTGTCTGTTTTCAAATGTGATATAGTGCAGCTTTACCACGTTTAAATGCTTGTTTTCAATGATTGCATAATTTATCCATATCATTTAATTATTATACAGAATTAAATTATATATTCCAGGTGCTTATATCGTCACAAATTAACAAAATGTCTGTCTATATTTTTAACCAATTGTCAAAACAATGTAATATATTTATTTGATTTTTTTTTTTTTTTTTTTACCAATTTGCCATCTGCAATTATCATTAAAAACAATACAAATGTTGATTAACACAGATTGCTTCACCTTGCATACTCAAATGCTGTATTTTTTTTTTTTACAGAGAGAAACAACCCAGCATGAGTAAATTTGTTTAAAGGATTAATCCCCCATGCACTCCTCAACAAGCAGCTACTATAATCATTATAAAGTGTCAAAATTAAAGATAGTTAACCTCAATATGTGGCTTTTGCATTTTTTTAGCTATACTTTTATACATAAATACCCTGAAATAGGGTTTATATATATATATATATAATATATATATATATATATATATATACTCAACTAAATAAAGTAGGGTTTTTTTTTTATCCGATTAAACGGAAAATAATTGTCCGATTGATACATTATCAAAATAATCGTTAGTTGTAGCCCTACAAAATATCAACACAGAAATAATAGTGGTTATTTTGGTTAATATTTATTTTTAGATGACAGTAAATCTGTACTGCTATACAAGCTGCACATACTACTCTAAAATATATAAAATTTAATTTCTACAGTATTGTCCCTTGAGAACTTTTTTATATATACAGTGGAACCCGCTTATCTCGACCTCGGTTAACTCGACAACCCTATTAAGTCGACGTTTTTGAAGTGGAACCGCCAAATTCTCGCTTTGTCTTAGCATTTTTTATCGGTTATGTCGAACCCTAATATCTCGAGCACAAGGGGGGAAAAATTTGCCATTTAACGTCGGTTATCTTGGTGCAGCCGCAGAAGAACTCGCGAAAGTGGCGGAAAAATCAAGGCTTACAGGTGTTGTATTGTATACTGGTGAATCTCTGCTGTTAGTTAGTGCACATATGCCTTTTGTTGTTAAATGTTATGCGATGAACGGGAGGCGAAAGCCGCGCTTGGCGGCGCGGAACGTGGGATGAGCAGCAAAAGCATAGAATGAACACCGGCAGGATCGGGGGGGAATCCGCGGTGCGTTTTGGGAAGAAAAGAGCAGCCGTTGAGAGAGTGCCGGTGGGAAGACACGTACCGGGATACACATGAGCGATAACGACCGCCGTGAACCAACATATACCAACAATAACGGATGGTGAGAGTGTGGAAGTTTAAATAGGAGCTGGTGATGATGATAAACGAGCACCATATGTGCGCGATTGAAGCCGGGAGCTTCAGAGAAAGCGGCCGAGAAAGCACCTGTCACGCTAAAGGGGGCCGAAGGGGGCGTGGCAGGTGGATTCCTGACAGATAAACATGTACTGTATTTTTATAGCATGCCTTCATCAAACAAATCACGGCAACGCTGTTGTGTAAAAAAAAACTTCAAAAACACGTGCATGCACATTCTCATTTATTAACGCACATCATGTACATAAAGAAATTTCAAGCACATTAATATATTGCCGCCATTTTGATTTTCCTTTATCTCGATCATCGGTTAACTCGATGCTTTTTGGCAACCCACTAGGACATCGACATAACCGGGTTCCACTGTGTATGTGTATATATATATAATACACACACACACACACACACACAAACATATACTTTTGTTTGTGTGTGTGTGAGTGTGTGTAAAACGGTACACAAAATTCACAGTTCAGTACGGTTTGGGGAAGAATTGCAACACACAATTTCTTGTTTTTATTAATAAATTTGTTATTATTAATACTTGTGACCATCAACAGTTCAACAGTTGCAAATGCCTGCTTGGTTAAATATTATATAAAATATATATTTATAAAAATTAAATAGAATAAATCTAATTAATCCAATACACTTTATTATATAGATTAAATTGAGCAACCAATTAAATTTGAACAAATTATTTTGATTAAATAAAATTGAGTAAATATTTTACATTAAAATTTTACCTGTTTTTATTTCAGCATACTTTTTCACATGTTTTCACTCCTTCCAGCCTTCATTCATTTACTCCCATGATATGTGGAATCGTTAGGAATTTCTCCTTTTATGAGAAATTCTTCCTGGTTAGCGGCTAGCGCTATGGATTCTTTAACGTTTTCATGCATGCACAAAACAAATCTTATTTCTGTTACGTGAGTAGCCACAGTGACACTGCGCTAAAAAATATTTCATTAGTGTCTTTTTTTTTTTTTAATACCCCTGGCATTGCTGTGTATGTTTTTAAGTATAATTATAAAAATAAATAAAAATTGGCTCAAAGTGCAAGCCGGATAATAAATAAACAAACAAAATTTTGCAAACTTGCAAAAGGATTGCACCAAGCCCTGTACTGCAAATGTTAGGTATGACTACCGTTACACCCATAATATAAATATAAATATCTCTCCTCAAGAATTGTGATAAAATTCTTCAATTCTAACTTTGTATCTGCTCAACTGCAACTGCACATCTTCCTAAAACATGTTTATTAATAAAGCTTTCTGATTGCTATTAACCATGCAGGTTATGTACATGTACATTGTACATTGTGAAGATGTAGTAAAGCTCACTTCTTTCTGGGAAATTGGCTTTATTATGAAACATGTGACAGACAAGTGTTCTTGTGTCCTAATATAATCTACTTCATGCAGATTGTGTGTAGGATTTGTGTTTTTCCAGGTGTTCAGAATATTAACATGTTAATATTGTATATCATTTATAATGAGATTAGTTACAGCTAATAATTTATGAATATGTAAATGACTGATTTCAGTTTACAGCATTCCTGAAAGGGTTGAAATGCAATTAAACAGGGAAAATTTTTAAAAGTTTTAGTTTTGATTATTGAATTTGTATTATTAATTATGTCATTGTCGAGTCGTTAATTTAATCGTTAGTTTTAAATCATGGTGTAAATCTATTTCAATTCCCAAAACTACACAGAATTGACAAATACAATTAAATACAATTTTTAACAATTAATTGTTAAATTTATCATTTTGTTGATGTATTGATTTGTTTTGATGTGTTGGGTTTTTTCCCCTTGTGTAATGTTTTTTTTTTTAATTTTATTATAAAATTTTTATTTCACTTCACATTTAGACTTTCGAATAAGCTTCGAATTACACTGGAAAAAAACGGAATTGCAAGAAAAATGAAAAGTTGGAATTAGGAAAATGTGGCAGAAACGGGCTTCCATAGTGTTTACCTGTACAGAGCGCTCCAGAGTTTAGCGGGTGGTGTGTCTGTAATAATAGTCCGTGGGGAAACGCAGTGCTCAGTGTTAAATGGACTAAGCATTGAGGTAGATAATTTGCCTTGATGCATTTTTGTATTCGTATTACTCGAGGAATAGTTTTAGGCCTAATTAAAAAAAACATCAAATAATATAGCAGCATATGTTTCCTTGATCCTGCATATTCTAATCGCTTTAGTTTTAAAGAATGGCTTAATATCGTTCACGCTACACAGAATGCTAATTTTGTCTGATCACATGCCTCCAACGTAAGGGCCCATTAGAACAGAAGGCTAATTTTCAAGTGATTACTTCGCAGTGGGTCATGAAATCAAAGCGGTATAAATAGGGTGAAATGCTAGAACAGAGGTTGATTAAAATAGCCATTGTGATTCTACCTCTGTGATAATTATTTTCTCATTGTCTTGGGTGTAGATACAATTCATATGGAAAATTTCAAGCATTTTAATTAGCATTCTGCCAATGCCTAAACGTTCCAAAGAATTTCAGCATGTTGGATTTAGTCCAATTATCTCATTCATGCATCCATTTCTTTCCAAGTAATCAAAGTGTGTTTGACTTTTCTCAACTTTACAATGCCATTATGTCAATATATTCTGTGCAGAAACAAAATAAGGAACCTCAGCCTTCTTAAACAAGGTAAGCTCATTGTGAAAGGGAAGTTTACTTATGAAAATATGAGGTGTGTGTGTGTGTGTGTGTGTGTGTGTGTGTGTGTGTCCACTGTGGTTTTTGCATTATATAAAAAAGCTAGTATTTTGTATGAGGACTGTGAGTTACTTTACAGCCACACAGAACACGGCCTGCCTTAGAATCAACCAAAGCAAGAATTGGTGCCTTTCAGTGAGAGGGGGGCCTTCAAATGATAGTAGAGCAGGGGGATTACTGGCCTTCTAACAGGGTTTTGGCTTCAACATTAAGGTTAAACCCCTTTTCTATTACAGAGATCTCTGGTGATGTGGCCCCCACTGGCCCTGCATGTTTGCAGGTTCACTGGCTCCGTAGAAGGTCATTCCGTCAGGCCTCTGATCACTCAGGAGTGACCAGGGAGCCGAAGTGCACACAGCGCTAAAATCGATACAGCCGTCTCCTGTTAAAAAGCCACTCAGACACACAAGCTTCTCTGTCCTTTAACCTGATTTTTAGGCTTAAGGTCTTGATTGGCACCCTAAAGCCAGAGCTCACTGACCCACAGCTGTCATATTAGTCCTGTTAATGTTAGAGATTGATACAGAGCAAATAAAGGAACCATGTCGATAGGTGTTTTTTTTTATGAACTGTCCAGTCTCTAGTGGACTGGGGAAAAGTGCTTCTTTCCCAGATCCCATGCTCCTTTTTTTCCTGGCTACTGATACAAAACTCATCATTCTTGTGTCTGTTTGTAAAGCTGATGTATAACACTGTTGGACTCTGGCTAGTTTGTTTTTGGTGAGCCCACAGCCCTGGACAACTTTTTTTTTTTTGGAAGCTTGTTGGAATCTGTGAGTCATCTGTGTAACTGAAACTGAAAATACCTCTCTCCTTCCATCTTGCCCCTTTCGCCACTGTGTTGCTGGGTATGTGTTTGGAGTTGTTCAGGAGGCTGGGTGGAGTGCATTGGTGCTGGCAGCTGCCACAGCAGCCTGGGCTGAGGCACGTCATAACTGATCTTTCGAGAAAATGTGGTAGCTGTGTAAAAGGACTAAATCTGTACAAGATGTGCATTTTACAGCTGCACTTGTGGTAAAGTTTTGCAATTACTGCATTCCACTATTTTCCCAGAATACACCCAGATTGTAAGAAAAAGCCTTAGAGTTTATATAGGTAACAGAAAAACTAAAAAAACAAAAAAAGGAGAAAACCCTGAGTACATTTTATTATCCCAGTGTGTTATTTGGGTCTCTTCGTTTTGCATTGTGATGATGATGGCACAATAAAAAAGAGACTTCAGAGCCTGGATTCAGACTCTTGAAAACTGAAAAAAAAAAATTTCTCAGTCCATGTTATTTGACACAAATTGTCACTCACTGAATGAGTTAATGATTTCTATAGCAGTCAGACATGTTAATCGCAGTAAATACAATTTTGAAATCAAAGAATGATTGATGATTGCCTCTGCTTTCCCTGGAGCTGCGAAAGATTTCTTCCACAAGAATCCCCACTCTTGTCTTTCAAGTTGCCTTCTCCACTATAAAATGTAATTAAGCAGAACAAGGTCCGAAGGGGCTATTTTTTTTTTCCACTCAATCAGCAGCCAAATTACCAAATTTGAAATTAGTAAATCCCAGATGCCTGGCTTTCCTCATCGTTATTAAAGGAGGAGGCAGGCAGGGGCAGAAACAGTGGGTGAGTGTGAATGAGGGTGATTTGGAATATCAGACAGTTGTCAAGTGTCAAGTTTATACAGGAGGGGTGTGTAGAACCTTTACATTATTGTCATTTCTACAGTTTATTTAAGGGAATAAATTTGCATGACTTACAGAATAGAAATGTAGTATTACTGAGCAATTAAGTAATATGGCCTGTTATGGCTGTGTTTCATTTTCAGCTTCAAGTGGGGGGGGAAATAAGATAATGTGTATAGATGCATGAAATTGTCAAACAATATAAGAAATTGTATATCTTTTTGTTTTACAGGGGTGCTATGCAAATGCTATACTTTACTTGGATTATTTTTGAGTCAGAGTAGGTCAAGGCAGAAGCAGATAGTGTTTGTGTGGTAGTGAGATCTAAAGGTCTGTATGTGGGAATGCATTCCTTTTTTATTTCAATCCCATTCATTCCTAAAGGAATTTTGATTTCTAAAATATTCATGCATTTATTTTTGTTCATCCTTCATATTCCCTAATAAAGATATTTAGTTATATTTCCTGAAATGTTACCTGCTTGGCCAAGAGTTAATAAAGAATATATAAGTAATTTATATGAAAACAAACCCTTGTTTGAGTTCTAAATATAGAAGTGAAATATATGAAATATATATCCCAGATTATACACACCAGCCACAGTACATGTGCTTGAATGTCCACAATTCTTTCATTTAGGTTTTCATTGTCCCATGAGCTTCATATCTGACCTCCCTCTTCAGCCTGCAGGAGAACTGCCCCTGTCATGAATTGCTGGACTTCTGTATTACACCAGTCCCAATGCACACCTCCAGTGTGATCACTATTTTTAAACCACACTGCTTAGTGAAGAAAGTTCTTGTTATGAGTTGGAAGGTCAGCTCATGTGTGGGGTTTGAATTGTTAGTAATAATGTACATTATATATATATATATATATATATATATATATATATATATATATATATATATATATAATTATTATTATTTTTTTTTTACATAATCTTATTGTTTTTGTGTTATATGTATGGGTATGAAATATATAGTTTCTAATGAGAAGAATATCCCTTTGAATAGAAAGGACTTGCATGAGCAAGTGTGTTTGTTTGGAAGAAAAAATGCCACCTCGGGCTGTGTATTTTTATTTATTTTTTATTGAAGACAGAATCCTGGCTAGTAAGTTACTGCATATTTTCTAAAGGAGACATTCAGTCTGGGGGCAGACACAGGAGGATAAATGAAATATTTTTATTTGGATATATTATGAAACTGAGATGACAGGAGAATATAAATAAATCATTTTGGATGAGTTTATCCTAATATACGTCTCTCCCTTTAGACAGGACAAACCTTTTTGAAGGGACTATACATATATACATTACCTATATGTACACTAATTATATACATCATGTAAAATTATTTGAATTAAAAAACTACAGTAAAATCACTGCAGCACTGTTTATTTTTTTTCCCATGTTAAGTTATTATCGCTTAATATTTCTAGCTATTTAGAAATGATTAATGCGTCGCTCTGTTATTTAGCTGGATGACTCAACAGAGGTCTGAAATGAATTATTGGATGTTACAGCTGGTGCACATTTCTATAAACAAATCTTTATTTCACTAAACAAAACCAAATATACAATATACTGCCAAATAAGCGGTGAAATGCAGAAGTCTAACCTTTTTTTTCTATTTGTGATTCAGCTTCCCACTGATAGTAGTGTAAATGAGTGGGTGTACCTGGCTTTCCTTACTTCTGTGTTTTTTTTTTTTTGGGTGGGGGGGTTTCTTTAAATATTTAACCCAGTCTTGTTTATGCTGCACCTATGATATTCATACATATTCGTTCTTGGGAGGTCTGTGATGCTCTGGCTCTGGGTCTTTGGGGTACAATTTGAAATTCTTCCAATGGAGCTATTTTCCGTGACACAAAAAAAAACGATAGTGTTTATCCACAGTTTTACATAGAGAGCGCCGCAGCAGCGATGCCGCTTCACTCCGTGTTCCTTCTGCATGGTCCCTGTGTGGGGTATTCGCCGAACACATGGTGACAAATGGCAATTATATTTGTGTGTTCTTCATGAATCCATCAAACATTGGCCTTTTAAAAATGCTCCCAAGATATTTCAGCCTGTCAGATGCAGGGAACCAAATTGGGATGCTGCTTAGACAGTCAAGAAGCACTCACCCCCAGTTTGCCTGTGATGTGTTTGACAGAGTGAGTAAAGGAATACCATGTATTATTCAACTACAAATGTACACTCTCAACAGTTGTTGATGTGTTGAAAACTGAGCAGTTAGAAGTCCAATTAACCCCCCATTTCTGATCATGGTGTTTTAATGCAACCTGTCAACTTGTATACAACAGCCCTTGGGATAATAATTTTTTTTTTCTGGTTAGTTGCATCTGTTTGGATCTCTACTATGATGAGCTTAAAGCATTATTCATAGTTCATATTGATTATCCATGAATTTGGCTTTCCACCTTAAATTTGAATGTTTTATATATATAGATATTATACACAAATTTTTTACTGAATTACTGAACTTTACCTGTTTGTCAGCTGAGAATTCGAAATGTACCCTAAAACAGTCATTCCTGTATAACAGTGGTCCCCAACCCCCGGGCGGGTCAATTGGTACCGGGCGTAACACATGTGGTGTAACACACAATACATTACCGCTAAATTGAAACCCCGAAGCCAGCCAAAAATGACCAAAAAAAACCATCACAATGGATTCACGTTTATTATTATATATAGAAAATAACAGTTTTTATGCCGGTCATATCATTTTATTTTGTTGTATTTATCCGCCACTCCATAATGGCCAGTGGGAAATCTATTGCGTGAATCTATTGTCTGGCATTAATCCGGTCCATGGCTCAAAAAAGGTTGGGGACCGCTGGTGTAATCTGAAGAATTTCTTGTTGTGTCTTTAGTTTGACAATGTGTTGTATCCGTTCCATTTTTTTAGATGCAGACATAATTTTTGTCTGATTCTGTTCTGAACAAGTGTTCATCAACACTTGTAAAGTCATCAAATTTGACCAGCAGCTGCATGAAATAATAGCCATGACCTTATTGTGCATGTTTGGTGTTGGACATATCTCTTGTTTAGGAGAACATGCTTGTAGATTGGCTAGAGGATGAAGATCCAGGCTCTGCCTGTGTTTAATTGCATTGTTTTACATTTGCATTCTTGTCCGAGATCTCCCTCGGTGATGTGTTGTTAAAAAGCAGTGGGCTGCATTTTTTCTGCCTCTTGTTAACTGTAATTGCACTTGTTGGTGTTCTGATGATTAAAAAAAAAAAAAAAAGACAAGAAAAAAAAGCTGTTCTCTTGCTGACTTCATTGAAAAGTTCAGTCTTTTTGCAAATCAATGCTTATTTGCAAGCTGTTGAAAAAGTTGGATTATGATTACTGTTGTATAGACTTGCATAAAGAAAATGCAAAGTGAAACTGAAGAATGTACAGGAGCAAAGAAAGATGAATAATTCAGAGCTCAATAAGTGTCTGAGGTGTGACTCCTTCTCTGATACAGATGGTGAGGAAGGCTGCTCTCCCAGTAGAGTTAATACACAGGAGAATGCCATTGCTCCTTTTTTCTCAGGTAGATCAGTTCATCCCAGCACCTTCTCAAGCCTGTAACATGTGAGGATGTGAGTGAATGTACATCATGGCAGCGTGGACCTTATTATGAGCAAAGATGACATGAAAGTCAAATTCTTAGTCAGTGAAGGCTGCTGTTCTGGATGGACAGACCTCTGATAATGGATCACAGCAGGTTTTTTTTTTTTTTTCATCCTTACAAATCCAAAACCTACATGGCTTTTAATTTTTTCTTGATGCAAGCCTAATGTACTGGTTCACTGTTGAAGTAACTGCATTTACAAACAGGCTACATCACCCAAACACTAACTTTAGATAGATAAGACTCGCCTGTGGCTATAGGCTGGCATTTTACCCCCCTGTTTTTATTTTTATTTATTTTTTTTTTTTTTAAGAAACACATGCCTATTTTGATTACCACTCCCTTTTGCACCCATGTGTGTGTCCTCTAAAGTATTATCTTTTTCAGTTTGTGTTGTGTTGAAAGATGATTCGAATATAAGATCCGAATGATGTGCAATTATATATTTTGGGTAATAATTTGATATTTTGGGGAATAATTGATAAGTTATTTGACACTAATCTACATGTAATTCTAAAGCATATAACATTTTTAGCATTGTGACTAAAACTAAATCTCTCTCTCTTTCTCTCTCTCTCTTTTTCTTTCTCACTCTCTCTCTCTCTTTCTTCAACTCTGTGTGTGTGCGTGCGTGTGTGTGCAGCCCAGCCTCAACCCAGTGATGGAGAGGCCACACGACTGCACAATGGCCTCCACCCAGGCATGAGCAATGGCCACAGAACTTCACCAGGAACCACACAGCCTGCAGCCTCTTCTGCTTCCTTTTCTGAGACGAGAAAACCTCCACCCCCTGTCTCTCAGTGCATGCAGAAAAAACTCCGCTCCAGCCTGTCCGTCAACAGTGACAGCAGCAGGAGGAGCAAAGGCAGTTCCACAGGCTCCCACAAACCGGGCTCATCTCCAGAGGGTAAGCAATATCGCACGCACATACACACACACACACACACACACACACACACACACACACACACAAATATTTTTATAAGCTCAGTAATTTTGCATAATTATTGCTCAAACCTTTTAAGCTCTTTCTTCTCTTTGGTCTTGCAAACAAAGCCACAACTATAATCACTATTTTTGATGAATTTAGTCAAAATTCAATTCTTTATAATTATCTCCGTAGATGTTTTTATTATTATTATTTGGTGGATATGTATCATTGCTCACAAGGCTAAAATTGTGCAAGGTCTTTGATCATTCAAAAAGCAGCTTGCACCTTGTCAGGTTTGATGATGATTTGAATGCTGTAATGAAGGCGCTCACCAGTGCATTAGTAATGGTCACCAAGGTGCGACCTTTTAACAAGGCTATGGAGAGTAGGGGGTCTACCATATGTCAGCTCCACCTCTGCATGGGCTCTCATTCTCCTCTCTCACAGTGTCCTCTCATTAAGATCTGCTCTGTGGCTCGCCAACACACACCTCTGCCCATTTCAGCTCGTCGCACACATGCACAGAGACAGTACTGTCTCACACCCCCCACTTTGGCATAGTGCTCTTCCATGCTGCCCTTTATACTAACATTTAGAATGAAGCAGATGTCCATTGTGTAGTTACATGATATGTTCGTTTGGGGGGGTTTAATAACCGAAATTTTGTGTAACTTCAAAACATGCATAGATTTCTGTTTTCTTAAAAAATAAAGTTGCAACATGCTTATCAATGTTAAGTTCAGTTATGGTAGAGAAAGAATGTGGCATAGATTTTGTGTCCCTATTGATTCGACCGAATTGTCTGTTTTAATAGCATCATGCCATCAACTTGTTAATTGGTAAGAAAGGGGGGAAAAAAGCCACTTCAATAAGTCTCATTACTGCGCTTGTGTCTGTTATTTGTAGAATTGTGGTCTAAATCAATATGCTCACTCAAGTATTTATTTCCCACTGGAGAACAGCAATCTGTTGTGTTTTAATGTTTACATGGATTAACATAATCCGTTTGCATGGGAAATTAGCTACTAAACAGGTGGGAAAGCAGAAGAATAAAGCCTTACAAGGAGGTGCTCAGGGGATTCTGCTTTTTTGCATTCTTGGCTTCCATGTCTGCCAGTTATATTAAAATGTGATAACTGCAACCTTTAATTGAGAGCTGCTTTGTTTCGTGAATCGTTTAGGACCTTGAGTTCTAGTAAGTTTGTGTTGTAGGCATGCACTCATTTCAGTTCTCTGGCAAATTTAATTAGGGCAGCAGAGTCCACCGAATAGCTGCTATTCAATATTTTATATTACTATAGTTATCTCTTGTCTCTACTCCTCAGTGCAGCCAAATATTTTCCCCCGGAATGTTTATAATTTTTTCAAATTGCATGTATGCTGGTTAAGTTTGCTGTGTGAAATGTTTTGTGAGGTCCTGAGGAAAAAAAAAAAAATAAAAAAATTTTTTTTTTATATATATATATATATATATATATATATATATATATATATATATATATATATATATATATATATATCCTTACATTTTACCTACTTGACTGGGCATTATAAGTTGCTGTCTCTGCCTGTCTTTGGCTCCCCTGTCATTTGGGGTCTGAAGAATAGAAAAAAAGAAAAGACTTTCTTCATTTCAATGTTCCTACACAATTCACTGTTCTGTGCCAGATCCATCTTGTTTTATGTCAGGCTGCCCCTCTTTTTGATGTTAGCCTCTGGGTTTTTCCAGATGTCTCATGCTGTTTCCTCTGAGGTGCTCAGGCTGGTTTGGGTTTCTTAAATTCTGGACTTTTTCAGCTACAGCTGACATTAAGAATAACATGTTCCTAGAAGTGATGTCAGTTTTGCAGGCCTGCTTGTCTCCTGCGTATATTACCAAGCCTCTTATTCCTTACGTTTCATAATAATCACTGCCGATTAATTTTGCATGCAAGGGAATGCATGAAGCACCGTTTTAGAAACTACCAGTAGAAATCTGACATAAGGTTTGCAAACTTTGAATTGCAAACCTTGTTTAAAAAAAAAAAAAAAAAAAGTAAACAATCAATTTAATTTGCAAGTCTGACATATGGCAGTGTCTAAGTTTCTGAATATAATGTCTCTAACTTTTCAGGATTTTTAATGGTGCATTTTACTTTTAGTGAATCTGCATGTAAGCAGGGATATTTCCTTTTCTTATAAAATACTGATTATACAAACATGAGCATTCAGGGGTCTTGAGGCTGAGCTGCTCTCTTTATTCTTCTTATGGCAGCTCCAGTCAGACTGAATAGTCTTCCTGACAGCTCACGTGAACTGATGAAAGCCATGCTCATGTACTGTTTGGAATAACAATCGAACCAATTTCTCGAAAAAATAAATAAAGTCCTATTACCTGGTTCAAAGTTGGCAAAACTATGCCTAGTGAGATGTAACTGTTTAATATGCCTCTAATATTGTTTTGTTCAGAAATCAAGATGCTACTCAATGTAGAACATGTATTTCACTAAGTGAAAAACATCTGCATCTTCTATGCCATTGTAACCGCAGAAAAGCTGTGTATCTGTCATCTTAAACATCTATAATTTGAAATCATGTGCTGCTTTCTTATAAGAGGTCAGGAAAGAGGTTAAATGTTAATCACGGATGAGAGAAACGGTAGCGTTAATGCAATTTGCCAGGGAAAATCTCGGACACTGCTAATCAGCTTTACGTGATCAAGCCTGTGCTCTTGCATGATGATAACCCCATTATTCCCAAAGCTACTAATCAGCCATAAAGTGGAATTCATTCCTTTGAATTTCTCTGATTCTTCCCATCTTTCCTCCCTGCTTAGCTGGTATCCACCCTACTCTCTCTCGCACACCCACGCAGTTATTTTGTGATTCATAAGTCGGTCAAAATGTACTGAAAATGCATAATTATTTTCAATATGGATGTTTTTTTTAAGGATGTAGGAGTCTGTTTGTGTTCTGTAAATTTATTATATGTTTTTGATTATGTATATGGGCACATTTGGTCTTACTAATATTTTTTTCTCTGTTAATTGAACTGTCTTTTCTTAACCGGTTAGTGGGAGCAGACTGTTGTGTGCACTGCATCCTAGCCTGCCTGTTCTGTGAGTTCCTCACCCTTTGCAACATGGTGGTGGCTCAGGCATCATGCGGAGCTTGCACATCAGAGGTTTGCTGCTGTTGCTGCTGCGCAGACGACCTGGGAGACGACTGCAACTGCCCTTGCGACATGGACTGCGGCATTATGGACGCCTGCTGCGAATCCTCTGACTGCCTCGAAATCTGCATGGAGTGTTGTGGCATCTGCTTTCCCACATAAAAGCCTGTTTGCCAGTGGATAGCGCATAGAGAGAGAGAGACATTCAGTGTGTGACAGCACACACATGTGCATGTATATTTGTATTTTGTGTTTGATAACTATGCATATACGTAAACAAAAAAAAAATACAAGTCTGGCCTTCATCGAACAAACAGATACTTTATTGCTTTGACTCCATACGTTCTAAAGTGTTTGTGTATGTAAATATTATGACTCAGTTATTCTATTATTTGTTATAAACTTTTTTTTTTTTTTTTTTACTCCCGAATTGTTGCCACCTACAGCATGAGCAAATATCACATTATAATATAATCATTACACCACACTGATTCAAAATTAATTGGGCAAAGTACTTGTCTTTTCAAGCTGTAAGTAATAACCATATTTTCTCCCCAACAATTTTTGGGGGGATTTTTAAATCTTTTTTTTTTTTTTTTTATATTTAAAAATAATGCAAACAATTGATCATTTCTGTGGAGAAAAATAAAATAGTTCTAGAAATTTTCTTTGACAAAGTACATGTAGTTTGACTTTTAAGATGTACACGTCATTTTTTTCTAAAAGCAAGACAATCAACGTGCTTAAACAAAATGTTTCCAAGTATATAATGCAGATTTATGTAGATCTCGGAGTATGATTGTCATTAGTACAGATAGAGTCGTGTGTTTAACTCCAATGTGTACAAAGGAAAAAACAAAACCAGCATCAGCAAAATACATTATGATGATTGGATCCATGAATTGCACTAAACACTACGATAATAAAGTCCAAACCAAGGTTGTTTACTTGACCATAGATGGGTCTCTAAACAAAATCATGAGCCAGACTATACCTGTAAATCAACACTGAAATGTTCTCAGAAACAGATTTGACCGCTGTTTAATGAGCAAACATGAGAATATAAATGAGGTTTAAGTAAAATGCATAGACGAGAGGTCTAGGATACCTTTATAAGTTTTTGACGACCTTGTTGCACATAGAGGATGATGCAATTCACCAAATAATATTTGTTTTAATAATTAAATCAATGCTACTTATTTTTAAATCTGTTCAGCATAGCATTCATTGTGCATGCCCTTCAGAATATATATTTATTTTTGCTCATTGCAATGAATAATGTCAACAATTCTGGAGACGTCTTTTAGTTGACTAGGTCTGTCTTGGTGTTTTGTTTCTAACTCAGTTTAAACCATGATTGCGTATTTCATGTATTACTCTAGATTATATTAGGGTAGGTTTCAAACTACTATGCTCTAAAACAACACTGTAATTTCCACAGATTCATGACTCTTATGCAGTAGAGGTCTAGGCTCTGTGTTTTATGGGTATTCTTTTTTTTTTTTTTTTTACTACTCAACAGCCTGTTTTTATTTTTCAGTGGTCTTTCTTTAAGCATTGTCTACTGTATCTTCATTCATTACAGGCCCCTCATTTTGTGTTTGATAGGATGGTGTAAAAAACGCTAATAATGAATTCTGAAAGTTTTTTCGGGAGAAAAAAAAAGTTATTCAAAATAGGATATTCTTTGTAGACAGTCCTTTGTTTCAATGTAGCTTAACAATAATGAATGCCATTTCTTGTCATTGTTTTCATTCCTTTTTGAAATAACCAGACAGTGTTTTCCTACAAGTCTTGTTGTTCATTACTTTATAAACTTTTTTTTCAACCTTTGTTAAAGTAAAAGCATAGCGCGTTCTTACCTTAAATACTGGACATATTATTCAAAACTATACATTCCTGAAGCCTTTTTTTTTTTAGGTTGGTTGTACATGTATTCGTTAATCTAGATGAAATGATTGATGTTTATGCTGACTGTTACGTTTTGCTGTCATAATGGCCCTCATTCATTAATGTTACTTACAGCCAAAGCGTTTTTTTATTTTATTTTTATAAACATTTTCATTATTTATCAGTTTTATCTTTTGGTGACTCAGTATGATCAGACATGCATCTGGTTAGTGTGCGAGGAAAAAAATGTGAGCAGTCTACTTTACCACTGCTTGATTTGTAGTGACATTACTTAAATCTACATCGTAAGCGATTGTAACAGTATATATATATATACATACACACAGTACAGACCAAAAGTTTGGACACACCTTCTCATTCAAAGAGTTTTCTTTATTTTCATGACTATGAAAATTGTAGATTCACACTGAAGGCATCAAAACTATGAATTAACACATGAGGAATTATATACATAACAAAAAAGTGTGAAACAACTAAAAAATGTCATATTCTAGGTTCTTCAAAGTAGCCACCTTTTGCTTTGATTACTGCTTTGCACACTCTTGGCATTCTCTTGATGAGCTTTAAGAGGTAGTCACCTGAAATGGTCTTCCAACAGTCTTGAAGGAGTTCCCGAGATGCTTGGGACTTGTTGGCCCTTTGCCTTCACTCTGCGGTCCAGCTCACCCTAAACCATCTCGATTGGGTTCAGGTCCGGTGACTGTGGAGGCCAGGTCATCTGGCGCAGCACCCCATCACTCTCCTTCTTGGTCAAATAGCCCTTGATGCCTTCAGTGTGACTCTACAATTTTCATAGTCATGAAAATAAAGAAAACTCTTTGAATGAGAAGGTGTGTCCAAACTTTTGGTCTGTACTGTGTGTGTGTATATATATATATATATATATATATATATATATATATATATATAATTTTGCATTTTTTTAATATATGGAATATAGTAGAAAAAATGTAAATCTATTAAATAATCATTTTTGTGCATTAGTGAACCTCATACACATATACACTGTATGGACGAGATTTTGTGGACATGTGACCATAAAACTCGTATTTGATTTTTGAACATTCCCGTCTACATTTATTCCCCAGTCTCCGTTATAAAAACCGCCACTCTTATGGGAAGGTGTTCCACTAGACTATGGAGTGTGCTTGTGGAGAACTGCTCATTCAGCCTTAATGGTGTCAGTAAAGTCAGGTACTGATGTCTGATGAGGAGGACAGTTCATTCTAAAGGTGTTCAGTAGGTTTGAGGTCAGAGATCTATAGCAGGCTACTGCAGATCTTTCACTCCAACCGATGTAAACCATCTTCATGGAGCTCGGTTTGTGCACATGCTCATTGTCACGCTGGAGCAGATGTAAGTGGCCAAATTTACCGCTACTGCACCCGAATGCATCCTATGCAATTGTGACTCTTTGTAGCTAAAGTTTGTGGAAGAAACATGACTGGAAAAGTCAGGTGTCCCAATACTTTAGTTCATATAGCGTAGCTAATGGGGTTTGATATAGCAGTGTAAAAATGCTGAGTGATCTGTGCTCAAATTATCATTTGTTTTGATGTTCATCACTTTCCTGAATCAGATTTCATAATTTTTTTTTGTGCACACAAATCTGTGCTCATCTCTACATAACTATGATGAATAAGGGCCACTATGTTGCAATTGACACGTTTGGTACGTCCTGTGTTTTAGAAATTATTTTTTGTTTGTTTTTTTGTTTTTAAACTGACTCATCTCTGTTAAATATAAGACTGACTCATCTCTGTTAAATGTAAGACATTACTTGCTAAACTGCACTTTTTAAAGAGGGACAGGATTGGAATTAGAAATTAGAAATGTTTGATGCACTAAACTTTTTTTAATCTCAATGAACAAAATTCCTTATATAAAAGTCACCTTTTTTTGTATTATTTTAGCTCTGAGCCACTGCTGGGTGTTTGATAAACAAACTTCAAAAACTTTAAAAATTCAAATTATTTCTTTTTTTTTTTCTTTTTCTTTGATACTTTAAACAAGCAATTATTAACCATACATTTACTATTTGTTTGGTGTGTGAAACACTTGAAATAACATAGCACTTCTTTAGCAAACTCTATCTGTTTTATTATTTTTTGTTACTTTTTTTTTTTTCCTGAAAATACCAAAAATTTAAATATAACAAAATGTGAAAGTTTTCATATTTACAAGCAGGGTCCTGGTTTCCAGTAACATAGTAATGTGTTTAGAAAAGAAAGTGACAATTCAGTGTACTGCATTCTCTTGGAAATCACTCTGTTATTTCATCCTTCTCTTCCTGTCGGCATCTGAATTAATACTTTTATGTCTTAGAATATATGAAGCTTTGCTTTGTTTTGTTTTTTTGTTTTGTTTTTTAGAATAAAACTGAATCTGAAACCAAACTCTATAGTCATGCATGTGATATTGAACTGTAGAGTTGATTGTTTGGGACCTCTTAATTCTAGGATGATAATGACCTATAATCCTGTGGAGGAACTGCCTTTACACATTATCTACATATCATTTACATTTATACCATTTGGCAGATACCATAATCCAGAATATAACTATTATATATTATCCCTTTTTTATTTATACATCTGAGTTGATAGTTAAGGGCCTTATTCACTGAACTCCCGTTAACACCTTAACCACTGAGTTCCCACTTCCTCTTTGAGCACTACAGGGTCAAAGCTTCTAATCCTGACCATTAGCAACCATATGCGTTTTTTCCTCATCGGGTTGCCACAAACTTCTAAGCAGTTGTAGAGGATGCGTTTAAATGTTTAATTCTTGTTAAAAAAAAAAAAAAAGAGTAGAGGTCAAGATTATGATCTTTTTAGCTTGTGGTAAGTATAAATATCTCTTGGGTGTCATTTTGGCACAAAAAATCCTGTGGGTTACAGCATGGCTGCTTGTACATACAGTATAGACTCACTGCTTTATTTGCCTTTTGCTTGTCATCTGCTTTTTACCCTTTTTATAAAGCTTCCCTTTTTTCTGCCCAGATACATAAGGCAATCCAGAAATATCGCTGACCTCCAATCACTATAAAAGGTTCTTGTTTTGTTCTTCCACTTGCCATTGCTTGCACCATAACAAGTATCAGTGCTTCACTCAGAAGCACAGGTCATTCTCTTTACTATATCAAATGAATCTTTAGAGACCTTCCAGTGTCCGTGTTCTCAGTAGAAATGTCAGTCACTGGCCGTAAGCACAAATTGCAGCTTATTTCACTATTCTTGCATCACAGGCAATATTTTCCTGAGTGCATTTAGCTATCAGTTAAGATTTGCTAACCCCAGTTGCATAATTCCCAGAAGTAATAATCTTACTTTAAACCTTTTACTAGTAATAAAGGCTGTAAAGCTGCATGTGTTCTATGTAAGTGATCATCACGTACACTATATAATGCATTGCCGCTCTCTGGATACCACTTTACATATCTGTATTTGTATTTATTATATATACAATATATACTTATGGTTCATTCAGGCACACATGTACATCTACACATTTATATACCGTATTTTCCGGACTATAAAGCGCGCCCATATATAAGCCGCACCCACTGAATTTGACAAAGATTTTTATTTTAAACATAAATAAGCCGCACCTGTCTATAAGCCGCATTACTAATGAACTAATGAACTTTACACAGGCTTTAACGACAGTGTCTGTTACACCCGTGAAATATGTTATGGCTCCTTTAAGAGCAGAGCGACATTTTGAGAATAGGCTGCCGCCGCATTTTTCCAGTATTACTGCATGTGTGCAAGACCGAGGAATATGTCCCTATTATTTTCTGATGCTGAATTTTCTTGAAGTTTCTTTGACTAACCCGTAACGCTGTTGCCAAGAAAAATAAAAAAGCACGAGTTTTGGAAACCTGTCTGTGCTTATATGATTTCTGTTGCAACTGGAGTTAGCGAGCTATCCCATGACCCAGACTCAACACGCTACAACGGCTTGTATCTAAACAGAAGCCTACCAAGAAAGTCATAATTCACTGTCTTCCTCCTTCCTTTCACAACTATTTCTCTCAAGAGTTTATCTTTTGGCATCGTCGTGCATTTAAAAAAAAAGTTTTTTCTCCCGATGCCGTGCAGTTTAGAACACAGGTGAGGTGCGTTTTTTCATTTCCGTTTGAAAATTTCATTGGTCTAATGTTATGGGGTTAGTTTTTTGGCTTAAAGTTTGTGAAACGGAAACCCAGGAACAATCAATGAATTAGCCGCTTCGTTGTTGAAGCCACGGGGTTCAAAACGTGGGAAAAAAGTAGCGGCTTATAGTCGAAAAATACGGTAGTTATTCAATTAAATCACATTGCAATCACGCAGGCTGAGGTCAAGAGCTTTATGTTATTTGTGATCTCTGTCGCATCGCTGTTGGTGTCTGGAGGGCAGGTTTGAGGATTTCCAAAAATGTTGATGTAGGATTTTTATGCTTAGCAGATTGAGTTTATACAGAATGGCCAAAAAACATGAGTGAGCAACAGCTCCATGGGTCAAAGAAGAAATTTTGGAATGGTTCAGGCTTTCAGGAAGGATAGGATATTACATAAAGTTTCTAATTGATGAAAATTACAAATGTGTGCAGGATTGTTGTCTAATTTCACTTGGACTGTTTTTTGTGCCAGCCTGTGATAAATGACCAGAGTTGATTCAATTTCTTGAAATTCTGGAACAAATTATTAGCCTAATTTCCTAATTGAAATTACTGTGACTTAGACCAGCTAGTAAGTACATGATTTACATTGTAAGACTTTGTCTTATGCGCTTCATGAGTGAATGTTCGCATGCTCTTGCATGTAAAAAAAAAATAAAACAACCCTGTCCATTCATCCTATTTATTTCTATAGTGGGTGCAGGCTATTAAAAATTCAACAGTTAAAGCTTGGAAAAAGACGAGACAATTTTTACCTGTCCAGTTAAGGTGAGTCTTTTCCTACTGTAGTCTCAAATTCCTGATCTTGGCTGACAGGAGTGGAGCCGGATGTGGTCTTCTGCTGGTGTAACCATCATGTCTGAATGTTCAAAGTGGTTCAGCATTTAAAGAGCGCATACATGGTTGGTGTAGCCGTCCTTCCATTCTAACTATTCTTCTTTGACCTCTCTCACCAAGGTGTTTACAACACGATGGTGCTCACTGGGTATTTTTTGCTTTCTGACACCACTCTAAACTCTAAAACCAGTGTGTGTAAAAGTCTGCTTCTGAAACCAGCTTCTCTGACACCACAGCCATCCCATGGTCAGCCACAGGCTTTCTTTTTTCCCTGCTGTTTGATGTGAACACTACCTAAAGCTCTTTGACCTGCATGTGCAGGATTTTATGCATTAATTCCATATGCCGTTCGGATAAATGCATGATAATTGCCTGATTGAGCAGTTCTTATTAAGGTGACTGTTGAGTATCCGCGATTCTGACAGTCTTTAACACCATTTCCTTCCATCAGCTGTCTAAACCTAGGCTCAAGTGTCCACAAAGGAAAGAAGCCTTCAGCCAACACCCGATGCATAATGTATTACTCTGTCCTTGCATACATGTCAAAGTTTGAAGTACCTCCGAAGTGCACTTTTAAAGATAGTATGGTGTAAAAGTGGCAGATCCATCAGCATAGTAAGCTAAACAGTCTCAATGAGGAGGGGAAAAAAATAGAGTTCAATGTCACCGGCAATTAATCGCTTTAGGTCCCTATGAATGCCTGCATACATACGGACACTTTTACGATGCTTACCAGGCCATTACCTGAGGAACGTAATTGGCTGTGACATGGATTCTGAGTGTTTTTTCCTTCATGTTTATTTTTAAAATATCTTTTTTTTTAATATCTTTAAAATTCACAAACCTAGCATATGATGAAGTTCTCAGCTTCAGAAAGACATACAATATACACACACACACACACACACACACACACTGTGGTGTGAAAAAGTGTTTGATTTATTTTTTTTCTTGCATGTTTGTTACACTTTAATGTTTTAGATCATCAAACTAATTTAAATATTAGTACAAGAAAACACAAGTGAACAGTTTTTCAATGAAGGTTTTTATCATTGAGGGAAAACAAAATCCAAAACTACATGGCCCTGTGTGAAAAAGTGTTTATGAATAAAATCTACGGCATGTGTTCAATAACGGTTTTACAGCTTCTTATTTAAGACGGATTCCTGGCAGAGCTCTGAAAGCTTGCTTACTGAAGACATCTTATGGCAAACAACTATAGTGTTTGTTCATTTATTTTGACTTTCGAAGAAAATGTATATTTTAGAAATGATTAACTGAAACAAACAGAGCAAATGATACAGCCAGGTTGCAGATTTGTGTCTCGATGTCACAGCACTGTATTACTGTATTCATTCCTTAAATATTTAAAGACCCATTCCACAAAATCGGTACTGCTTTACAAGAGCATAGTGTAATATGTAATCTTACTTTAGCAGGGAGCAGCACCACAGAGATGTAATGACAGCAGTCGGCATTGAGTGAGATCGGGGGGGTGGGAGGGGGTTGGAAGCAGGCGCTATCCGCAGACAAGGCACAGAACGATTTTGAAAGTTTTCATTGTTCAGCTTTTTGAAGTCTACCACTTTGAGACTGAAAGAGCAGCGGCTTCTGATATACGCTGAACATAGTTTTCCTTTTCATGTATTCTTCCTTTAAGGTATTGCTTTTTAATACCTTCTGTATTATAATTCTTAGCACATGCATATTCGTGCGTGTTGGAAGCTTGGATACTGAGAGAGAGCACGGATCAGTGTGGTGCGTGTGTGTGTGTGTGTGTGTGTGTGTGTGTGTGTGTGTGTGTGTGTGTGTGTGTGTGTGTGTGTGTAAGGAGAAATAGATGCATGAGGCAGGGGAAATCGTCCATTCTATTAGTAAAACATTAGGCCTCAACTTTTTTCTCTCTTTGTGAATTACTTAGTTTATTGGAGAGGCAAATTGGATAGGACATGTGGAGCAGAAGTCCCTGTTTATTTACTTGCATGCAGCCCTTGAGCTATAAATTAGATGTCACCTTCACTATTTGTCATTCTCTTATACGGAGGTGTTGTGGAAACCAAAGCGGTGGTTTGATTGTTTGCTCTTAACATCACTTAAATGAAGGGCTTGGATGGCCCGGAGGCACACTGAGGAGCGGACATGACTTTGTACAAGAGTTAAATCAATGCTGTACCCCATATATTTGATTGTGATTGCAGATAATGTGATGTTCTATATGTCCTATAGTTGGGAATTTTATGTTTCTTAAAACAGTTGAGTAGCTTTTATTACAGTTGTATAACAGAGTTCATTCATGATAGTGTTTTTTTTTTTATTTTACACTTTTGGTTTGGTGTAGAAATACTGGGCTGAAAGCAGTGAAATTGCAGAATCTGAAAGTTTTATTTTTCGGCCTCCTAAACAATAGAATTATTGAGCAAATACTCATCTGTAGACTTGTTTACATTGAGTCACAGCATCATATGAAGTACAGTATGCTGGGAAATAAAATAGTGCCGGACAATATGGCAAGAATATGAAATGATATTGTGATCAAAAGTAGATATTCTTTTCTCTGAAATTCACAGAAATCATCAATATTTATATTTTAATCTCCTAACATGTGTGTGTGTGTGTGTATATATATTATATAGGTTTAATGCAGAATTGCATTTGCCACTTAACTAATTAGTTTGGCTGATTTTCCTGGTCTCTCACGGATAGAACGATAGACCAAAAAACTTATAGGGAATTGTTTTTATAGAGTTTTATGTTGAAATAATGAAATTTATAAAAAAATATATAATTATAATTTATGAAATGAAGTAAAATGTTAAAACAGTACAGTACTGTATACATAAAATGTGTTTGGTTGGCGTCTGTTTATCGCGGTTTTTCCTTAATCACTGCGGTATTGGATCGAAACCACCGTGATAAACGGGGGATCACTGTATTAAGATGCCACCTGCCAATTTTTATAAATTTTTTTATTATTATTTTGATAAATACATGCACATAATGCTTTACATGATCTCTACTAATAACATCCACATGCAAGTGTTTTTTTATGTAGTTGTGAGGTTTCTGTGAGGATGTGTTTATGTAAAATTTAAGGAAGGAGTCTCCAGTGCTGTGTCTTCAGGACAGAGGATGTGCATTTTGTGGCTTGTCAAGCTGCATGCCTTTGTATTATTAATCTGAGAAAGAGAAAAGAGAAACGATGGTGAGGTCGGTGACATTTTTGTATATTTGCTATAATGTAAGTGATTACTTATTCTGTGAATGCTCCACATTTCCTGTAACTGTAAAAGACTCACAAGTATGACTCATCATTCTTTAATGAATAGAGTAATTAGTTGAAGATTTAATCAGAGGTTAATGACTGCAGTATAAGAGAAATAAGCAACTTTGGTTGACAGCATTACCCTATTTTTGATGATTTTTGTTATTTCAGCATGCTCATCATCTTTTATTCTGTAAATATCGCCTAATGATAGTATGTAAGATCTACTAATATAAATATACAGCCTGCTAACGTTTACAGACACGCATGCATCATGTCATGTTCTCGTTGGAGGCGTGCTGAAATGATAAATAAATATCAGTTACCCTGAGTATTAATAATGGGACATGTTCTATTAATTTATTATCTTGTCACGCTTGTTTCTTCAGACAATAGGCTCATCTGTTTTTGTGTCTCTGTTTGTCTTGTGTACTCAAAAGCAGTCTGTTGTACCGACAAGTATGTTGCAGCTGGAAGACCGTGTATTATTTATGTTCGGGGCTAAGCATTGCATCTCTGTGCAAAATAAGGAGCGTACACAAGAAACTTCACAGGTGCGGGGGAGAGAGACCTGTGGAGTTGTCTCGTAGGAATATCTTTTCCTGTCCTGATACCTTAGGAGTGCAGCTCATACAAATTATATGCTTTTTTTCAAAATCTTCCTCTACATATGCTACATGTATGTTTTGGAGAACATCCAGATCCGCACTGTATTTATTAAACACTATTATTAGTACTATAATTTGAATTTATTAGGACTATTAACACTATAAACACTTTTACTACTACTACTAATATCAAGAACACAAATAATAATAGGCTTCATACAGTATTTCATTACCTATTCCATGTATAAAAGAGTTATTTGCCCTGAAAAAATGCAGGCCCTGCAGGATATATAGTAGTTGTGACTTCTTTTCCTCTACCTCTCACTCTCGTATGAATCAAAAGTGACTAACAAAGAGAAGTGCTCGGCTGCCTGAGGAATATTCATGATCTTACTTCCAGGTTAAAAATGTATATGCAAATTCACTACATTAGAGCATGCGCAGGTTGTTAATAAATTAACACGTGGCAGAAATAATTCAGCTTAGCGGGATGATTCTCTGTGCAAGCTGTCAGCTGTCGCATTGTTCTGAATAGAAAGTGACGCTGATATGGCAACACAGGCAGTGAACTGCGATGTGTCAGTGAAGCAAAGATCAGCTCTCAGGGCACCATCTTTCTGTTTTGTTTGTGCAAAAAATAAAAAGTGAAGCAGAACTTGCTAAAGAAAAAAAGGGGGGAGGGTCCATTTGACCAATAGATTCATCATTATTAAACAAGAAGTAAACAAGACCTGTAGTTGAGTTAAAGTAGAGATACACTCTGTAAAATATTACTCCAATAAAAGTAAAAGTGCTCCCTTTAAACTTTCACTGCAGTAAAAGTACATACATTTTGATAAATAAATATCAAAATTAAATAAATATTAATTTTTATTAATTTCACAAAATGTTGTTCGAGAAAAAAAAAAATTGACTCTGAAATGTAAGTTAAAGTTAAATTCTATATTCTATAATATTTCAGTAAAGTACTGATGTACAAAAAAAAAAAACTTACGTAACGAATTACATTTACTTCCTTACAGTCCATCACTGCTATTTTCTGACATCTTTATAGTGCACTACAATGTTACAGCTAATATACTGCAACTAGCACCTGGACTTCTCCATCTCACTTCCTTCACTGCACAAATATTATTTACAATTATTCACTGTTTGAATTACTTGCACTAGTAGAAAAAATTTGGACTGAACTGTACAGTGTCACTTTATACCATTTCACTTTTAAATTTTTATACCAGCACATGGACACTTTAATAATAATCACAATCATACTGGGTCACTTTAATCTGTATCTCTATCTATATTTGTCATACATATCTATCCATCCCTTCAGTTTAATTCATGTATGAGTATCTATCTATCTATCTATCTATCTATCTATCTATCTATCTATCTATCTATCTATCTATCTATATATATATATATATATATATATATATATACTTTTTCTAGTGTGTCTATAGATAGATAGATAGATAGATAGATAGATAGATAGATAGATATATTATTCACCTTTTCATACTTTATAGTCAGATTATATTTGAATATATTTTTATACTTTATTTTATTTACTTTACGTTTACTTTTACTCTTCAAATTTTTATCTTTATGTTGAATTTCTAAATTCAAAGTCGAAAAAAGCATTTCACTTCATATCATGCGTAGGAATGTGTATGTGACAAATTGAATTTGAATTTGAATTATATTTTCTTGTTCCAGTATTCTGTTTTGGTCAACCTGTTCCCACTATAACCTCGGCTTCCTGTCGTTGAAAATCAGGAGTAGAACCTGATTGGTGGTCTCCTGCTGTTGTAACCCATTCACCTGAAGGTTTGTTGTTTATGTTCTGAGATGCTTTTCTGATAACCATGGTTGTAAAGAGAGCTTATTTTGATTACAGGAGACTTTCAGCCAGATTGAACCAACTGGATGTTTTTTTGTTTTTCATACCATTCTGTGTACATTTCTGTGGGAAAATCTCAGGAAAATTTTGGAATGCTCCAACAACCATGCGCACGCAAAATCACAGGACCACAGAATTCCACATTGTGACGTTTTATGTCAAGACCAATTATAGCGCTTGACCTGTATCTACAGAAATGACATGCATTAGGGTGCTGCCACATGATTGGCTGAAAGTACAGGTATTCCTAATAAAAATGCATGGCGAGTGTACCTTCAGAAAAGCTTCCCGTTCAGTATACAGCATAATCCTACCAGTTGTTAATGGTATTCTAATAGTTTTGTTAATTTGTTAATTGTTTAGCCGGTAACACTGCATAACGATAGCACGGTTTTCATAGGTTAAAGCCCGATTGTGGGGGTGTTTTTTGCTTCAGTATCCGAACTACCTTAGGCGCTGCTTTTGTAAGCGTTTACATCCCGCAGTGCCAGCTGTTGACGTGTAACACTTCTCCTCACTGTCTCCGGAATATTAGCATAGATGGATACAGGGAGAGCCACAGCCTGACAATCTGTTTGTGTAGCTCTAGGTACAGCTATGTTAGATGTCAAGTGACTCACAGTAAGCTTTAATAAGCACCATTTGTTCAGTCTCCTGTTTAAACACTCTTCCTTAGAATATTGTTAAAGACTGTGCCCTATCTTTTAATTAACTTCAGAGCTAATGTGGCACTTAATTGACTAATCAGGAGATTTTGTTTTCTCTAATTTAGTGGAAAAACCAGCAGCGCTTAAGCTTTTTACTGTGAGTGTGAGCAGAATAGTGACTACTGCCAATCTTTTCGAAATGAGGACACTGTTTAATTCTTTCCCGGTAAAAGAGTTCAAATTGGGCTCTATCGCTTTCTGTGAGCTTTTAATTGTCACTGAGGGCGCACTGATGTGTTAAAACAACTGGGTTGTAGAGGTAAAGGAATCTATACGAGGTGAAATAAAAGGCTAATTAAGGAGCGACTTTTTCCAGCGTCAATGAAAGATCTTGTAAGAGGGCCCCGTTCAGCTTTCCACCGAGTTGTACGGCAGAGGGATTTATTTGATATATGAAGTCATTGATGGGGCTGTAAAGCTGGTCGCCCCGAACAGTCCCCGATACTCATGTGGTGCGAATGTTCCTGTCCAGCAGTGAATGTTTGTGGCTTCTTACTGCTCCAAAAGAAAATTGAGTGTTTGTTTTTCTCCAGCTTTGATTTCAGAAGTCTCCAGAAACAGGGAGTTGAGCCTCAGGGTGAGATGTGTACGTGTTCCAAGTGTGCGTCGAGCTGCCACATGATCACACGCTGATTGAATGGAAAAGTGGCATCAGAGAAGCCTGAAAGAACAGCAGAGTTTCAGTGCCTGTAAACAGTGTGTCATCACCGTGTGGAAGGAGAGAAAGGAAGGAAGAGCGATGTCCTGTCTGAGTCACATGCAGGAAAAAACAGAGTTTATGCACACACACACGCACACACACACACACACACACACACACACACACACACACACACGTATATTTTTGTACTGGAAAATATCGGTATAAAGGTGTAAAAACTAGATGCATGGATTTGTTTGGGGGCCTGTTATGCATTAAAATTGTTCACTATGTACAAAAAAAACACCTTTCATGTAGTGAAAAGCAACAAAAGAAAGTTCAGTGATTTATACTTACCGGCATATATCCTCAAATATGCATATACCTCCAAATAGACTTTAGGGTATTTGTAATTATGCATGCATCCAGTACAAACAGGAAACACAAACATACGGACAAAAAAAGCAAGATAATAATTAAACCTCCTGTGGCAGACTGCAGAGCTCCTGTGATACATTAATTGGGCAAAATTAGCATGAATTAAAGCAAATAACTGTAACGTGTAATTTATTACTTATCAAGCATAGTTTAGCAGTGGAAGGCTTCGATTTCCCACAAGATTGCTTTAACAGCTATAATGCATTTCTTAATTTACTCTGTGGAAAATCAATTTTTTTCAGAGTTCATTAAGCATCAATATGTTACAATGCCTCTCCCCAGAGCACACGGCTACAAAAAAACATTATGCAAATTGCTGCCAGTGCATTTTCAGTATGTAAATAGATACTAACACCAGTGTCGAGTCTCAGCGGAAAGCTTTGTTAGTAAAACCTTTTGTTTCACTGCTTTACCTGACTTCAAAGATGAAAATAGTTTGATTTCGATCTTTTTTTTTATTTATTTGGTTACTGATTTTATTCATGTCGACTAAAACAGTTTGACTAACTATTTTGATTACTTAATTATTAACCCCCATTTCTTTTTTGTTGTTTGTGACATTCTTGTATTGCCTTTTCCTGTTCAGTCAGACCACTTGAAGCATTCAGGCACAGATCTAGAAGCTGTAATTTCTTGTGGGATGGATGAAGGCTGTTGTTAGTAGCTTTTTATCTACATTGGGACTCAATGTTTACTTGCTCTGTTCAAAGCTGATTTTCTGTTCATACACATACTTCACAGTCACATACACACAACACACAGTTTATATTTTTTTTTAACAAGTATATGATGCATTTTCACTGCAGTTCCCCTACAGTCTGCTTGTGAAGGGTTTTATTTCTGGACAATCGTGTGGAATCCTTAGAAGGTACACCGTCCGCTGTGAAATTGCAATATTTCATCATATCACAAATAATACACTTCACAAGGGCTCTCATTGCTGGATCTCATCTGATGTGGCCTATATGGTCTTATAAAGCAATCCTCTTAACTCAGAGTCTGTCTTCTAGTGCCAGTTGTACTATGATATGTATTACTTATGATTTCATTGAGTTTTTGCATATCTGTGCTACCGGGTGACACAGAGCTCTGCAGGGTTTGGCAAAACTTGATGCTGATGCTTGTACGACTGCACAAATAATACAAAATTAAATCTTGTTTCATTTTGTAATGCAATTAAATTGAAGGACGTCTTTGATTCAACACTTGAACATCAAATTGCATAAAACCAGCAGCACTTCTTCTGTATTTACTGTGATTAGCGAGTGGACCACACACACACACACACACACACACACACACATCCCAGAGGAAAAAAATCTTCCAAAATAAAAGGGAGAATAGTCCACTTCAGAATAAACTTATTTGTTCAACACAAATATCCAAGTAATAAACAACTTAATATAAAGTTCCCAATTACTAAACAGTGACTATATTTATAAATTGAATAAACTGAGTTGAGTCATGTGTGCATGTGCTGTCTCACTCAAAACTTGCCTTACAAGCAGAGCGTGTTTATTATGTTGCACAAGTTGCTAGGACCAGCTTGGAATGTGTGCAGTGATTGCAGCGATCATTCGAGCAAATCTCGTGTTCTGGTTTACATTAAGGAACCATGTGCTTCCTGAGGAATGGAAAGGGGAAGCTCTCAGATCCTCTTTCAGTGCATGTCGAACCAAATGCCAGGATTCCACCCCTAATTTCTTACTTGTTTTTGTGGCAGTAGAATATATATATATATATATATATATATATATATATATATATATATATATATATATATATATATATAAGTGTTTTCTTGTTCACTTTTTATACTTATTTCCTTCTTTTCAAATCCAGAATCAGCCCCAAGTTTAAAATATGCCTTTAGATTATTTATAGTGATCATTTACATCCTAAATCTAAACATTTTTTTCTGTTGGCTTTAAAGAGCTGGTAGTTATGTCCAGCGCTTTCTTTTTTGCCTCCGTGCTATAAATGTTAGCCCAGTCTTGAATCAGGTTTATATTATAATAGCCGATGTTAGCCGAGAGCTGGCCAACTAGGATAAGCAGCGGAAAGGTTAGACATGTGGAAGAACTCTGGCATTGTGTCTACATACCCCATTAAAAGCACTTCAGGTGTGGGTGGCTTTGTGTGTGTGTGTGTGTGTGTGTGTGTGCCGGACCTCAGCTGTTAGCCGAGCAGCACAATTGCCTCTGCGCTGACAGGTAGTCACGTGGTAAGAGGTGAGCTGTGGGAGTGTGAGATGTGTTTAAGCCCCAAGGCTAAAGCCACTCAACCCAATGGGAGATCACACGACTCGCCAGTACTACCAGTCAGGCAATGGGGCATCTTATGCTGTTCTCTGTGGCAGTTGTCCACATTAATAAAACATGCGTCACAAAATGGTGCCGAGGTATCGGCCGTATGCCGGCAATATGCTGTCACCGTAAGAGTTGGTGATTTCAGGAGCTTGACCTATGAACACTCTGCAGCACTGGTGTAGTTCATAGATATTCGGGAGGGTAAGATTCGCATAAGTGCACTGGCATAAAATTTATGTGATGCACCGTTTTTAAGATATTTGCATTGTTAAAAAACGCTTTATGTATACACAATTATTAGTAGATACTTTTATTATTAGAAAGTGACCAATAATTTGTGACCAATATTGTATATATGTAGATTGATTTCTCCTCAATATAGAGACCGAGGCGTGTCCTTAGAGTTATATATAGAATATAGATTAACATGGCAAAGGTAGAGCTGCATCATCCTGGAGACAGAATGTCTGGATTTATTTAATCTCTTAAAGTACAAAAGCCTGTTTGTGAAAGTCAGAAGGCACTTAAGTAAATGTATAATTTGCTGTCTATAATTTGCGTGTTGCATTAAAGTGCATTGTGTGGAATCAAATCAAAATCGAATCACACTTGTAATAGGGGTGAATCGTATCGCATCATAACGCTAGCTGCTTCATATGTATCTTTAAAATATCATATCGTTGACTATGCATCGAGATGCAAATCGCATCATCCGCAGTTATGGAGATGCACATCCCTAATAGATACTCCTTCTGTTGTCCATGCTGTACACGAGTGAACACAAAAAGTTCATGTACATGTGAAAAAATGAGCTTAGGTGCTTTTTGCTACTGCCTGTTGTCACTCATTAACTTTTCCTCGTGTTTGAATTTGATGCATTTGTGCACAGTTGCAGAGGAATATGTTGCTTGTCGCACGCGCGTGTGTGACTAATCTAACCTACTTTATTTCTCTAGGTGGTTTTTCCGCTGTTATTTTGTGCATCTTGGCACACTGACAGATTCACCTGAACGATTTGCATAAACGTCTTTTCCCCTAAAGTATTTCCTATTCTGCGTTGTTCACTCACAAATGTTTGTAATTTACCCCTTAGCGACAGCAAATAGTTTCCATTTCTTCATCCTGTTCACAAGATTTGGCTCTGTTTCAGACCGTAAAATTCTGTTAGGAAATGTGAGGAATACGGAGCAAACTGTTTTTTTGTTTGTTTGTTTTTTTTTCCATCTCATCTAATCTTCCTCCGTCACTCTTTCTCTGATGTCCACCCACTGTCCTTTGGAGTAATATGGAAATCCTGTCTCTTCCTCGTTGTCCCTGGCCCCTATGCTCTAGCTGTCTGTTTTGCCTAATTGCACTAGCAGTAGCCTGCATGCTAATTGCACAAGGCCCCCTGTCGTCACATCATTTACATGGCCAGCTTGATTCCGAATTTAATCTGCTTGAAGGGTTTGTATTTCATGCTCACATTAAATTCAAACACCCTGTGAGATTTAATAAAGTGTGTGTGCGACAAAGACAAAGGAAAATACTGTGTGTTGTGATGTGAATATACTTTGTTTATGTTTTGGTTGCATAATTTATATGCTAGTACCCCCCCAGCATTAGGGTTGCTTTCCTGTATGTGGATTAAATGAAGAATTGGAATGGAGTGATGTAGAGCAAAAGGGGACTCGGTTCACATCTGCATGCTGGTTATAAATAAATAAAAATCCAAAATAATTTGGAATAATACAATTAAAATCAAAATTAAATCTCAGGAAGTTCAATTAAATCGTGAATGATGCCAGTTTTCATGCATTGTTCCAGTTTTCAGGAATATAACCCACTCCCCAGCAGAGACCTGTTGGTGATTACTGTGTCTGAGATTTGCTTTCCTTTCACAGGGAAATGTTTGTGCCATAAAAAGGTGTTTCTTCTTTGGTCCCATGGTCTCTCTCTTACACACACACACACGATTTCTCTCTTTTTCTTTCTCTCTTCTTGCTCTGTGCACAGTGGTAGAGGTAGTCAGGGCAGCTGACAGCTGTTCACAGCAAGCTCACAGCAGGCTCAGCTTCAGCAGAATAATAAAGCCATTGTGGCTATGTCCAAATTCCTCACCCTGCGCCGGCATACAGAAGAATACTGCCCACTGTTTAGAGCCCTGCCCTGCCGCAGCGTTCAGCGAGGGTGCAAACTCTTCTACCGAACTGGGATGTTGATGTTGGACGACCCTGTAAAGGTTGGACAGAGGGGAACGAGAGGAAGTTGCCCTTGTCAGGGTCTATATACTATCTTGCTTATGTAAGCCATGCACAATTCGAGGACTACGTAAGTTCAATGGCTAGTATAGCCAGCCGTAGTGCGTGTTCCATGGCATTCCCGGGAATGCTTCAGTGTCCAAATCCAGAACTTTTTGTTCTCATCCTCCTGTCACTTCCCTTTATAGAGTTCGGGGAAAGCTCATGTTGACTTTCACCTGAACCTATGGAACGCTGCTCAGTCCGCTGAGGACAGTGCACGTCAACACTGACAGCTCAAAACTGAAATAGCTACACTCATTAACTCCCGGAAAAAAAAAGTGGCAGCGTTCAGAAGCCTGGCTTATTTATCGCAGCCGTGTGCCATCTGCATGCCATATTGTGCTTCAAGATTTTACAGTGCTGCGCCTGTCTTTCTGCCTTCCTTATTTCAATAGATGCAGTTGGCAACAGTGGGCTGCCAATATCAACCCAATTATAAATATTTATAATCTGCACATTAAAAAAATCCTGTCAATCACAAAGACAAGGACAGATAAGCTTAGAGTATATCCGGGAGGCAATTTGCATGCCACAGAACTTGTGATGCATTCTGTTTTTTAGTACTTTGCATGCAAGCCTCTTTTTTCTCCCAGATTAAATATAGAAGTTTTGTTCCCAGAGAGCCTGACTTATTTTCTTGTTCTCTGAATGTTGATGCCACGCTGGTGGTGATTCATTATTGAAGGAGAAAATCATTTTAACATGGCTCAAGTTTGTTATGTGTGCTTTGCGCTTGTCATGCATTTTGCATGGCTCTGTTGTCAGTGCTGTGAAACGGCCCTCATGTTGAGTTTGTAGGAGTATCTGTCCTCAAACAAAGGACTTTCAATGTGAAGTCACTGGAAGACAAAATGGTGATAAAATCTCAGGCCACTTTATCATAGAATGACATGAAGACTGGATCAGTAGTTTTTGTTAGTAGTAAGTTGAGCAACTTCTCATGTGCTCAGCTCACTCTGATATAACTGTATAGACATCTTGACCAGTGTTACAGTCACTTGCATCATTACGCGATGAGTCTGAGCAGTAAAGGGCTAATATATTTGATAATAAACACAAGCAGCCAAAATAAGCATAGCCATCTGGGCTTTTCTCTGTCCTTCTCTATATATAGATATGTATTTAACAAGGGCAGCATGGTGGCACAGCAGGTAGAATTGCCACCTCACAGCTCCAGGGGCTCTGGTTCATATTTGATCACAGGGTGCCTGTAAAAATTTTTCATGGTCTTCTCATGCACATGTGGGTTTCCTCCCATGCTTGTAGTTGGATTACTGACTCTAAAATGCCCCTAGGTGTGAATGAGTGTTTGAATATGCTGCTCTGTGATCGGCCAGTATCAATCCATGCTTTCTATTCCCACCTTAAGCCCAGTGCACAATAATGTGATGGTTCACATGCTTCTGTACATCCACTACATGGGAGTTCAAATGCATTTTAAGCATGATATATGAATGGCGAAAGCAGAAGCGGCTCTTCTTGGTGCATTCGGTGATGATTTCATGCTTTGCCGATGAAAATTAGGCCCGTGTGCGTCGCTGAATGAAGCTGTGAGGGGGGCTGTTTTTGCCTCAGGACACTCCACCCCAACAACAAGAAACTAGAGCGAGGGAAGCGAAGGCGCCGCCTGCTAATGCACTCTAAACAAGATGATGAGTGCATGGAATCCCCTTGTGGAGCTTCTGCTAGCTTCAAAAACATCTTTAGAGTTCGTTTTCTTTTTCCCCTTTCACTACTCTTATGGAGTGGTGTAAACCACAGTTATGTGTCAGTCTTTTTAAACAGGCTCCAAGCATTTCCTGTGCCTCTGTGGTGATTTGACTGGCACGTCATTTGCATTCGCTTTGGCCAATGAAGCACTAAGGATAAAGTACTTAAAATACTTCAGGCACTTCTGCTCAATTGCTTAGATGTTTTCGAAGTGTGTGTGTGTCAAGAGGGCTAGAAAGTTATGAAATTGGTATTTCTCTAAGTATTTGACCTAGAGGAATTCTTTAACCACTGTAGTATGTCTGATCAGATATATGTCGGTGTGTGTTATATATGTCCAATATAAATACAGTATGTCCAAAATCTTCTATAGGCGTTTCATGGAGTTGAGATCTGGTCACTTTGAAGGATAAAAAGCATATGATTGATGTAATTTTTCCCCAAACCATTTAATGAACCCTCTTGCCCTGAAAAATGGGGGCATCCTTTCACAAACGACTCCCATCAGGATAGAAATGTTTCATCATCAGATAATGATGAAGCATTTCTGGTCAGTCAGAAGAGCTCTGAAGTCACTCTTTATTCTAAGAGCTCAATCAGATATGGAGTTAAAATGAATCCAGGCTTATTCAGTTACAAATATCACTGATTAGCTTTTAGTATTTAGTATTTAGTAATATATCAATAAAAGGAAAGTAGATTATATAATACTGACTTTAGCTAAGGCTAAATGAACACTGTTTATAATATTCAGGGTCATGTAAATTTGGCTTTGGAAACTTTAACTGACACTACAGTTAGTTGAGGGCAGGTTGCATTATTTCTTCTTTCTCTTCTTCTTTTTCTTTCAGCTGCCTCTACATCTGCCTCTTTCAAACCAACTATCTGCATGTCTTCCTTCACCACATCCAAAAAACTCCTCCTTGGTCTTCCTCTTCTCCTCCATCCTGGCGAGTCCATCCTCAGCATTCTCCTACCGATATACCCCATGTCCCTCCTCTGCACATGTTTGAACCATCTCAATCACCCCACCCTCACTTTGTCCTACATGCGCTGTCCCTCTAATAAACTCGTTTCTAATCCTGTCCATCGTCGTCACTCCTAATGAAAACCTCAACATCTTCAGCTCTGCTACCTCCAGCTCCACCTCCTGTCTTTTACTCAATGCCTTTGTCTCTAAACCAGACAACATCTCAGGTCTCATCACAGTCCTATAAACTTTCCCTTTCACTCTCACAGATACTCTTCTATCACAAATCACTCCTGCTATCACTCTTCTCCACCCACTCCACCCTGCCTGCACACTTTTTTTCACTTCATTATTTACATACAATAATTGAGGGGAATTTGCATTTTAAAGTAATCTGCAATTTAGCATATTTTACTATTATTCATATTTCATAGATTAACTTAACAAACATGTTCCAGCGTGACACAGTGAGGTCCATGAAGACTTTGCCAAGGATGATGTGGAAGAACACGAGAGACCTGACCATCACCACATGTTTGGGTCACTAACACCTTCTTATTATCAATTAGTGTCATTATGTTTGTGATGAACCACACGTTCAGAACGGATATGGATACATACATGCCTTTATGGAGTGGACTGTACTCTTTACATTAACTATGACCGTACAACTTTATCTATACCTACTTTCTCCTTAGACCTGTACTCAATCAACCAGTCTGCTTTCAATACAGAGTTTTTAGTCTAGTAGTGTGTTTGTGTGTGTGTTTGTGTGTGTGTGTGTGTGTGTGTGTGTGTGTTTCACATACATTTGCACAACTAGTGCTGCTTACAGCATCTTGCACAGCAATAGAGGAGTGCAGGAAAGGAGAGAGAAAGTCATGAAGTAAAGCACTGGCCTGTCACAGAGTCTGTCATTCCACTCTCTCTCTCTCTCTCTCTCTCTCTCTCTCTCTCTCTCTCTCTCGCTCTCTCTGTTTCTTCCTTTCTGCTTTTCTCTCTGTCTATCTCAGCATCCTGAAGGTAACGGCCATTATACACCTCAAACAGTCCCCATCCTTGGTCGGAGAGGAATAATGATTGCTGGTGTGATAGCGACTCTCCATCCTTTCCTTCTCCCTTGCTAGGTTTTTCACCTTCCTTTAATTTGTGCACAGACTGCCGGACTTGAAGTAGAGCAGCTCAATCACTCACTTTACCAGTGATCTCTCCTTACCACTCCACATGTCCCCTTAGCATGGGCTGAAATCTTAACCTAAACATGCATACGCAATCTCTATTTTGTGTGTATATAATATGGGGTATAAATATAATATTGTAATATATTATAATATATGAGATATACAATGATAAAGCACTAACAATGAGTCTTTTGATGCGCAGATGATAAATATATATGTGTGTGTGTGTGTGTGTGTGTGTGTGTGTGTGTGTGTGTACAGTATATGTATGCATCTAACGGAATTTCACATTGACATTGTATTGGGAGACCATTTATAACTCCACAAGGAGCTAAAAAAGTTATTTTGCGTAAAAATGCCCAAAAAGTTCCCGGTGTTGATGGAAAGTCATTTCTAACCATGTGAAATACTGACTTCTCTCTTAATAGATCTCTATTCATTTTCAAATGAGTTGATTAGCCAGCACAATGTCAGTGGATTCAGGGGCCCATTACACATTTATGACAGTCAATTACAGTACATTTACAATCCAAATGAAATTTCATGAGGGTTGATATTTAAAAAGCCGTGTGTGCATCTGGCGCTCTTGACTCCTCCTTGTGTGCTGTGACAATTGTATCACATCAGCGCCCCCTGCGGTCAGTCACGGTACTGCAGGGAGGAAGGTGCCTGCACTCATGGTACGTGTATTTAAACAGTCCCCAACTTAATGTTTGTTTATAATTGATGCCATTGTTGGTGCTTTTTGTGATTGCGCAGATACATTAGGTTTAAATAAACAATACAGGGTTGTGAAGTGGAAATCACTCAGAGCTGGAGTATTTGTCATGTCTGAGTTGTTTAGGGTGTTTATATCAGCTGTCAGGCACTTTAGTTGAGGCGTAAGTTCAGCATGGGTGGTGCATGGTTTTTCTGTGACACTGACTGACTCTGACTTTTGTCTAAAACCCTTAGTGCCCCCTGTAAAGAGTTTACTTTGTGATGACACACATTGATACAATTAGGGTGATTTCTTACATTTTATTACTTTTTTCTTTGAGTGTAATCCGATCTTTAAGTGGAGACGTGAAGCAGCTCGGCCTCATACTCGGTCTGCTCATCCCACAGCCCTCTCCTTCTAAATTATTCATCATCCAATCAATCATCTTCTCTTTGTTTTGGACCCCAGTGCATGAGATGAAACGTCAGGCTGCCAAACCTGTTTTTCTTTATCTGAGCTCTGAAAACATAACCAGGCAAGATTACACTCTTCCCCCAAAACACACATCAGCGCTTCTCACAGGGAAATAAGCACACACGTGCACACACATACAAATAAAAACAATGTACACAAGGACGTGTCCATTTTCTCACCTTGTTTTTATCAGTCGATTACTTAATGGAAGTGTTGGAGCATTATTGCAGGCTTATTCGCATGCGTCTGATGTGCTTGGAATCTCACATTACTGTTAGGTGGTCAAATTTCCTTTCCTTTCATTTGCATAACTTTAGATACTTAAAATACTTAGTATTTAAATGCAGTCATGCAATAATTAGACTATAATTTTATACTGCCACGAACAAAGCTTACATTAGCAGTAAAAACTGACTTTTCTTTTTTTTCTTGAATAGAGGTGTCAGAAAAGGACTTTTTCAATAGTATCGAGACCGCCACCTTTAATCATGGCTTTAAGCTCGAAGGGAAAAAAAATCGGTGAAAAGAATATGTAGACATTGACGAATCAGGTAAAATTTTTTCTTTGCAATCAAATGTAATACAATACAATATCGTCAACACTCGGTGAAATAAACAAACAATACACGACAATAAACAAGTGATCATAGATCGACTATCCACCTTATTGTCAGTGTATACAAGCAGCAGGAGTAATCACATTATCACACTTAGAAACAATAACTGCAATTCCCCTTTTTTACTATATGACTTCGACTTCATTATCTGGCATGCTTTAAAATAGCACTTTTGCCAAATGAACTTGAAGTTGCCTAATTGTAGTGATTATATCCATATACAGTTGTAGAGGCAAGTAATAATTATGATGCTGTCTCTCACCTAAGAAAATACCATGAAAATATTTTTTGACCTCTGCAGGGTGAAATATTATGTTTACAGGAAACTGTCACCAGTGGAGCTTGACTAAGTGTGTTTTTTTGTTTGTTTGTTTTGTGTTTGTTTTGATGCGGCACAAGAAAATTGTATATCAGTTCCAGATCAGTTCAAGGTCATTTAAAATGTCATCTCCAATTATTATGGCAATTTATATATACACACATGCCACATTATCATACAATGTTTAGATTTTTGGAAATAAGTGAACGGGCAGGGTTCTGTTGTAAGTTGCTCAATCAACTGCATGAAATGCTGCTGCTACATTAATAAACAAGGTCACAGGAGCACGCGTCGGTTCCTATACTAAATAACCTCTCATTTAGTTTCGCTGTCATCTGAACATGAAATATTTACAAATGTCACTCAGTGAAATTAATTTCCTCCTTCTCCCATACTTCTTGTTTGTATATTTGTCTAAAGTCACTTTTATTCTTAAACTGACTCAGACTGATTGTAACAACTGACACTTGCTCTCAGATAGCACTCTATTCAGGGCATTACGCAAACATACTTATGGGTGCAACGTATTTTAGGAGGAAACCAGAGATCCCAGAGGAAATCCACATAGACACAGGGAGAACACAGACAGTAACCTGAGATCAGGATTGATCTGGGGACCCTGGGCAGCAAAGCAAAACTATTTGCAGTCTGCTTTACATTACTCTAGGTCCTCTTTTTGGTCTTAATGCAATGTGCTGTGTCATAATTTAGACACAACACAAAAACTCAGACGCCACTAAAACATTGTGGCGGCTTTAGGGTCATTGATAAAGTTATGCATCTGAATACTAAATCTAACCCAGATAAGCTCTATCCCTATTTTCATTTCTATATCTATTACATGGCCAAAAATATGTGGACACCTGACATAATGCACGTATGTGGTTCTTCCCTAAACTGATGCCATGTTGGATTATGGGTTCCATCACTACAACTAAGGAGTATGCATGACAATGCATGAACCAGCCGGTATTGCCCTTGTGCCCTTGTGCCCAAAGTGAGCCCCATAAAGACATGACATGTTATGGTTGATGTGAAAGAACTTGAGTGTCCTTCACAGAGACCTAAACTCAACCCCACTGAACATCTTTAGGGTGAAATGGAATGCTGACATTATATCATAGACCTCCACACCTGACATCAGTGCCTGATTTTTCACTTCTGCTTTCGTGGATGAATAATAATAAATCCCTACACCCACACGCCATAATATAGTTGAAAGGCTTCCAGAAAGTGGAGATTATTACAAGAGCAAAGGGGACTAAATCCAGAATAGGATGTTCAACAAGTATATGTGTGTGATGCTACATATAATTTTTTCCATAAAGTGCATATGCTCATTACGAAGGGGGAAATAAATGGATAGATGAATGGAGGCATGGACTTTATTGATCTCAGAAAGGAAATTTGGGAATAGCTGTAAAACCCTACTCATAAGAAACTTTTAATATCCTCTCTTTTATTATTTAATGAAAATTATATAATAATTGTTAGTATAAAATTTTAAAATTGAAAATAATATATGGAGTTTCAGTGTCATTTAAATTTGTGAACATTTGTAAATATTGTGAAAACTCCTAATAGTATTTATACAGTACTTTTCTCGCTCTTCGCTGCCGTGTGTATGTGTAACACAAGGATTAATCAACAAAAAATGAGCCTCACTTACATTATTATTTGCACTGCCTACCTTTGCATACCCTGTGCAAACTGTCAAATTAATTATAGTTAATGTCTTTATCTTTATTTATTATTTTATTTGTATAGTTTTACACTTTTCATATTTATTATTTAAGATATTTGGCAATGAAGATGATTCTGATTCCGATTCTAATAGCAAATTATCTGGTATTGCTAACAAACGCAATCTCCAGTTCTCACACTGCAATGTTCAATCAGAGAATCTTTGAAAATGTATACCTGCGTCGACAAGCCGAATCACCGAACATGATTTCTGTCAGGCAAATAAATCCTCTTATCCTCTCCGCTCACCTTGCGTGTGTTCCTGCTCTCAGTGGCACACAGACGATCAGTAGCACACTTGTGTTTGTTAGCTGGGTATTAGCATTAGTTTCTTTCACCACGTTAAATCATGAGGCCCTTTTTTCTCCTTTCAGCACTTTTAAATGGCATGTCACTGCAGGCTATTCTAAAAGCAGCACAGGCCTCTGATCTCCCAGCTGTAACATCGTGGCTCGCTTAGCTCGTGTGAAGGGCCTGTGTCTGCCTCTAAGCTTGTGCGGGAGTGGAGCCTTAATAGGGGGAAATGTCTTGGACAACTGATTTGAAGATATTTTTCTTCATGCGCTGAGAGCACGGCAGGTGACGCGGCGTCTTCCTCTTTTGATGTAGAACAACACAGAAGCACTACTTACGATAGCTACAGAACACGCAAGAGTGAGATCGTCTTATTCTTGCCTCCTGTTCGAGCTACATCAGAGGGGCTGACATCTATAATGGTAAGGAAAGACAAGTGTTTGAAACCGAATTCAAGTGCGCATGGAAGTGTCAGGATTTACAGCAGGCCCCTTTTTCCTGTCCCCTCCACCCTTTCTTTCCACTTCTCATTTTCTTTAATAAGATTGTTTAAACCAAGCATGTCTATATGAACTCCGCAGGAGGAACCATGAAAGGATGCTGCCAAACCCATAATGAAAATATTCTACTCTAAAAGCCTGGCTCGGGGGGTTGTTCATGTGTGCTTGTGTGTTTTTTGTTAATGGCCAGAAACACAAGGAAAACTGGAAATGATCATTTCTACATATTCTATACTGTATAGACATTTTCCGTATAAATATAGGGTTCTCTGCTGTAAGAAACGAATCAACGACAATGTGGAATGACGTGGGTTTAATAACTTAAATTAACTTCTCAATAATCAGCACTTTCTTTTTGTGTTTTATTCTTTCTTTATTCACAGAAATGCAATTTGAAAGCTATTTTTTTGTTTACTAAAGAAAGAAAAATACTTTTTCTTGTTTGTATTTACATTATATGGACAAACGTATTGGGACACTTGAATTTTGCAGCCATATGGGGTTTCTTCCCAAACTGTAACTACAATGTTGGAGGCACACAATTGGTTGCTTTGGATGCAGTAGCATGGAAATATTTTCTTCATTGGATTACCGGACCCAAACCCCTTACCATTGCAATGCCCCTGTGCACAAAATACATGGGTTGGAGTGGAAGATCTTGAGTGTCCTGTCATGGAGCTTTGACCTCAACCCTACTGAACACCCTTGGGATGAACACTAAAGTACAACCCTGGTCTCGTTCACCTACATCAGCACATAACTTGACTAAAACTCCTGTGGCTGAATGAGTACAAATCTCCACAAGCACACTCCAAAATCTGGAGAAACATGTTTCCAGAAGAGTGGATGTTATGATAACAGCAAACGGGGACTAAATGTGAAATGGTATGTTCAAAAAGCATAGTTCAATGTAATGATCAGGTGTCTATTTACATTTACGGAATTTGGCAGACAACTTTATTCAGTGTGGCTTACAATTATTTATTCAACTGAGCAGTTATGTGTTAAGGGCCTTGATCAAGGGCCCAGGAGCATGGCCCTTGGTGGTGCTGGGATTTGAACTCACAATCTTTTGATCAGAAGTCTAAATGCTACTACTTCCGCACAAACATTTGTCCATAGTGTTGTGGAATGTATGAGTAACCAATTTGACTTTTAGATCGTTTGCGATATTTTACATTCCTCTCTTTCCAGAAACCTTCCTGTGCCAAATAAATGAACATTGAGTATTTCAAAGCACAGACTCTTAAATCATGTCTCATAAAAGCTATAAACATTTCCTTTCCAAAGTTTGACATATCATTGATTTAAAGGTTATTGTTTAATAACATCATGATTTTAATTGATTTATTATTAGTGCTGATCTGCTTTTCAAATCTGGGTGAATGAGTTGTTACTACTGGGCTTTATAGTGTGTTTGAGAGCTGCTGTAATAGAAAATGAATCAACTCCACTTTAATCTGTCAGCATCAAGTATACAAACAGCACTGTGGTGCAATAAATTGTTCATAAAATACTTCGACTAGGCAGAAAAACCCCCACTGTGCTATAAAATGATCACATGATCAGTTTTGCATTGTTTTACTGCTGAGTCTTAGACCACTTCTCTTCTCTTCTGCCTCCCGCATTAACTCTTTTCACAGCTGTGGGATGGACAGAGCTGCTCTGAAATATTGTCCACGGAGCAAACCGGATGTCTCGGGCTGATAAATAGCAGCAGTGGTGAGGACACATTAGCCATAAACGGTACAGGCAGCTGTTAAAAGAAAAAACAGCTTTATTTCCCCGGCCCTGGCAGATACATTACTGTGACGGACACAGCACTCGGAGTAAATAAAACACAGTGCAACATAAAGCCGGCTGGCAGAGAGGGAAAGGGGGGTTTGGGGGGGTTAGAGGAGAGAAGACTGTGTCAGGTGGAGAGCTGAAGCATCACCCTGAGCGCTGTAATCATGCCCCCTAGGGCTCTGCCCCGAACGCTTCCTGTGTGAATGAGCAAATTTTCTCACCCCGCCGTTTGTCATTCACTAACACCTCCCTCTCGCGTACAGTATACACACAAACACACAGAGTGACAGTCTTCAGTGCAATACACATAGCAGTACTTACACCTCAGCTTGTTCACATCATGGAGTAACTGTGGGGGGAAATCAGTCTTGTGAGGTGTGTTGTGTTCAAATACAGTGTGTGTGTGTGTGTGTGTGTGTGTGTGTGTGTGTGTGTGTGTGTGCTGTGGCAGAGAGAGAGAGAGAGAGAGAACTAAAAAATAATGCTTAGCCAGTAAAAATACCTGACTAAATAATCAGGCGAATATTATAGAATGTAACATGTATTTTGAATGCAGTAAAACATTATAGGGAATGCTGATACAGGAAAGCAGATGTGAGATGTGGCCTGATTTAAATGGGAAGTTGATTATTTTTCCTTCCAGCATGTCCCAGACTGTTTTTTGATTTAATACCGCAGCTATTCAGAGACTAATGATTATTTTTCATACCAACAAGTTTTGATACTTTTATAGACACTGTATTTTTGGAGAACATTCAAGCAACAAATGATAAGGTACAGATAGAACTCAAACAGCTGTAAATATCTGGTCTTTTAACTCCTCTCTACACTCATTTCTGTCTGCAAAAGATAATAATGCATCATGTCACATGAAGGAGAAAACACAAACCGTAAAATCTGTTCCAGAAAACGAATCAATATTTGGAAATTGAGAATGCAGCAGCACTGTTGGTATAACTAGTTCAAGTTCAAAACAGTAGGTGTAGTTCTTGTTGTCTTGAGTGGATGGTGCATTAGCGTTTGGTGGCAAGGTTTTAGGATAATTGAGATCGAAAATATTTCCGCGGTGAATGTGAATTTGAACATAAACGGAAAATTACGAGCCTTGATTCTGTTTGAATTTCATCAGCTTTGTTTTAATTAACCTTTTTGTATAATCAAGCACGTGCTACCAAACGAAGCAAATAATTAAGGTGCTGGCTTAATTTGCAATTTGCCCAATTTCTTCTTTACTTTTACATGTTTCTCACTTTGTGGATAAAAAGAGAAATTATTTAACAGTAATGACCCTAATGAACAGGAGCCCAGAGCACGGTGAGTGGAGTTCTGTGGAGGAAGCGTGTGCAGAGAGTGAGCACAGACATGGCAGTGTGTGTCCCAGAGGAGTCCTCAGTGTGAGTGTGTCTGGGTGTGTGTGTGTGTCTGGAGCTCTCTTGGAGGAGAAGCTGATAGGGCTTGCAAGACCAGCATGGAGAATCTCCACATGGCGAGGCCTGCCCCAGTGCACACTCGCGTCGAGAAGACAGGATGTGCTGAATGTCATTACTGAGCGGGGACTGCCCATGCTAGAGGAATACTTGTTAAAATTCTTCTCGTCCCTCAAGCTTCTATTGCACTCGTGTCTGAGCCATGCTGGGGTCAAGCCTACTGATATGTAGAGGGGGGCATTTGGCTGACACAGGAATGTATGCTGAACTGTGCAGATGTATAGGGTTTATAGGGGTGTAATATACCTATCAGATGGTATTTAAAAATCTTTGATGTACAGGACAGACACCATATGGCTCAGTGGCACATTTGACCCCAGTGTGAGATCTCATCTGGTAGTACCACAGTCTCTCTTTCTCTCTCTCTCTCTCTCTCTCTCTCTCGCTCTCTCTCTCTTTAGCTTCATCATAGGTCTCATGGGCTCTGCTCCTCAGGACAGACGTTTTCCTGCCACAAAACTGAACGCCTCACTGCTTTCTCAATCATTCATGTGACAGTTAGCAGCCTACGGTGCCTAATGATTTTCTGTCATGTTCGACCTGAAGACTAACCGAGTATTAAATAGCAGCACAGGATGGACACATCATCTACAAAAATGCTCTCGTTGCCAGATCCATTACAGCACAACTGATATCTCAAACTATCATAATTATATCGACTTCCTCTCTTGTAAATCTGAATTTTTTTTATTTCCACTCAGACCAATGAGGCTTTGATTTAGTGCAGTGCACAATTTAAAAGAGCACTCCTCTGGAGTAAGATGAAGTGTATTACAAATGATGTCCTTGAACACAAATATAATAAATAAAAAGTTCTGAGTATTTGGGTGGAAACTTTTGGAATCAGAGTGACATTACTTGCCCCCAGAGGAACCTTACTGGATTATTAAGGCAAAGCCCAAGCCTGCAAGAAACAGCATCACCCAAAGCAATGCACTAAGCATTGAAGTCCCGGTATAGCTTATTCATTTCAGCACCGACTGCACGAGAGGCTTCCTGCACATCAACATTGTTTTCTGGGCTCGTGTCTCTACAGGCACAGTGCCGCTGGAGTGGCATGAGTATTTATTATTCAAACACCTGTGTTCCTGTATTCTGTTTTTGGAGCCGGGGAGGTGCAGAGGTCTGTGTTTGGTGTTTGGACATGTTCAGCTGTCTCTCTGTCACTGACAGCTTCACATCAAACCTGCCAGGGCCAGGAATTCCCCCATTAGCCCTAGAGCTGTATAGTGCAGCGCGCTCCACTGCGGAGAACAAAACTTCTGTTTGCATGTGCAACTTGTCTGCTCTGGAGAGGGCCTTGATTATAGAAGCAATTAAACGGAGAGTATAATCACATTTCGGGGATTGTGTATTTGTTAGGGAAAGAAAGGAGCGGATTATTGCTTATCTTGGAAAAAAAGCTGTCCAGGGGCTGTCACACTGCTACAGGGGAATAACAACAGTTACGGCTGAAAAATGTCACTCCATGGCTGTTTTTCTTTTTCTTCCTGTCTCAGGCATACACACATATACTCACACTTACACACTCTCACAGATACACACATACACACGTTAAAAAGAATCCAGCTCTCTTTTCAGCACATATGTCTCCATCCTCTAGCCTATGATTCGTGGAGGTGAAGCTTCACTTCACTTTGTATGCAATATTCATATGCTGTCTGGAAATGAGGCTTAAAGGTCTGGTCACCTGAAAGCCTTGGCAATCAGCGATCACCTCGTGTCCATATGAAAGAAAATGGAAAAAAAATAAAACGAATCACTCCTTTCTACGCTAGGAGTCGGCTGTGAACAGACTTTTTGATGAGTGACAGTCTCAGTCATCCGCATGTGTTTTATGTGTGGAGCTCATTAATAAAGGAGAGAGAGAGAGAGAGAGAGAGAGAGAATATAAACTCAGAGGAAAGAGAGGAGTAACTCTGCCATGGAACATATATAGATAAGTACATACATTGATGTGTTAGTGTGGAATTTTAAATGTCAGGTGCAGTTCCCTTCTTACTCAAAGAGAACGTCATCATGATTGAAAAACAGTATCATATTTATATGCGAATAAGTTATGTTTTTCTTTCTAACATTTATATATGAAATAAACAATTCATTGTTCAAACAAAATCATTTTTGTTTTCGCTCAAGTTTAAGTAATGGAATAATGAGGGTACTTCCCTTCATTTCAAATATTTCAATTGACAAACGATTTTTATGAACAGTAACGTTTTTGAGGTGTGTACAAAAATGATCTTTGTCAGTTTTCCTTTTAGTTATTCTTTAAATAAACATGTGAACAACAAAGTAATTCTTATGAAGGTTTTGCCTTCAGCTGGGCAGCAACTACACTATATGGCCAAATGTTATATGTCCAATAATATGCAGTTCTTTCAAAAACTGTTACTCCAGTTAAAGGCACACAGTTGTATTTTATTTTAATTATAAAATGTTACATTGTAAAGCATGTCTTTGGATGTGGTAGTATTACATTTTCTCTTCACTTAAAACTAGGAGACCCAAACCTGTCCCAGCATAACACCTGTGCACAAAGCCTGCTCCATGAACACCTGATTTAAATGGGTTGAGGTAAATAATCTTAAGTGGCCTGCTATAGAGACCTTAACTCTAATGACACCTTTGGGTAGAATTAAAATGCTGACTGCACCCCAGGCCCCCCAGGAATGAGCACAAATCTCCACCAACCTAAATCTCCACAAGCGCAAAAGTGGAACATCTCCCCAGAAAAATGCAGCAAATGAGGATTAAATGGTGAATGAGATGTTCAAAAAGCATATTCTCTGTCTGGTGTCCACAAACTTTTGGCGATATAGAATAAAAACCCTGGGAGAACATGAACAGAAATTCTGCTCAGACAGTATCAGAAGCTCAGGTTTGAATCAGGGTTTCAGGAGCAGTAGAGTGCTACCCACTTCCACTCATGCTACCTTAATGTGTTGTTCTTTAATGAATAAATAACTGTGGTGGAAAAGAGGGAAAAAAACACTTCAGGGCATGCTGTTATAGATAAATACCCAACTTTGTGACAGTGGCAGTGGCAGTGGGCTAGTGCTTCATGTCACGCTGCCTCACACCACCCTACCAGTAATACACTATATGGACAAAAGTATTGAGACACCGGAAATTCCCAGCCATGTATGATTCTTTCCCAAACCGGTATCACAAAACTGAAGGCACACTATTGTATAGGATGTCTTTGGATGCAGTAGCATGAAATTTTCCCTTCACTTAAACTAGGAGACCCAAACCTGTTCCAGCATTACTATGCCCCTGTACACAAAGCAAACTCCATTAAGATATGCTTATTATGGGTTGGAGTGGAAGATCTCCTGCTATAGAGCTCTGACCTCAACCCTATTAAACACCTTTGTTATGAATTGAAACATTGATGGCACTCCAGACCTCCTCGCCTCACCTACTGTACATCAGTACCTGACTTCACTAACACCATTGTGTTTGAATGAGCACAGATTTCCACAGGCACACTCCAAAATCTACTGAAACATCTTCCCAGAAGTTTATTGTGTGATGCTCAAAAAGCACATACCTTACTTATGACCAGGTGTCTGCAAACATTTGGCAATATAGTGTATTAACCTATAACAGTCCTTCTCCAAATGTTTTGTGTGTTACATATGCTACAGATACAGGCGACAGTGTTAAAGAAAAACAAATCAAATATATATGGCAGCACTGTAAGACTGTGTTTTTTCAGTGTGATGTGTTCTGGTGAAATAAAAAAAAAAAAATGCATATTCATAAAACCCTGAGGATTGTGGCTCTGTTAGCTCCGCATAACAAATCACACACAGCGTAAACCTGTTTGTGTTTAGAGAACAGATTAAATGTGTTAAATGTAAAATTCTGTAAATGCATAAAATATTCATTTTATTAATCGCAGCGCAGTTGATGATGAGTTTCATGAAAAACAGCCCTTAAAAGCTCTGTTGTAGCTCAATAGGTCAATGCGATGGTCATGATTTTGAATCCCAGCCTAAACAAGCTGCCACTACTCGGCCCCTGAGCATGGCCCTTACCCCTTTAGCTGCTCTGTTGTATAAATAAGATCATTGTGAGTTGCTCTAGATAAGGGCATCTGTCAAATACCGTAAATTCAAATGTAAAATGCTTGAAGTGGAAATGTAACATATATACTTTCCATCCACATCTGTTCAAAAAATCACCTCGTCTGGTCCTCAGCCATTTCCTGAATACTATTCACTATTACAGTTGCCACATCTTGGTTATCTCTCATGGTGTCTTAGATTCAGGTGGCGTTCTGTGGTTAGTGTAATTGATATGATCTTTGCTTGTTACCCTATTACACACTCCTTTCTCCCAGTGCTGCTTTCTGTCCTGCTATCCTTCATTTTATTTTTCTGATATTCGTCCCTGTCCCTATGTCTCCAGCACATTTATTTCTTTTAAGAAACCCATCATCCATTGGGGTACATCAGAGGAGATTTGTATTAGTCTTAATCAGCACAAGATAAATATTTTTTTCTTTATAAATTCTTTAAGCCCACAAGCCATAAATCATAAATCTCATGCTTATCTTTTTTTATCTATGGAAAAAAACACTAATGGACCTGCATGTCACTCTGTTTAGTGAATAATTAACAGTTGCTCGGTGTGCATTATTTATCTCCTGGTTGTATTTAATCACTCTTCTGGAGTGACTTCGGTTAATAAATACTATGCTTAATAAGTACTATTTATGTTTCAGCATTTAAAGTAGGTCTTATTTACATGGAATGCTATTGAAATACACTATACAGACAAAAGTTTGTGGACAACAGATCATAAGAGCTGTATGTGCTTTTTGAACATCCCATTCCAAATTTAGTTTACTATTTTCAACTACTGACTATTATGTGTGTATTTTGAAAATCATTTTGGACTAGCTTTAAGGTCTAACTACAACAGTATCCGGATGACAGTCGATTCTGTTTAGTAAACCAGGTAGGGCAAGGCTGAATTAGAGCAGCTGGAGCCTCCCTTCAGGTCCTGCTCCCCAGTGTATGGTGAATTTGTACATTTGTGGTTTCATAGTACAATTCAGTAATGAAGAATTGAACAGTGGTTCATTTGGAATAGAGTTGACTGACCATTTCCATAAGTATCCATACACGAAAAAAAAAATGTAAATACGTCCCCCTTAGCTTGAAAGGTTTTTAGTAAAAACTGTGCACAATTTGGGTCTGTCTCACTAAGAGACATCCTCTGTCTGGGTCCTCACTAGGAGCACACAGGGAAAGTATCAGAGTCTGCATTTGGGTCGCTTGGTGGGAGAAAAATTATTATTATTTTTTTCTCCTACCCATCTTGGCATTGAGACAAAGACATCCTATTCCTCACGCATAGTTAACCGATTCATTAAACCCAATTGCATAATTATTGTGAGGACTGCCAGCATCCTCTTTTGTTGTTTAATTAGCCAGTTAATGTTGTTAGACTGTGCTGCAAACCATTCATTTGTCTTGCTTAAGCAGCCTCTCTTGCCATAACAGAGGGAAATTGAGTTTGTTATTTACTGTGAACAGAGACTCTGTGATGGTTATTAAATTTTAATAAGCTCCAATTTACACTGTTTGTATGTTCGATGACAGCATAAGACACACCAGTAAGCACTGACCAGCAAACCCAATTTGTTTTTTTCCCCATCAGGTTTTAAATACTTCCACATTGCACATTACACAAACGTGTGTGTGCTGTGGCATTTTGCGCATCACTTTATTGGAAGACGTAGCGGGATGGTATATCAGGTCATATGTGAAGTTGTAGTCACTTATTGATCCTGGCAATATTCCTCAGCACTTAACCTTTACACTAGATGAACAGAATATGAAATCCCTTATGAAGTGTGTACTTTTATGTTCTTTATTTGTGACAGTCCTAATCGATAGCTTCTTTCTCATTAGTTAACTGAGCTCTAATACAGGCCCACTCCTGCTGAAATTCATCTGCTCAGGTCAAACAAAGTACCAGGTGCTAGGCTTGTGCCACATAGATTTATCTCCTATTGCCGTTTTCCATTTTACAATATCTTGATAAACTAGTTAATCGTCCAATATAAATAAAACAGGAAAATAATCATTTGAAAATAAACCATATTAGTGGAAGGAGTCAGACCAACAGGAAGTTATTCTGTTATTTTTTTGTATAGTTCAAAACACCTGCAGCAGTCCTTCCAAATTCACATGTTCATTGCCTTGCATTGATTTGTGGAAAAAATACTGCACTTTTGGTGTATTTTGGAATAAGTAATGACAAAGGTTTTGGGACACCTGACATTTCCAGCAATAGGATGTCTTTGAATGCGGTAGCATTATATTTTCTATTCACTTTTCTTCTCTTCACAAACAGGAGACCCAAACCTGTTCCAGCATGACAATTCTCCCATGTACAACGCCAGTACCATGAATATATGGTTAACATAGGTTGGAGTGGAAGATCTTGAGAGTGGCCTGGGTTAGGGTTAGGGTTAGGGTTAGGGTTAGGTTTAGGGCCTGCTATAGAGCTCTGACCTCAACCCTACTGAACAATTTTTAGATAAAATGGAATGCTGACTTCACCCCAGGCCTGCTTATTCTACATGAGTATCTGACTTTACTAACACATGTGTGACTGTAAATGAGCACAAATCTCCATAACCACATTCCAAAATCAAGTGGAGCATTTTCCCAGAAGAGTGGGGGTTATTATAACATATTTAAAAAGCACATACAGTCTGGTCTGGTGTAAAAATATTCTTTCATATAATGTATAGTGTGGAGTATGGTTGGGTGTGAGTGCTGTTTTGATGCAATAATAAAGTTTGCTATTTGCTATTTTCCTCTGTATCCAGAGTAGACATTAAAAATCCCTGAGGTCCTTGATGAAGAGTAGACATTACTTTCCCAGGCAGAATCAGGCTTGAGGTCTGCCATGGCACTGTTTTTGTTTTTTTTAATTCCCCTTATGCAAGCAAGATGTTGTTAGCTATGCCCTATTAATCACTTCTGTCTGCATCTGTACGTTTGTACACCTCCACCTATATTTCTACTACCTGAGCACGCTCCCACCAACCAAATTACATCCATCTTCTCTGCGCAATCGCCTGACACATTATCTCATTAAAATGTACAAAGAAAACTCCTTCTCTTTATCTGCGATAATCTAATTAGCATCAGGCAGATGGTTTAATAAGCGATATCGCTGCCGTTTAGCCTCCCAGGCGCCCAGGTGGAGAGCTGCCGAGCCTTTCCAGTCCTATCTCTTTTCCCTATGAATGGCTCTCCAGGGCTCACATTATTGCTTCCTCTGCCTGAGGGTAGCACAACTCCCACTTTACAGAAACGAATAAAGAACGGAAGGCAGAGGGATTAAAAACTAGACAGAATTCTAATGATTTTGCCTATTAACCAATTCTAACTAGCTAACAGATGTTAGACTTTGCTTAGTGAATCATAATTTTCATTTATAGCACTTTTTGGTGGACATGTGTGAGTGGGAGGTGCAGGATTGTTTGTCTTGTTCAGGTTGTTATTGGGAATAATGGAGCTTTCGGAATTGCCTACGGCTGAAGATCAATATCATATTATTCAACGGACTCTTTGGTCTCGCAGTGTGTGGCTTTGACTCGTGACTGCAAAGAGCAAAGGAGCGGAGAAAGAGTCAGACCATCATTAAAAGGGGGAAATGTCCAGTGTCCAGATTATATTACAGCAGCATTTTGCTTTTTTTTCCCTGACAGTTCTGCTGGCTGATAATGAGGACTTGCACCCACTGTCCAGACATGAATGCTCAAGTGATGCTGCTGCATCTGGAATCTAGGCAAATAGGAGCATGCCTGGCTGTAAAGTGGAGGGGCAGATACACTCAATTACCTCCCCAACTTTCAGCAGGGCTTTTCCCGTTGACTGGCCGAGGGTAGCTGTAATGAGAGTGGATTTAAAATAAAAAGATGTGCACATCTACAAAGTAAGCCCGTGCAGCCAGCCCTTGGATTGACATTTGGGATGGCCGAGGTCAATGCTGTCGGTGAAGCATCACGCCGGTATGCAGAGCTGCACTGCTGACCATCACTTGCAATTCTAAACCACCTCTTTCCAGCCCAAAAGACCCTTTCCTCAACCAGGTCCTAGTGGCACTTTTTAACCTTTGAGTCTGCTCTCATTATAATCGAAACCTGCATGAAATAGTTTGTACAGGTTAGATGTTGTCAGGCTGTCCATGTTTACATGTTGGAGAAAAGCATAACACATAAGAAATTGCATGTTTGTGGCAGTGCTAATCAGTGTCTGAAAGCCTTTCAATGGAAAAATGATTATTTCTCTATCAACATCATTTAGAGGATCATTAAAGGAGGCCTGTGCAAGCGGCCTCTGGTTAAGGATTAGAATTAGTACTCTCGATGCCAAAGCTACACCACTGCCAGCATGATCTATGGGAACCCCTCTATGGTAATTGCACTCAGCTGTGAATTGGAACAATATCTAATTGTGTGGTGGATTAATTACTGGCATCTGCAGTGTGCATTTTTAGACAAGAATCCCATAAATAACAGCAGGTACATTCACACAGATGGGGATTCTTCCACCAAGCCATCATTTTATCCTGGGAAAACTCTGAATGTCACCAGGCCTGCTCCCATCATGTTTTCATTCTTCCCCGGCTTGTGCTTTATTGGCATAAATAATTACACTGCAATTATTGGCTGTTTTTTTGGAAAACATCAATGTGAATTAAGCGCATTTACACCCAGTGTTGTGTTTTTAAACTCAAACCTTCTTCGAAATCATAAATGTAATTAAAGCTCCAAACCATACACTTAACCTTTAAATGTTTGTTTGTTCCCCTGCAGCACTTTTTCCCTGCTGTTTTACACTTGGTTTAAAATGCGATGGATATTGTGTGCCACTGCTATATGTAGTAAACGCATGCCAGGCTCTTGCAGGTGTGCCGCACGTGACGCCACCACGGAAGCCCAGTGTGTGACTTTGTGCGGCCTTCAGTCAAAACTACAGGTGTGTGTGTGCTTGAGGTTTGCATTAAAAAATATTAACGCCCATATTAATTTTGTATTGACCTTTCTTGGCCGACTCCATCCATGCAGTCTAAACAGTGAGAGGGGCTGCTTTAATTCCCTGCCACTGAAGACACACACGGTGAGCCAGTGATGGCTAATGAAAAAGGCAGTCAAACAGTGAAGCTTTCACAACATATTAAAGCAGCAAGATCAATAGCCTACTTTATAATTATCATCAAACATTCCATACTCCCAGGCCGCACACGTGCCACGCAATAGTATTGGCCGTTTCTGCTTTCGGAGTAAATTAGGACTAAATTATGAGGAGGAAGTAAACTTTTTGAAGTTATTAATGTTTTAAGTTAAACCATTGCAAAAGAAAAAAGAAAAAAAAACTTATGGTTAAAATGTGAATTTACAGATGACACATAAAAGCCTTCTGATTTCCTTAAAGGGTTGTCAGAGTGTATTTTAAACACTGCCTCTATTGTAAAATACATTTTATTATTATAAATTATTGTCGTTGAACCAGACTGCTCGAAGTCTATTAAAACCTAAATGCGGTGTTGTGGAAACATGAAAGGCTGAGGAAAAAAGTAAAAAGAGAACGCATTAACACACATTGTGTTTTTTTTTTTTTCTTGAAAGTTGACTCTGTGCGTAAAGATCACTCAGGAGAAATTACATTTCTGCTTTGATTTAATTAAAGCTAAATATTGGCCAATCATCAGCAGCCGGCCCAGTGGATGCTTGACACTATAATTATCTCCTGAGGTGCTTTGTCTTAACGGCTGCGCTGGAGCATGAAACCAATTCTAGTGCTCACTCGTCAGGGGCGGCGTTTTTTCGGCTCTGTTTGCTCACGCCGTCTTTAAGTCGCTTTTGAAAGGCGCTCCCGGATAAAGGGCCTCGCTTTGTGACTTGCGCTGGCCAGGGATTCAGGGGACGCCAGGCTGTTAATGCTGAAAATAATCACTTGGTTTGGTGGTCTGCGTTTCACAGTTAGGGCCCGGTCTCCAAACCACAATTAGTTTTACATCCAGTTGCGATGGCAGCTAGATGCAAATTTTAGCAGATGTGCCAAGAGGACAAGTACTGTACTGATGTAAGTAGGCAATGAAGCTTTTTGCTATAATGTAACATGTACATGATGCACTGTGTTGCTTTTGATAAAACAGCAATATGACAAGGAGCTACAATCCATCCATACATACATCTACTGTTCACCACTGACTTATTCGCTCTCGCTTTTTCCTTTTCTTTCTTTCTTTCTTTCTTTCTTTCTTTCTTTCTTTCTTTCTTTATTTTCTTTCACTTTTTTTTTTGAATTATTGAAGATTGTCACTGCAGTGACCCATTCCTTGTCAGCAATCTAGTACCTGCAACTATGGCTATGGTAATAAGTGCTCTCTCTCTCTCTCTCTCTCTCTCTCTCTCTCTCTCTCTCTCTCTCTCTCTCTTTACCTATCTATCTCTCTCAGTCGCTCACTCTTTCCCTTCTGTAATTTGTGTTAGTGACGGCAGGTTGATGGCTGAACAGCACTGTGTATTTTGTGTGTGTGTGCGTGTGCGTGTGAGGATGGGCCTTCTCTGTCACTGCCATGTCATTGTGAGGAGCCTGGAGGAGACAAGGCGAGCGTTTTTTCGCCTGGCGCTCTGCAGCTCACAGCTGCGACTTGTCACATTAGTCAACTCAAATTTTAAGAAAATCAACTCTAAACTGAAATTCTCTCGACTCCCACGCCTGTTCCTGTACTGCTTCTAGGCCAACAGCACTCCCCCTCTCTCACTCACACACACACACACACACACACACACACACACACACACACACACACACACACCCTCATGAAACAGACTCCCAAGGGGCACAAGTCATCAATCTTAAATCACTTCCTCGAAACTAATGGCAATCCACTGTGCTGGTCTGCTAAATTGAATTATTAGTGGATTGTCAAAAGCTTTTTTTTTTTTTTATTTTAAGTACTGAGTGGCTTAATTAAAGAAGATTGGTATAAGTCAGTGTGTTGCAACTTTTGATGTATCTGGTCATTTTCCAGAGAGCATCATCTCACTGTGCTGCAAATAACAGATTCATGAGGATAGCTTGTAATATGTATTTCCAAGCAGTTTTTATAAATATATATGTCTGACTATGTGTGTGTGTGTGTGTGTGTGTGTGTGTGTGTGTGTGTGTGTGTGTGTGTGTGTGTGTTCCAAGGTGCTGTTGTGTGTGTGCGACACTTGAAGGTGATGGATGAAAGTTGTCCTCTCCCCAGGCGTAGTGCTGAATTAAAGTAAAAGCTGCTGTTTATTCCCCTGCGCTCCAGCCAGAGAATGGCGTTTGTTAGCGATTGATTTAAGCCGAGGGGGGTCCCAGTGTGAGGGGGAAAAAAAAGCCTGCAATTTCCTCTTGATGGAAAAGATTATTAGATTTGTTTTGTCTCGCTTTTCCTTTGCTCATGTCAGCAAATCAGATCAATGCTCTTCCTTGTCAACATGTGCTCCTTGTTGAGCAGTCAGAGCTAATTTGTCTATGTGCCACTCGCTATTTTTTTTCCTCCTTTTTTTTTATCTAAAAGTCGTCTTTTTTGTGCGTGCCTGTTGAGCTTTTTTTTTCCTGTTAAGAAAAGGACTATGCAAAATCCAAAATATGATCTTCTATTCACCTGAAAAATTGAATGTCCTGATTTATGTGGATTTTGAAGTAGGAATAAAAAAACATCTATTTTGGTGCTATTTTTAGAATTGATCCCAGCCAAGCGATGTCATTCAGAATTAGCAGATTTAATTAATTTAACTTTAGTATGTTTTACTCTCTGGACAGGACACCAGTCCATGATAGTAAGTTCCTCAGATCAGATCTGCTACAGCTACTGAGATCAAATGGAAGTAAAATCTTTCAGGTGAGATCTCATCAAAAGATAACGATGTTGCAGATCCATCACACAAACTAACAGACTTTCTGCGAGCACACTTTTTTGTAGTTTACTTTTGATATATTATCAAATATAGAAGTGCAGTAGTGAACATTATGCTCATACTCGAAGAGAAGTAGACTAGTGTACTCATTACATGTAATACTTGAAGAGAACTTGACCTGAAGAAAGACTGCAATTTTCTTTAAGTACATTTACATTGAAAATGTAAAAAAAAAAAAAGGCAACAGACAATACTTATGCATTAAGTATTATTAATATTATTATTGTTGTGATTAGATATTGCATGATGATTTTTTTATTAATATTACTGGCGTTGTTGATTTTTTTGTGTTTTTATGTTGTTCATATTATAATAGTTCTGAGTAAACACTACCGAAGTAGTAATTCAAGCTGGTTTTGCCATTTGTGCATGAGATTCAGTTTTGTCACTGAAACATCAAGGTTGACAATGAAATTTGTAAAATGAACACAGATATGTGGTTGCCAGTCATCTTTCAGTTTATGACTGCGTGTCGTAAAGCTGAAACACATGCCAGAGTCTAGCTGGGTCTATGCCTGCTATCAGCCCGCAGCCTTCTGAAACGAATCCAGCACCTTACACAGTTCCTGCATGCTCTGATAAGAGCTGGACATGGCACTGAGGCTTAGCAAAGAAATTCTGTGAACTGACTTCATCAGATTTAGCTGGCTGTTCCAGCAGGTGGCATAGGCAGCCTGAAGTGTCCTTCCAGAAGCTCAGGAAGTTTTTGGATCCTCTTTTCCCGTACGTATTTTTTTTTTTCCTATGGAGCCTACAATCACAAACCACAGTACAGCGTAAGTTCTCCAAAGTAGACCAAGCCTCTGTGTCAAAACTTTAAAATGGAAAAGCCTTATTCTGTTATTCATCTTGCTGCCAACTACATGCAGGAGAGTGAAGGACTTCACTGTATTTGAGACATTAACAGTCACAATGATTGTTTTACTTTTCGTTCTCATACACTCACCAAATGTGCTATCTAACGCACTGACAGCTTACCATCACACCATATTGTGTAAAATATATACAGTAGAATGTCTTGTCATGCAGCAGAGCATTATTATCTATATCTTATATATTGAACCTAAGTGATTTTTACAGTGATAGCACAATGAAAGATACAGTTCTTGCTAAGGTTTCTCAGGGAAGGTGTTGTAAAAAATATATCAAATCCAAATCAAATCGATAATGAAATCCACAATCTGCATTATACAGATTATATTATAATTATTATTTTTTATTTATAATATGTATTATCTAAAACCCTAAGCACTACGATGCCTACTAATATGTAAAGACCCAGCTATTGTAATTTAGTTTGTTATTATTATTATTATTATTATTCTAATATTACTATTTACTTTATTACTATTATTATACTATTCTTATTTTTATTATTATTATTATTATTACTATAAGAAAATGGTTGACTATTGCATAAAGATGTGTGTATGATGTATCATTGTCAGGTCTCCATTTATATCCATTTACAACAGACCCCATCACATGACCTATCATGACCCTGGATTTATGATGAGCCTTTCATGTTCAAACATCAAGATGTTTTGCTTCTGGTGTTCACTAATGATATTTTTTTTTCTTCTGTTTGAAACAGCATGTCTCAAAGTGTTTATAAACAGCTATAAACAATTGTTTGCTGTCTATATTCTTTTGATGTTATTTTAAATAAAACTGTTAAACTATTATAATCTGTTATAAAATAAACTGCAGCCTCACATGGCACCAAGTAACCAGAGAGCTCAAACTCCTCTATACTAAAGACTCTCTCATGGTAAAAAAGTTTTTGAATGTTTTGATATTTTGACACTAGAGACTCACTAGAAACTGGATCATGCATTTGTCAATGTGTTGTTACTATCCACGGATCAGGCATAGCATTATGACATTATAACATTTTGAACGGTGATTGAATAACACAGATTATCTCCTCATCATGGCACCTGTTAGCGGGTGGAATATATTAGGCAGCAAATTAACATTTTGTCCTTAAAGCTAATGTGTTAGAAGCAGGAAAAATGGCCAAGCATAAGGATGTGAGTTTGATAAGGGCCAAATTGTGACGTCTAGACAACTGAGTCAAAGCATCTCCAAAACTGCAGCTCTTGTGGGATGTTCCTGGTCTGCAGTAGCCAGTTTCTATCAAAAGTGGTCCAAGGAAGGAACAGTGGCGAACCGGTGACAGGGTCATGGGGCGGCTGAGGCTAAATTATGCACGTGGGGAGCGAAGGCTGGCCCGTGTCGTCCGATCCATCAGACGAGCTCCTGTAGCTCAAACTGCTTAAGAAGTTAATGCTGTTAATGCTAGACGGGTCAGAACTGTTTTGGCAGCAAAAGGGGGACCAACACATGGGCAGGTGGTCATAATGTTATTCCTGATCGGCATAGAAATGAGAACTCATTAGAAAGAGTGCATTCATATATACATGTGTCTTGAACTTGATCTTTCCCTTCTGCTGCTGTTATAGATAATGAATCAAGATGCTCTGTCCATTCAGAATCGAGAGTTCACTAGCGCAGTTGTATAGCTTCATATACAAATCAATGTGAAATAAAGCTATTAAAGAGTATGTCTTTTTACTTTATTCATTTAAATTGAAATCCATAAATTTAAATGTGTAATTGATTTTGAAGATTTTTATATGCTTAATCAAGTCAGGTCAAAGTCAAGTTTATTTCTATAGCACTTTTCAAAATGGACATTGTCTCGAAGCAGCTTTATAGAATTTAAGAATCAGGGTGAATGATGTGTGTTTATCCCTGATGAGCAGCCTGGGCTGACCGTGGCAAGGAAATACTCCCTTAGATGATATGAAAGAGAAACCTTAAGAGGAACCAGACTCAGAAGTGGAACCCATTCTCATTTGGGTGATGTGAACCCAAATGACAATCCTAGTGACGAACCCGGTGGGCTGAATTTTCTGATAGCATCTTGGTCCTGATTCTATTAGATTTTATAGGTATTGTTTTATAGAAACAATACCTATACCTTTTTTTTTTGGAGCCAAAGAAGTGGGTTGTCAACTTTTTGCCTTATTGCTGGAGTTGTGTCTCCTGTGGGGAAAAAAGGGCTTCTGAGTTGTTATTCATCACTGGAGGTTCTGTTCCAGCTCGACAGTCTCCAATGGCAGCAGTCCATCTCACTATCATCCATCATTATTCCATAGACGTCAAACAGGGAGCCGGCTATACCCTTACAACAACACTGCAATTAAACCTGCTTGTTTCATACTGAGGTCTAACACATCATTGTGTAAATGGATCAGATTTGGTGTCAGAAAAGTGAGAAATCCCTTGGTTTCCATGGCTCTGAATTTAAAGTTGCAGCAAGCCTGGAAAGTGGTTTTCAGTGGCCTTAAAACTGTGTGCAGACTCTCCAGGCGAGGCTGATTTGTCCAGGCTGTTTAGGACTCCACTGTCTCTCCCCTCACACAGTTCAGGACAGAGAGAGTGGCATTGCCTATTACTATGTGTAAACCTGTGTGTGTGGGCTGTCCACAAGAGACCTGTCAATACTCTGAGCCATATAGGTTCTGGCAGTCTTTCTTTGGGGACAACATTTGCCTTGAAGTATTGTCTTTCCTCATCTTTAATGTCAGCCTGTGGCTTGGAAGACAACATATGTTCTCTTCATGTCCTCCAGACATGGCTGAGCCACTTGCGTAGCGTGTTCTAGGACTCAAGCGCTCCGTATCGCTCTCTTTCCACTCGTAGTTAGAACAGATGGTGCAAATTACCATGGTGGTGATGCTCAAACGTACTTTGACAAACATAAAGCGGCACCCCCGTGTTGCGACGACAAATTCATTAATTGGAGTTGGGTAAGCTGGTAATGCATTTTTTTTTTTCTTTTTCCAGAGTGCCTTTGCACAGCATGAAGGCCTGTCTGCAAATCACAGATGTAAAAGATTAATCTGTCGCCTTCAGGTAGGTGAGATGAAAATCAATACCTAGGATGAGTACCCCTTACTGTTTAGAGTTTTGAATTCTCTGCTCTTTAAAAAAAGAAATGGGGGAAAATAGAGCAGGCAGAGCCTTCTTTGTCCTTGAATTGGACCATGCAATGATGACTCCTCTGGCTACAGTAATTATGGCAGCTTGAGAAATGGCCTGTGACATAGTGATACATCTCACTCATCTACTCACCGTATGAAGTCATTGATTTCTCCACCCAGGAGACTCGCTAAACACAATCAGTTTTAAAAGTTCCACTTCATTGCAGATCAGGGAGTCAGATTTGTGTTGTGTACAGGATGTTGTTTTTTTTTAAGTGAAATTACAAATACTGCAAATAAGTTGCTTTAATATTAAATAAACAAATGCAAATATATTGTTGCTTTTTTGAGTGATTATAAGTAACTATAATTTAATTTTACAGCGATGCACACAGTTAACGCACTGCATGGGTCAGTTTTCAGACATGTGATTGCTCTGGTGTTAAGCGGACATTTGTTTTCGCTCGCTTGAGATCACGCTCACTCCTCGCCCGCGTAGTGTCCTCTGCTCTCCTCACTACTCAAAATGAATCCCAGCCTCAGCTCGGAGGGCACTGCTATATATTAACACAGCAATAAGAGGATGAATTTTTGATGAAAGGCATCCTGAAAGCGTTAATATTAGACCATTATCAATAAGAGGTCAAATTAAAGTGATATGAGTTTCCTAATCTGATATTTTGATTGTTATCATTGCTTGAGGTTTTTTTTATTTAATTAAAATTTTCTTTTGCATATAAATTATACAGTTAATTGATTTATAATATTCAGTTTTCATTTTATAATACAAGTTTTAGGTAACAGTCTGGTTTTAGATAAGTTTAGTTTAGTTTTATTCCCACGAACATGTTTGACATATTAAAGTAAACTAAGGATTTCATTTTTCTACACCACATTCTAAATATACAGTACACAACCTACTCCCATATTTTCTATCTACCTCTTCAAAGTCTTGGCTTTCTCCTTCTTTTTTGTCTTTTCTCTCCATTAATCTTTTACATAGGTCCTGATATCATCCATCTCCCCGGTTGTGGGCGATTCCCGTAGGGTAAATGACTCCAGAGGCACACATGGCCTTGCTCTGTATCAGATTGACCTGCGTCTTGTTTGCCATTTTGTGTATGCCGCTGTTTATTTAACGAGGAGCAGAGTGAACGGGCCTTGCAGAGATACTCCTCTGATGGTAGCTTTGACATGCTGCCTGAATAATAACCCTCATTATGGAACAGCTGACAGCTCCTGAAAAAGCTGATTTATGAATATGCTGGGAGCAGAGGCCCAGTGCCTTTCTCTGCTCTCTTCTCCTCCATCACACAGCCTGCTTTATCAACCTATCTCTCCTCTACACACCATTCTCTTCTCCTTTCTTCTCCTCTCTCCTCCTCTCTTCTCCTCTACATTCTCCTCTGTCTTCCTTTCTTCTCCTCTACATTCTCATTTGTCTTCTTTTCTTCTGCTCTACATTCTTCACTCTCTGCTCCTCTCTTCTCCTTTACATTCACTTTTCCGTTCTTCCTCTCTACATTTTACTCACTTTTACTTTCTTCTCCTCCTTTCTTATTGTTTTTTCCTCCTCTCCTCTCTCCTCTCCTCTCCTCTCCTCTCTCCTCTCCTCTCCTTATCTAGCCTTTCTTTTCACTTTTATCGCTTCTTCTAGCCTTTCTCCTCTCCTCAGCTTTCCTCTCCTCTACACTGCTCTCTCTCTCTCTCTCTACATTCTCTTCTCCTGTCTGCTTCTCTCCTCACTTCTACAGTCTACTCCCCTCCTCCACATTTTCATTTTCTATTCACTCCACACTCCTTTTCCCACTGTACTCCTTTCATCTTTACTTCACTCTCTCATCTGCCTCTTTCATCTCCTCTCCTCCTCTCTCATCCGCTATTCACTTCACTTTTCTCTCCTCTCATATACACTGCAATCTTCTCTCTTCTCCTCCCATATACACTCTCCTCTCCTCTGTTCTTCACTACACTTTTCTCTACTTTTCTACACACACCACTCTTCTCTCCTCTCTTTATACACTTCACTTTTCTCTACTCTTGTATAGACTCCACTTTTCTCTCGTCTCCTCTTCTTCTTTATATACTCCACTCTTCTCTTCTCTCTCTCTCTCTCCTCTCCTCTCCTCTCCTCTCCTCTCCTCTCTCCTCTCCTCTCCTCTCCTCTCTCTCTCCTCTCCTCTCTCCTCTCCTCTCTCCTCTCCTCTCCTCTCCTCCACATTCCATTCTTCTTTTCTCCTTTGATTTATTATCTCCTATTCACTTAACTCCACACAATTCTCCTATCCACTCCTCTTCCCCTTTTTCATTCATCTCAGGTCTATATGTGTTCTTTCTCTTTCTTTTCCCCACCACTTCTTTTCTCCCCTGTTCTCCTCTTCCTCCTCCTCTGCTATACTCTTCACTCTACATTCTTCTGTCTGCTCTACACTCTTTAATCTTCACTCCTTTTAAAACACTGTCTAATAAATGTACTGGATAATTTTGAAAGATTATAAATGTGATAATTGCAAAGTGTCAGGAAATCTATTTGTTTGCAGAACCCCCCTCCAACTCCCCGCTTGGTCAGGTGATTTTATTTATACACTTTTGGATTGCACAATGCTCACAGGCAGCGTTAGAGAGCAGTCTTCCTTTAACTTGCACTTTTTTTGGTCAGTCCTCCATGAAATTTTAAACTTACCCATGAGATTAACCCAATACATATTAACCCTTTTTAGATATTGCCCATATCAAAGGGAGCTTAAATAAAAAATGAGATGTGTATTTCACTTTTTTTGCCTGCCCCAGCAGAATCAATTAAGTGGGTGAGGAAGGGGCTCTAGTGGAAGGCTGAGGTCTTGGGCACGGCCTTGACTTAAGCTGGGGGTGGAGGGAGGAATAGGATATTCAATTGCTGTGCATAAACAGTAGCCGGGTTAAAAAACAAACCTTCAGATAAAGCCATAGTGGCCTGTCAAAGTCCTGCCATACTGCTCCTGATTTCACACTGGCCCTGTGAGACTTCCTGCTAAAGAAACGTCTTGATCGGTCTACTACTCTAATGCATATGCAACGATTGCATGGACAAAGCGTAATAAGGTGGTGTGAACAGCCTGTCATTTGCTGTCTGTTGAAGACTAGATCGAGGAAGTGTGTTTTTCCTCTCTACTGCTGCACTGTTTTCATTAGTGTGGTAGTGTGGCACGAAACTGAACAGGATTTAATGACTTGTCTAAATTACTTGTAACACACAAGTTCACTTTATTTGAACACTCCTAGCTTGCTGTTTTCTTTCTTTCTTTCCTTTTTTTCTCTCTTTTTTTCTTTTTCTTTTTTTGATTATAACTAAGTATTAAGGGTCGAAACATGAACTGTATTTGCACCAGTATCTGCTTAGAGCTCCAGGTATTTATAACTGTATCATTATTCAGATTTGAACCTTCCTACATTTTTTACATTCAATATATATAAATTATATGCATGTATGTAAATGATATATAAATGAATTACATCAGTTAAATGATAAATAATTCAAAATAGACCAGGAAGACAGAAAACACACACAGGTTGTTATACTATTCCTGTGCAAACGTTCCAATGACACGATATTCTATGCAGTTCATTAACACTGTACTTACTATATTATTATAATGAAAGAATCTTAAATATAAATATCTAATCATAAACATTAATGTTTTGTGGGATGTTTTTCCACAATTCAAAGCTCAAGGTCATATTTGATGTGGGGAGCTTAACGTTCTGTCTTAAAGTTTAACCCTCTTCTAACCACCCAATATGTCTAATGTCCACTGTACATTATGTCTTTAAATAAATGGTTCAGGAACAATTAAAGAAGAACTATCTCCATCACATTTAGATCACAGCCACATGTAATTTCACTTGGCTAGCATCTGACACTGCTAAAAGCCCAGTCCTTTAACAAGACATACGTTTTTTGGTCAATAGAAGTTTTTTTGGCAAAATGAAAACGCTACAGCTTTTCACAAGTATAATGTTGAAGTGAAAAACACCTCCTTTTCTCTGGGTATGTGCTGCCAAATGAGTGGCGTGTGAGCAATGTTTTATTGCTAGTGTTATTTGCTGTTAATCGTAGCATATTAAGGGTATATTTCTTCAAGCTTTCCCCCTCCTCACCCTGTCTCTGCTTAAACTACATTGAAAGTGGCAGGCCAAATGAATAAACAGCATGTATTTACCCTGCATTATCACACTGTCAAGCGCACTGTTGTGCTAATGCCTGCCTCTCCTCGCCTGTATTTATGGCACTCATCCCGCGCCTGTTATTTATTATTAGCCTCATCGCTTTTATTATCTCACAGCCTCTCGCTAGCTCTTGATGCATGGGTCCTCCTCTGAATTTTAATTTCAGAAATGTGCGATTATTTCTGCCAGGCTCCTATCAGAAACTGTCCTTCATGCTAGACTTTCAATGATGGATTAACACTTGGCTGCCTAATGAATGGGCCTCATAAGATGTTAATGCTGTTTTAAGGTGAAATTTCTATTAATTTTCTAGTCTGTGATGCCCCTTCCGCCCCTTTTTTTATTCTGGCACTTATTTTCACACACATCATTTCCTCAGTTTGTTTCAAAATCACTGCTTTTAATTTAACACCTCAAGTGTGAGAATGTATTGCGATTTGTATAAAAACCACTGCTACCCCTATACACAGAGAGCCCAAATTTAAAGGAATCATGCCACAATGGCCCCTAAAGACTCACTTACTTCTTACACATAAATCTAGCAGAATTAAACATTAAAACAAATAATAATAGAAGTGTCAATTGAAGTTTATGTTATCCAACAGGGTCTAATTTGGGGATATTTGTTTGCCATCACAGTGTGGGTATGGGAAGTATTTTGTAGATGGTTAGTATCTATACAAGTCTCTAATAGAAGAGGCTAAATAACTCCTTTTATTTGTAAATACTGTAATCTTTCTATTCCACCAACAGATACCACACGTATTTAAGATGTCTCACCAAGTGTGTGTAAATTACAGTATAGTGGGCTGCGTAAAAAGCCCTCGTTATAAAGTGCCATGCTTCAGAACGCCCAGGCGTGATAGCTAAATTACTGCATGCACACGAAGCCAGGTGTCTGAATGCAGGGCGTGGAGATTCAGTGTCTTTCTGTTTTCCTGGATAAGATTATTCTCAAGCATCAGAAAGCAAGAACGAGGATTAGTCCTGTGCAAAAGGAGTTGTCAGTTTGGAAACTTCAGATGCAGTCATTTTCATCTTGGCATAATTGTAGGATCAGAGTTGCAGTGTGCATGTATTGGCTAAGCAATCATTCCCTAATGAAAACTCTTACCAGCGGCAGGTGAGCAAGGCCCTGTCTAAACTTTTACCCTTGTGTAGCACTAGAAATGCTTTGTCTCTCCTTTTTTTTATAGCTTCCATCCTGCTTGACCTCTCAGAGGCAAGTGATAATTGTATGTGATGTCCTCTTTCTCTGTCTAATAAAGAGGTCAAGAGGGTGAGTGAAGTGAGTAGCGTTGACCTCTGAACCAGCAGACTAAAGATATACTCCATGCAGCGACCTGTTGTAGGCAAGAGCTCTTTTCACTAGTCTTATTGTGTTCACCTCTGCTCTACAGTGAAGTGCCTGATATCCAGCATTAATCTGGTACAGAGGTTCATTTCTACTACTGTGAATAGTGGGTCGTGTCGGGTGAATTTAATACTGAAATTGAGCTTATTGGAAGTCGTACCTCAGATGTACCTACAGGCAGAGGCGTTATTCAGAAGTATGCAAGACTTATTTTCCTTGCAGGATATGGGTTCAAATGAGGAGCAGTATTAAATCCAATGCCAATGTTTCACAATCTACAATCTCATGTAACCATAGAATGTTATACTGAAACATGCAGTTATGGTGGTAAATCTACTAAAAACCCTATGGAATGCCACTGGAAGTCCAATATTAAATACATAAATATGACTAAATGAATTCCATACTATCATCTGTTCTCACACAGGAGATTAGCATAATAATCCAATACATTGCTTATCATGGGGACTGTTTTTTTAAGATTAAATTATGAACTTTATTTAAAATAAGCTTTAAATGCTGACTCAGCTTATCCTTCAAACCATGAGAGCATGTTTCCTTATTGGAAAGCGCACAGAAATGGGCATCATTTTATTCATATGGCAGATCAAAATAAAAAAATGAAAAGTGTTTGTGCACTATATTAAAAATTAAACGATGATGGAGCGTGCTGTTTTACTATTATACGTGGACATAATGGGTTTATTTTAACCAGAATTGGAGTACTTAATGTCATAAATACACCTAGGGTAAATCGAAATACTACAGTGGAACCCGGTTATGTCGAGGGCCAAGGGGATGCCAAAAAGCGTCGAGATAACCGATGATCGAGATAAATGAAAGCCAATATGGCGACAATATATTAGAATTTAAAATATTCCTGACATAACCAACGTTAAATGGCAAATTTGCCCCCCTTGTGCTCGAAATATTAGGGTTCGGCGACATAAAAGAATCAACATAACCGATTAAAAAATGCTAAGAAGAAGCGAGAATTTGGCGGTTCCACTTCAAAAACGTCGACTTAATAGGGTTGGAGAGTTAACCGAGGTCGAGATAAGTGGGTTCGACTGTACTTGTTAAATTGCTATTGTTTCATTCATATATTAACATACAACTTTTTATTTTTTGTTTGTAAAATCTTTTATTAGTATCTGATTTATTTATTTATCACTGATTTATCTAGGGCTTAAAGGCAAGTGTTTCACAGCTCAGATGTGTTTTTTTTCAAGAAAAACACGACAGGAAAAACGTTCCTTTTATAAACAATGATGTAACATTAGTTTAGTCACCATTTCTGAATACAGGCCCTATGTTTTCTGTGTTTTCTGTCCAATTGCTTAAGAATGTAAGAATGTGCGAACTTCCACTGCTGTAAGTGGAAATATTAGCTGCGTCTACAACTATCCCGGCTATAATAATATAAGTAATAGGAAGTAAATGCTCCTGTGTCTCATTTCAGCAGTAGTTTAGCAGTCAGGAGCCATCCACGCTGGTATGTGTGTCAGGTGAGTGGGTTTCCTGCCAGACGTGGTGGCTGGATATACCGCAGCAGGGTGCTCTCGCTGGAAAAGGTCACACGTTTGAAGGGATGGCCATTATGTTTGTGTCACTGTATGATGATGTATCACTGCAGCCAGGCTCTACCTGACACACGGCGGGCATGAATATGATTTCAGAGGGCATTAAAAATTCAACAGGCTTACCTAATTATGCTCTAATATTCAGATGTGGGGCTGCGCAGCACAGTGGCGGCTTATTTGGAATCAATTCTAACGTTATTTCGTTTGAATAGTCAATAAGGTATAAAGTGCGAGATCTGACAAGCAAAGATACAGCACTTTAATAATGATCTTACATTGTTTGTGCTTGCTTTTTTTTTTTTCTGACTAGCATGCCATCAGCTCTGTGTGCATTATGCACACATACTCACTCAAGTCTATTCATTTACCAGTGCAGCTGTTGTGTAATAAGTTGTTGCGTTGGCATGTGTGGCATGTAAAGCGAGTAAAATCCTTATTTACAGTCCCCGTCTTGCCGTAGGCCCATGGCTTTCACTTAAGACATAGAGAGAAGCTGGGATTACACTCAAGATAAACACTATCTCTGCGCACAGGCGGCTTCAGAGTGGAGCACTGCGCTTCTCCGCATTGTTCTCGAGTTAAATCAATTCCCCCAGGCATTCAGCTTGCCGTTCCGAGCCCACTGATCAGGCCCAGTTACAAACAGCCATCATTTGCATGAGAAAAAGAAGAAGCTTGAGCGGTGAGTCAGGCGCATTATCAATATTACAAAGTATTGCAGGTAGATTCACTGAAGTCAACAAGGAGCAGAGCTTTTCATGTCTTTGTGCATTGATTTAACGCTCCTTAAAATGAATTGCAGATCAATTGGATTACCTAGAGGCAGATTTAATGAGCTCCACACCACAGTGGATGTTGTGGTCTCCCATCATCTCCACAGAGACACCCAGCTCTCTCTGTGAAATGATTTTCAGCAATGACGGTAATTTATTTTCTACCATGGTCAGTACTCAAAAGTAATTTTAACTTTTTAGGAAAATAATGGAAAATGTATCATTTTATTTGATTCACATATAACCTGCTCATCCAGCTTACACAAGTTTGCTTTTTGTGTTAAATGCTTTACACTTTTATACCCTTTTCTTCTGTAGCAAGCAGAATCTAAGTACATTTTCTCCTTTAACATTAAGGTAAGACATTTTTCTTATTAATTTATCTGTACTTTAGCTGTATATTTAAAACACAGATAGTCAACTTACGATTTGAACTTTATGATCTTACAACGACGATAGTGATCTGACAAAATTGTACAAATATTTTACATTTCCACACCCGTTGCCAAATACGTATATATTGTATCGTTATATAGTACGGAACTTTAAATTGCACTGTTTTTGCTAAATCACGTATTGTAGTTTGTTAAATTATTAATAAATGACAGTATACTACCCCATACTGATCACCATTCTTTAAGACTCCTGGGTAGGCTAGGCCATGTCCCAAATGGGTAAATGACCTGAGTTACATTAACACAAAAATTTATGCTTGTACGTTTTATCATATATTTTTAAAGGTATGAATGAAAGCTAACTTGACCTAAGCATTAAATCCGGGTTACTGGCATTTTGAAACAGTACAGTTACCCTTCACACTTTAATGCCACACGTGACTATAATAAAAGTGGGTTAGGATTAGGGTTAGGGTTATATCATGCTAATATCAGGTAAGATATTTAAAACTAGTAATTAGTCATTGATTATGAGAAAGGAAATCATTTTGATTTTGAAACTAAATATTTTTGTATCCAAACTAGGATTTTTGCTGTGTGCTAATCATCTTGAATTAGGATTATGTAATTACTGGTTCAGGGTATACAGGTGTACATTAGAATCCAGTTAGAATCTGTTAGAATGCAATTTACATTACATTCATGGTATTTAACCAGAGTAAATTCACTGTGCTTATGTCTAGAGAAACAGACAGGATAGCTAATATAATTGATATTATTAGTCCACTCGGCTATTTTTAATTGTGCAAGGCTAATCTAGTCTATTTAAGTGCATTGTTTTACTCTGAAATTTCACCCCGGTTTGGTCAAATGCCATTTCCCAATTACCTCTTCAGTATCGTAAGACATTCACAGACTTAGTTTGGTGAAAAAGCAACTTGAAATTTTATGATGAGTTACATGTTAGGCTTTTTAATTGTAATTTTTGTTTAAAGTTGTTTCCCCACCAGACTTTTTATTTCTTACCTTGACAAAAAAAAAATGCAAGTTATTGAACAGAGAAAGCCAGATAAGCAAATTGTCCAGCTGTCAGAGCTCCTGCTTTAGAAAATGAACCTTCTTCTGACTTTCTAAAATTCAATTTTATTCATTTTTTTGTATAGTGCTTCTAACAATGGACATTGTCTCAAAGCTTTACACGGCTTTACACAAAATATATCTCACTATTCAGATTGGAAAATTTTGCAGGCTATGTTATCTAACATGTTATTACTGATATGAAAAGACTAGAAGCACCCTTATAAAGACTTTCTGAGAATATACAGAATGAAAACATTTTATGTATATATAAATATGTATATGTCCTTTATCATTTTGTTGTGTCTTGAAAAGTTTTCCTGTTTTTACATGCTTCATCACTGTCATTATCTGCACTTGTTTTGGAGTTACAGAAAGTTTCTTTGTCTCAGTCAGAGAGCACAGAAGTACTA